>NC_057736.1:42645009-42669983 GCF_004010195.1 Chiloscyllium plagiosum | reverse complement strand
TTCCCCCTCCCTCATTTCCTCTACCTAACCCTCCACTTCCTTCGTCATGCACCTCCCTTCACTGCCTTCCCCTTTCCTCCTCCCTGTCACCTCCTCCTCCCTTCCCCCTGCTCCCCCATCCCTCACCTCCCCACACCCCCTTCACTCCTTCCCACCCCTCCGCATCTCCTCCTCCCACCCCTCCCTTTCTGCCCGTTGACTCTTCCCCCTGCCCAAGCATTGTTAGCATGTGAGGTTTGGAAGAGGTGACGGAGCTGAGTAGGAAATGGAGGATAAAGCAAAGTTGGAGAGAGAGAGAGACTGGAAGTGGGGGACTAGAAAACTGAGAGAGGAAAGTGTGGACTTGAAATAAGATTTGTGAGAAGGAAAACACATAGAGCCTGAAAAATAAGAGCATTGTGAGGGACGCAAAAATATTCCGCGGAAAATGAGTGAAGGATTAATTAGAAACTAAAGGTGAGAAACTGGGAAATAAAAAGTGACAATTGGAATGAAGATGAGGAAGTGGAAGATATAGCACTGACAAAGCAAACAGTTCAGCTGACGTGACTGGGAACACACTATTGCTGATTGGACGCAGTGAGCCTGGGTGACACGTTCCCCATGATGGGCATGGGTGGGCTGGGCTGGACTGTGAATCCAGACACTGCTCCTGTGTTCACTCCAATCTATTGGGCAGCAGTCCTACTCAGCCTCCTCCCACGATCCTCCTCCTGAACACAAGCTGAGCCCACCCACCCACCTCCCTCTAGCTGACCCACTCCCCATTTTAATCACTTATTCTAGATCTGTGAAAACATGGATCATATTTATACCCACATCAACAGATCCAATAAAGTGGGCTTAGTGATGTTCATTCAGACTTCTCTTATTGGCTGAGTCTTATGAAAATCTTCTGTTTCATGTGACTATTAAAAATTAATTGTATTCACCCACATTGTATTTGAAATGTTGATTAGAAAATTACTCCCATCTGCATATATAAATCAGGATCTGTCAGTGATACCATCGCTCTGTTTGATATGTGAACTATAGCAATTTCCCAGGATAGGTTTTCTTAAGTCTACACGTTCAGCATCACCCCCTTGCTTTTGTACTCTGTGGCCTGGATATTGTATGCTTTCTGAACTGCTCTCCACCTGATCTGCTACCTTTACCCTTGCAGGCATACACCCAGGTCCCTCTGCTCCTGCATTGCCTGAAGAATTGTACTTCCTATTGTGTATTGTCTGTCCATGTTCTTCCACCAAAATGCACTGTCTCATACCTCTCTGCATTCCACTTCATCTGCCACCTGTATGTCCACTCCACTGATCCATCTATGTCCCCTTGGAGTTCCACACTGCCCTCCTAACAGTTTACAATATTTGCAAGTTTCAAATCATCTGCAAACTCTGAAACTGTCCCCTACACACCAAGATCAGATCATTAATATCTATCAGTTAAACCAAGCGTTCTAATATTGACTCTGGAAACTCTCACTACAAACCTTCCTCCAGCCCAAATGTGGAGGAGCTGGTGTTGGACTGGGGTGGACAAAGTTCAATATCACACAACACCAGGTTATAGTCCAACAGGTTTATTTGGAAGCACTAGCTATCAGAGCTCTGCTCCTTCATCAGGATGAAGGATGAAGGAGCAGCGCTCCGAAAGCTAGTGCTTCGAAATAAACCTGCTGGACTATAACCTGGTGTTGTGTGATCTTTAACTTTGTCCAGCCCAAAGAGTGACCGTGAGTTATAACTGCTTTCACAAGCCTATTGTGTGTTACTGTATAAGGTATGTTTTGAATGTCAATGTACACTCTATCTAGAGTATTATCCACATTGACCCTTTCTGGTACTTCACCAAGAAGCAAACTATAGCAAATTCATTGAACATGATGTCCACTTCAGAAATCCATGCTGGCATTTCCTAATCAAACCACCTTCCTCCATGTGATTGCTAATTCTATCCTGAAGAGTTGTTTCCACACCACTGATGTTAAACTGACCTGGCTGTCATCCCTGGGCTTCTCCTTACAACATTTTAAAACAAAAGCGTTGATATAAAATTGCTCTTGTCCTGAGTCTAGGGAAAACAAAGATTGTGGCCAGTGTGAGTTTCTGCTCTCACAGCCCTCAATGTTCTTAGATGCATCTCACCTGGTCCTGGTTCCTTGCCAAATTAAACTCTGATGGTCTAACCAACACTTTTATTTCTTGAGGAGATTTGTAGCTCAGGTTGTGAGTGAGGTTGCTGAGCTGGTAAGTTTGTTTGCAGACATTTTGTCACCACACTAGGTAACATCAAACAACCTTACCAGTTCAGCGAGCAAGTCAACAACCTCACTCATATCTTTCCCAATGGTGCCAGGTTTACTTTTTAGTTTATCTTGGAACAATTAGGAATCCAATTCCCCAACCCAGCTGAGGTAGGATACTGCAATCCTGCCCACTAACTGAATTTGTGGGAAGTGCTCCCCCTAGTGTTGTGGCCTCCATGGATGCAGCCAGTCAGTAAGAAATATATTGGAGGGGTGTGGAAGAGACCCCAATTCCCCACCTCCCCCTATCCATAGCCACATCAATTAATGCGGGTGTGCGTACTTGCATGGAATAGCATAGGTGCTGCATGGTGTCACCTTAGTAAAGAGGGACAAAAACAGGGATTGCTGCAAAAGCTCAGCAGGTCTGGCTGCATCTGTGGAGAGAAATCAGAGTTAGCGTTTCAAGTTGAATGATCCTTCCTCAATACTGAGGAAGTTCTGATGAAGGGTCACCGGACCCGAAACTCTGATTTCTCTCCACAAATGCTGCCAGACCTGCTGAGCTTTTGCAGCAACTTCAGGTTTTGTTTCTGATTTACAGCATCTGCAGTTCTTTCCATTTTTGTTTAGCAAAGAGGGATTGACGCTGTGTATCAGACGTTCAATTCACCATACTTGGAATAAATTCTAAAAGATGTTTTTTTTTTAAAATTACCCTATAGGAAATAGGTTATTCAGCCCCTGTAGCCTGCCCTGCCATTCTCTAAGGTTATGACTGATGTGTCCCAGTCCTCACCTCCTCTATTTTGCCAACTCCTCATGACCTCCACATTTCAACAGTCTGAATATGTCCTCATTAAATTCTTGCAGTGATCTAGCCTTCACAACTCTGTGGGGCACAGAATTTCAGACATTCAAACTCAATATCCTGGGATTAAGAGCCCCATTCTCCACTAACTGAGTGAGCCAGGCTCCAAAGTGCCTTGTCCACGAAGCTTTCTTTTTCAACCAGAATATCAAATGAATCAGAAGAAAATAAGTTTAAATTACTGAGCAATAGGAAGACAGAATGATACCTGTGAAAGACTGTTTGGTTTATTATAAAACAGTTCATTCTAATACTGATCAATGCCTTTCAGTTTTAAATCCATAAATCTCTTCATTCCATTCCCCACTTAGGATTGATTTTCAATCAACAGAGACAAGAGGAGAGAATGAAACCTTCACCATTTCAAAATATTTCATTAACCGAGACTTGGATGGAAATAGAAGTTCAAAGCTGGAAGCGATCTCTTCATCAAGCCAATTTGAGAGAGGGAAGATAACTGACAAAGACAGTGTCATTATTAGGAACAGCTTCCTGAGGTTGCCAGAGCTGTTTGTACAGAGGGGTTGTGTCAGTGAACCATCCCACTGAGCTGAACATTTCCGTGGGGTAGATTTGGAAATGGGTGGCGGTTTGAAGTGAGGGAAATGGATCAGGAAGTTGGCTCCAACCCATTGGCTAACGCATTGACTTGATTGCATATGCCCTTCCCAGGAGGGGCGGGTTGACCATTTCTATCAATTAGAGCAATATTGCCACATGGTCCTCACTTTATTTAACACTGGGACCAGGGAGTCTTTAGTCTTCCGGAAGCTCACTCAGTGAAAGTGAGGGGAGGACAAAACAGTAACTGGTCAAAGCTGATGTGGACTCAGACAGACGTGTCAATAAATACTCTTCACTTACTGTCACTTTCTTACCTGGTCAAGGGGCTGGAAATGAGCAGTATTCCACGTAAATAATATATAAATATTCAGCTTGAAACAGGTAAAGCATTGGCTTGGTATTGTCAGTTTTGAGGGAAGCTGGAGGAAAGACTTAGAGGATAGCAAGGAGACCATGGCTCAATGGGACTGAGTAGGACAGCAACTGTTAGATTTAGGAAATCCCCACTTAACACTGTTATTGTGTTTCAGAAATAAGCAGTTTTAAATGAACAACATTGAGCAAATCAGATTTCCCCATTACAATCATCGTGAAAGCTGCAATTCAGAGATTTTCTGTCAGAGAGGCAAAATTTGTAAGTTGAAACACCATAATTCCTAAATTCTTAAATGAATAGGAGTTTATTTCTCTGAATTGAATCAAATAAAAATAAGGTAAATTTAAGTAAAAGTGATGTAGGTGTAAAGGGAGATGCTGTTCACCAGCTTTCAGGTTTTGTAGTGGTCTGGCTCCATCTAGTGGCAGACTGGACAAGCTGCTACTGCTCTGCTGCAAAGACTTGACCAGCGAGAGCAAGGGAAAAGGAAGAGTTCTCAGTGATGGTACAGAGGAATATTCAGGAGTGAATTTTAACCAGTCCTCCTTGGTGACTAGAAGCTTCCTCAGCTCTTCACAAATCACCCACCCCAATGTCCAATCCAACCCAAGCACTCCTCCTGACCCTACCTTCCCCACTCCCAGACTGAGAATGCACAGTGGGTGTAGCCATTTTGAAAGGTCAGATTCCTGGATTTTTTTTCCCCACCTTGTGGAAACAATGTCAAGGCCTTTGTATCCTCCTCACAACTTGCTTAGATATCTATCCTTCTATCATCAACTGTTTTGGTTACAAAAATAGCCTGTTCCTCCACCCCAAGGCACGAGTGCAAATTGTAAACTGGGAAAATGTGAAAATCATGCTGGGGTCAGGGGGTGGGAGGAGACCCTAAAAAGGGACCTGTACTGAACCGAGATGATAGCTAAAAATGCATGCATTTTTCCTGCTCCTAATACCAGCATAGAAGGTGAAAGCTACCTCTTGATATCAGCATCTGCCCACGCTTGGGAAAATGCACAAAGGTGGGAAAGGAGGCCCTTAAGTGGGGGTTATAATTTGGGTGCAAGCACAGAGCGCTGACTGGCTTTCCTCTGCACCATAACACTTCTGTGATTCTGTAATTGGCCATTTAAAGGTCTCAGTAGACCTGCAGAGGGGGAGAATTTCCAGTGCCTGCTCCATTGCAGAAAGTTTGCCATGAGGTGGATAGATAAGCTTTGGTAAAAGCACCAAGGCATTGCAATCAATTTGGTACTCTACCCATGTGCCAACCCACCACCAGAGTGTTGTTATGTTCACCCTTTGGTGAGTGCCTGCTAGTATAACTGGCAGAGCTAATACTGAACAATTTTGTTCTGCTCAGCTGAAGTCTACAATCATCAAGCATATTGAAAAAAATAAGTTCCAAAATGAGCTAAAATTTCATGGTGCAAATAACACATTTAATGAAATTGACCTCTCTTTATGTTCCTTTGTCTATTAAAGTGCAATATTTTTAATCGCTTTGTTCTTACTCATTGTTATTTTATTAAACCTGAAAAAAGCAATAGAACAAAATCACCCTTCGCAATGTAACTTAAATACAAATTAATAACGAATAAGAAAGGAAAATCATATTAGTGTACAGAATGCACCACTGCAAAGGATTAGACTTTGACCAATTAATGTCCTGTTTGATGAAAAGTAATTACAAAATGAATTATTATTGGTTAGTTTTTGAAATCATTCAGAAAATATTTGTTAATTATAATAAATGCCAGAATAGCGTATCATTCATCTCAGTATGAAATTAAAAAGCAAAGGGACTTTACTTTAAACATGAGAAAGGAATTAGAGACTTCTTGGTACCTAGCTATTAATTATATACCCCTACTTGGCCACTGTTTGAAGTTGGATCAGACCACTTGCAGGAGAAAGTGAGGACTGCAGATGCTGGAGATCAGAGTCGAGAGTGTGGTGCTGGAAAAGCACAGCAGGTCAGGCAGCATCCGATGAGCAGGAGAATCGATGTTTTGGGCGTAAGCCCTTCATCAGGAATGTTGATTCTCCTGCTCCTTGGATACTGCCTGACCTGCTGTGCTTTTTCAAGCACCACACTCTCGACTCAGGCCATTTGCAACCTCAGCCTGTTATTTGCCTTGGAGTCAAACTTACAATCCAATCCCTAAGGTTGAGTGCGAAATGGATGGCATGTTCCTGGAGGTGGTTACCCTGCAGTTTAAGGCTGTGAAAGTAGAGAGTGAAGGGGTGCCCACCAGATGGTTGTTAAGTAATACAGGAGTCCCTCTAATTTATCTCACTCTTCAATAAATATTTTGTTTTGTGGAATTCAGGCAGAACCATGCCAATGATACCGTATCTGGCTCAGCTGTATATTGGTTGGAGGTAGATGTTTGGGAAAACAATAATATTAAGGGATTCTGACAGATTGGTCTTTTCTCAGAGGAGCCAATCTCCTCCCCGGCTCTCAACCAGTGATAGCACAGATTTTGGATCCATATTCAATTTTGAGAGTGACATGCCAGATGAACTGATTCATCCAGATCCATTAGGACTGGCCAATGGTGTTGATCTGGCTCAGCTTACTGGGGTTGCCATGGTGCAGGGCGTGGCCTCAAGGCAGGAACAATTGTTGGAGCTTGTAAGAGGTGGCGGTTCCAGGGTCAATATGGGACATGGGGCACTCAGTGCTGGAGCTGCCTCATCACGCTCCATGGATAGTCCAGTGCAGTCAGTCGGCAGCCAACATCAATCAACAATCCCCAGTGTAGGGAGCATCAGCAATGTGGCAAAAAGGCCTCCTGACTCAAGGTGGTCTCACATCCCCTCCTACCTTGGGAATGGGAACAAGTGGAGCATACCAGACACTGCCACAATGACTGCAATTATTCGGAGATGAAAGGTGGATTGTCAGCTTCCTTGTACCAAAGGTGCAGACAGAAAGAATGTAGTGACCTAGGAAATAGGCTAAGAGCAAGATTTTAAAATTATTAATTTTCAGATTATTCCAGGTGCCATGCATTTGGAGGTATAACAATAGGAGGATAGTTCAGGTTAATGCTTTATTGGAGAGATTTTGCAGGTAGGGTTTTGATTCTTGTAATGTTTTGCTGCAAGTTAAGGCCAGCATAGTGGCTCAGTGGTTAGCACTGCTGCCTCTCAACGCCAGGGATCCAGGTTTGATTCCCGCCTCAGGCGACTGACTGTGTGGAGTTTGCACATTCTCCCCGTGTCTGCGTGGGCTTCCTCCGGTGCTCCGGTTTCCTCCCACAGTCCAAAGATGTGCAGGTCAGGTGAATTGGCCATGCTAAATGCAGGGTTGTAGGGTAGAATGGTGGGATGCCCTTTAGAGGGTCAGTATGGACTCGATTATCAAAATGGCCTGCTTCCACAACTGTAGGGATTCTGTGAAGCCCTAGTGAAAATGGGATAGATCTCGATCTTTGCAGTGTTGGGTTCAGTGTCCTGGTTCCTGAAGAAGGGCTAATGCCCGAAACGTCGATTCTCCTGTTCCCTAGATGCTGCCTGACCTGCTGCGCTTTTCCAGCAACACATTTCCATCTCTGATCTCCAGCATCTGCAGACCTCACTTTCTCCTCAGTGTCCTGGTGAATGGTTTGGTGGTGCATTTGAGAAAGGTTTACGCTAATTCACCAAGGCGATGGGATTGAGGGTGTAGCATTCGACAGGAGAACAAAGGTGTGTAAAGGATTGGAAGAAACTGATAGCAATAGAATAGGAAATAATAATGGGCAAAATCTTGCTGTCTAATTTCGTCGAGTTTCACAGAGAGATTTTTACGTTGAACCCTGTGAGATCTATCGCTGTATCTGAATAGGAGTGCCTGATTAACTGCCTACACCACCCATATGATGCACCTCTTGCCCATTAATAGCCCTATTCCATCACTCACCACACTTGGAACAACTACCATTGCTGGCATATCCCAGAATGGGCTAGGATCTCTGACATTGGTGCCATGTTTAAAATGCTGTTGTGCATCTGAATGAGTAAAGTCAATCTGGAGCTGCCCTGCACAGTTTCTGATATTTGTCCTGGACATGACAGACAAAGGGAAAATTGGGGCCCCACTTGGTCAGCAGAAACTTGGAGATCCGGGTGGAGGAGCTGGTGCAGATGCAGGACATACTGTTTGCCCCGCGACCAGCAGCGAAGTGCACAGCCAGTTTTCTCAATTTTATTTTCTTCTGCTTGGACCTCCACCTGGGTCAATGTCATGCCAGCCACATAGAGGAATGTGACACAGTATAGGGAGAAGGTCAATGGCCAGTGAGAGTGTTACCATCATCTCTCTATAGCTCACAGTCACTCTATCTCCACTACTCACCCATTCCCAAACAAGGCTAATGCTGTCCTTCTCTCACTATTGCCTTCCCTCACTGGATGTTTCACACCCCAAACCCTATCTGCAATAGCCCTGCATGCCCTCTGTGCTGCCTACTCCCTTGGTACATTTCTCCATTTGTACCAAAAATGACAGCCATACCATGCACTTTCATTTCCCTTCTGCCTCTCACTCCAAGCTGATAAAACCCACAGTCAAATCCATAGAATCCCTACAGTGTGAAAATAGGCCATTCAGCCCATCAGGTCCACCCTGAGTCTCTGAAGGGCATCCCACCTAGATCCACCCTATCCCTGTAACCCTGCAGTCCCCATGGTTAACCCACCTAGCCTGCACATCACTGGACACTATTGGCAATTTAGTATGACCAATCCACCTAACCTGCACATCTTTGGACTGTGGGAGGAAAATGGAGCACCCGGAGGAAACTCACGCAGACACGGGAGGGAATGCGCAAACTCCACACAGACTGTTACCCAAGGCTAGAATCAAACCAGGGGCCCTGGTGCTGTGAGGCAGCAATGCTAACCACTGAGCCACCGTACTGACCCAGTAGAGCAGAAAGCATCAAAATGGATGATGGCCTGAAGCAAAGTTCAGCACTTCATCCCTAATGGGAAAAGATCTTGACTTTGACTGGCTGAGCAGCTGACTCACTGTGTCCAAGACCCTGGACTGATATCAGAGACTACCCTTGAGATATTGTGCCAGGAGCATTTAACCAAAGGCTATCTTGCTTGTGATAACTGAGAAAATGCTGACAACCATGTCAAACTTCCTGGCTTTATGTCTGTACTAAATGGCAAGGGATATGGACGTACTGCGAGCCTGGGAAACTCTGGCTGAGGGGCAAAACCCTAAAAGGCAAATCTGGGATGCTATGAGCATTCATTCAGGTTCACACTGAGTGAGCGTTAAGAGAACAAGCAGACAGCCCAGAAATGGAGCCTGGTCCAGTCCATGAGATGGGCCCTGAGCACAACGTGTGCTTGCTGAAGCATTACAATGATGGTTGCTGATGATTCCCTTGTTTCAGCATTGAAGTGTAAAAGCAGCCTCAAGTCGACTGGAGATGTGCCATAAAGGTTCTCCCAGCTTCCTGCCTGTCACCTTTGGATTCCAGCAGTTCAGGCAGCATCCGAGGAGCAGCAAAATGCTGCTGATGAAGGGCTTTTGCCCGAAACGTTGATTTTGATGCTCCTCGGATGCTGCCTGAACTGCTGTGCTCTTCCAGCACCACTAATCCAGAATCTGGTTTCCAGCATCTGCAGTCATTGTTTTTACCTACTTTGGATTCCAGCATTTCTTTTGTCTCCAATGATGGTTCTAAAGGCTGGGACATGTGCCAATGTTTGCAGACTGGGGTGCATGTGCCTTGTCTCCATGGAGTATGCCCTGAGATGTCAGTGCACAATGTCCAACATGGTTTTCTTGGAGTAAGCAGCAAGCTCGGACTTCCATACGGAGAATTCTTCCACACTGAGAATTCTTCCACACTTCATGGCATCCCGCTTGCTCAGATGGAGGGAGGGGGTCAGAAAAGAAGCTACATATTAATGAGACAAAATGTGCAGTTAATTGTTTTGATGATAGGTAATAATCAATCTGAATATGCAACTCAGCTCGACACTTGGAACTTATTTAACAAATGCAGGGGGTTGCTCCCATTTTCATTATCTGGCAGATGGTTTTAGTTGTTGGAGGTCAGTCATCTCAGCTCCAAGACATCTCAGCAGGAGTTCCTCAGGGGAGTGTATCAGGTCTAACCACCTTCACCAATCACCTTCCCTCCATTGTAAGGGGATGTTCGCTGATGATTGTACAACATTCAGCACCATTCGCAACTCCTCAGGTACTGGAGCAGGCCATGTTCAAATACAACAAGATCTGGACAATATCCAGGTTTGGACTTACAAATAGCAGGCAATGACCATCACCAATAAAATAAATCTAACCACTGACATCTAACATTCAATGGTGTGAATTGAATTGCCCATTATCAACATCCTAGGGGTTACTATTGACCAGAAACTCAGCTGTACTCACCACATAAAGAGAGTGGCTACAAGAACAGGTCAGAGACTAGGAATACTACGACTGTGATGGAATACTCCCCACTTGCCTGGATGGGGGCAGCTCCAATAATACTCAAGAAGCTTTACACCATCCAGGACAAAAAAGCCTGTTTGATTGGCACCACGTCCACAAACACCCACTCCCTCCACAACTGGCGCTCAGTAGCAGCAGTGTGTACTATCTACAAGATGCACTGCAAAGATCCTCAGACAGCAACTTCCAAACTCACAACCTCATCCATCTAGAAGGACAAGGGCAGCAGGATACACAGGAACACCACCACCAACTGCAGGTTGTACCCCAAGCCACTCATCATCCTGAGTTGGAAATATATTGCTGCTCCTTCACTGTCACTGAATCAACATCTTGGAATTCCCACCGTAAGGGCTTTGTGGTCTACCTCCAGCACAGGACTGCAGCAGTTCAAGATGGCAGCTCACCACCATCTCCTCACGGGCAACTAGGGACAGGCAATATAATGTTGGCTGGATGGCATGCCCATTGTTCCACAAGGGAATCAATTTTAAAAATGATGCACGGTTACACTTTCATTTTGTTTTATGTAACTCTAATATATATGCAAATATCCCTTGTAGCTTTGAGGCTTTAGTATAATTTCAGAATCTACCTGAACTGCTGCAGCCACTGCTTCATGGGGAATATCTTGCCCTCACTAACAGCTGCAGCCCTCTACTAAAAGCAACTTCTTAACAGTGACAATTTTCATTTTTTCACAAGGCAATTCTCTTTAATCCTAATAGTGCATTTTAATTCTGATCCAATAGGTTTGCCTGGATATCTTACTGTAATCCCATAACCTATGACAATTATCTGTTGTCTAGTAATACCCCATTCAAGAAACTGTTTACTTTCTCTTCCGGCAATAGTCCCGTTTAGTGAGAGTTCTCTTGTGAGGTGCTGCCTCCTGACTCCTGCACTGACCCCAGTTTAATACTCGAGTTTTATAGCCTTTTCCTTCCAGCAGCCCTTGCAACAACTAGCTTAAGCTGTGCACATATATCCATACAACTAAAAACATAGGACCAGGAGCCTGGTCTGTTGTTTCATGTGATTGTGGCAGATTGAACACTTTACCCAAACTATCCCTATAATCCTTACATCATTTATCAATCTCTGGTTTAAATATACTGAGCTTTCTGGGTTAGAGAATTCCAAATATTTGGAGCCCTCTAAATAAAACAATTCCTCCTCCTCTCAGACTTAATTATCACCCTGTTTACTTTTAATTTATGCCCCCATTTCTGGACTTCTCAAACAATGAAATGTCTTACCTATCCTATCCATTCCTTTAATGAATAACGTTTCCTCAAATATTAGATTAGATTCCCTACAGTGTGGAAATAGGCCCTTCAGCCCAACAAGTCCACACCGACCCTCCGAAGAGCAACCCATCCAGACCCATTCCCCTACACCTAACACTACGGGCAATTTTAGCACAGCCAATTCACCTGACCTGCACATTTTTGGACTATGGGAGGAAACCGGAGCACCCGGAGGAAACCCACGCAGACACAGGGAGAATGAGCAAACTCCACATAGACAGTTGCCTGAGGCGGGAATTGAACCCAGGTCTCTGGCGCTGTGAGGCAACAGTGCTAACCACCGAACCACCGTGCCGCCCTCCACTGTGCCACCATGCCGCCCTAAATATCTGTGACTCCTGACCACTGGGGAGTGAGCTCATGGTTTCCCTACAACAAGTGGCCTTTATGTGTAAGTCTCACTCTCAGGTGTTTTCCTAGCTCACTGGGATCTTAGTCTTAGCTTTGGTTTACTGCTCACCACCAGACTCATAGAACATAGAAAAGTACAGCACAGAACCGGCCCTTCGGCACACGATGTTGTGCCGAGGATTAATCTTAATGTAAGAAAAATAACCTAACCTACGCACCTCTCAATTCACTGCTGTCCACGTGCATATCCAGCAGTTGCTTAAATGTCCCCAATGACTCTGCTTCCACCACCCTCGCTGGCAGCGCATTCCATGCATTCACAACTCTCTGTGTAAAGAACCTTCCTCTGATGTCCCCTCTATACCTTTCTCCTAATATCTTAAAACTATTACCCCCCTTGTGCCAGTCAATCCTGCCCTGGGGAAAAGTCTCTGGCTATTGACTCTATCCATGCCTCTCATTACCTTATACATCTTGATCAGGTCTCCTCTCTTATTCCTTCTCTCCTGAGAGAAAAGTCCGAGCTTAGATTATTTACAATGTGGAAACAGGCCCTTCGGCCCAACAAGTCCACACCGACCTGACGAAGCGCAACCCACCCAGACCCATTCCCCTACATTTACCCCTTCACCTAACACTCCAGGCAGTTTAGCATGGCCAATTCACCTAACCTGCACATCTTTGGACTGTGGGAGGAAACCGGAGCACCCGGAGGAAACCCACGCAGACACGGGGAGAATGTCCAAACTCCACACAGTCAGTCGCCTGAGGCGGGAATTGAACCCGGGTCTCTGGCGCTGTGAGGCAGCAGTGCTAACCACTGTGCCACTGTGCCGCCCCCACTGTGCCACCGTGCTGCTTAGTCAACCTCGCTTCATAAGACAAGCCCTCCAGTCCAGGCAGTATCCTGGTAAACTTTCTTTGGACTCTCTGTATCTTTCCTATAGTAGGCGACTAGAACTGAACTCAATATTCCAAGTGTGGTCTCACCAGGGACTTGTAGAGCTGTAGCAAAACCTCGCATCTCTTAAACGCGATTCCCCTGTTAATGAAAGCCAAAACACCATATGCTTTCTTAACAACCCTATCCACTTGGGTGGCAACTTTGAGGGATCTATGTACTTGCACACCCAGATCCCTCTGTTCCTCCACGCTGTCAAGAATCCTGTCTTTAATCCTATATTCAGCATTCAAGTTCGACCTTGCAAGATGCATCACTTCGTATTTATCCAGGTTGAACTCCATCTGCCATTTCTCAGCCCATCTCTGCATCCTGTCTATGCTGAACTGCAGCCTGCAATAGCCCACAATACTATCAATGGCACCTCCAACCTTTGTATCATCTGCAAATTTACTAACCCACCCCTCAACCTCCTCATCCAAGTCATTTATAAAAACTACAAAGAGCAGAGGCCCAAGAACAGAGCCCTGCAGGACTCCACTCACCACTGACTACAGGCAGAATACTTTCCATCTCCAACCACTCTCTGCCTTCTGTCAGCCAGCCAATTCTGAATCCAGATAGCCAAATCTCCCTGTATCCCATACTTCCTGACTTTATGAATGAGCCTACCATGGGGAACCTTATCAAATGCCTTGCTGAAGTCCATATACACCACATCCACTGCTCAATGTTCATCGACCTGTCTCGTCACCTCCTCAAAGAACTCAATAAGATTAGTTAGGCATGACCTGCCCCTCACAAAGCCATGCTGACTCTCTTTAATCACGCTATGCTTTTCCAAATAGTCATAAATCCTATCCCTCAGAATTCTTCCCAAAACTTTGCTGACCATAGACATAAGATTGACTGGTCTGTAATTGCTAGGGATTTCCCTATTACCCTTCTTAAAAGGAGGACCAACATTTGCCTCCTTCCAATCCTCCGGTATGACTCCTGTGGCGAGTGAGGAAGCAAAGACCTTCGCTAGCAGCTTAGCAACCTCCTTTCTCACTTCTCAGAGCAGCCTAGGATCAATCTGGATAAGCCATGGGGACTTATCAATCTTAACTCACTGGAGCTCAGTTGCAAAATGTGTCCTACAACCTCGGCTCACTCATGTCTATGTTTTCTTTTCCTTACAGCTGCCTTACAGTATTCAACATGTCAAGCAATCGCAGCCGAAAGGTTGCTTAACAAGATTGCAACGAGAACCACAAATTGGGGCCTTTCTTCACTTAAGTTGTATGCAGGACCATGCAATAAGCTAAACCTGGTTAATTATACAAACCTCTCAATGACGTGCTATCTAACGTGGTGTATGCTCATCTGGAGGCTGGTTGTGTCATACAACTCCTTCCACCTTTGGTAATAGCCAAAGATTCAGCACTTGGTGATGGAACTCGCACACAGTTGTCCTGTGGGGTGTGGTATGTTGTTTGCTTTCTCCTGGATCCTAATTAGAGGAGTAGAGGAAGGGTAGACAGACTAGTGAGGATCAGAACTCACAGGATACAAGGCAGCCCATAAATCCCTGATAGTTTACTAACAGCTGAACCCAAGAACGTTGCAGGTTTATGTTCATTCAGCCCCTTGAGACAGCCTCACCATTCACCTAGATCCTGATAAATCCATGCCTCAGCCCATGTGCTTTCGATCTTAGTCTTGAACAGTCTAACTTTCTGAGTGTCCGCAGTGTTCTGGGGAAGAGATTTCCAGATTGCCATGAATTTTTGTGCTGTATTAACAGAAAAAGCTGGAAATACACAGAAACTCAGAGAGCAGCTGTGGAGAGAAACAGTTAACATGAGTTTGGCCTTAGCATAGACTCTGACTCCTGGTCTTGAGGTGAAGCCTGATACAGTCTGGGTTGGAAGGACTGTTATTCTGATTTTTCTATTTTTCTAATTTATTGCTGGACTTTTAATTTCCTTCTTTTTCTATTTTGTTTTCCCCCCTAAGAATCTGTACCAAGGTATCTTGGTACCTAAGGTAAGTGGTGACTTGTAAACTTTGCACTGTACTCTTGTGAGCACATGTGACAATAAAGCTAATTCTAATTCTAACTTCCACTCAAAGGCCTTTTATTGAACTGGGATATCTGTTTCTTAAGTCACCATTGAAAGGCCAAGATCAATGTTTAAGATCGTGTCAAAAGCAGAAATCACTGGTGAAACACAGCATCTGAGGAGGCAGAAACAGAGTTAGTGTTTTAAGTCCAATTTGTTTCAGACCTCCAGCATCCACAGATCTTTGTTTTCTTTAAGATCTTGTCCTTTGAGACGCACTCTGTCACCAGAGGGAGTGGTTTCCCTGTGTCCGCCCAATTCAATCCCTGTGGTTTTTTACACATTCTCCGTTAAATTGTCCCTTCATCTTCAGAATTGAAGGAAATATAAGCCAGATTTTTTTCAACTATTTTAACCCTTTAAACGCTGGTGTCATTCTGGTGAATATTTGCTGGCCTGTGTAGTCTTTCCAAAACTGGGCACAGTACGCAGAGCTTTATATAAGAAATGAGTAAGGCAGCTTGAGATGAAGAGCAACATTCTTGTACCTGTCTTTTCACTTTTAATGATTGCCTTTGTAGAACTCCCAAAACTCTCTATGTCTCAGTGTTCTTCATTTCTCACCATTTAGAAAATACTCCAATTTATCATTATGAAGCCCCAAAGTGGATGACCCCACACTCATGTTCAGTCCATTCACTCAAAAGGTATCATGAAGTAATGTGAGACTTGCACTTTCATAGGTAAACAACAACAGACTTTAGTGAAGATAACTTGGATAAGGGTCTGAAAGAGTTAACACTGAAGAGGGCCTTAAGCATCCTATGGACTTGTGGTAGAACAGGTTAGGCTCTCAAAGAGTGGGACCTCCCCAAAGTCTCTTGAACAATGTCCATCATATCAATGTTAACTGTAACCAGTGCTAACGTGCAATGAATATAACCTGTTTTTATTATTCTCTTGTGGGACCTGGGCATCGCTGGCTGGCCAGCATTTATTGCCTGTCCCTAGTTGCCCTTGAGAAGATGGAGGTGAGCTGATTTCTTCAACCACTGCAGTCCACATGCTGTGGGTTGACCCACAATGCCCTTAGGGAAGGAATTTCAGGATTTTGACCCAACGACAGTGAAGGAATGGTGATATATTTCCAAGTCGGGCTAGTAAGTGGCTTAGAGGGGAACTTACAGATGGTGACGTCCCCCAGTTTCTGCTGCCCTTTTCCTTCTGGATGGAAATGGTTGTGGGTTTGGAAGGAGCTTTAGTGAATTTCTGCAGTGCATCTGTAGATTGTACACAGTGCTGCTACTGAACATCGGTGGTGGAGGGAGTGGTTGCTTGTGAATGTGGTGCCAATGAAGCAAGCTGCTTTATTCTGGATAGTGTCAAGATTCCTGAATGTTGTTGGAGCTGCCCCCATCCAGACAAGTGAGCAGTATTCCATCACAGTCCTAGTATTCCTATTCTCTGACCTGTTCTTTTAGACACTGTTTATGTGGTGAGTCCAGTTGGGTTTCGGGTCAATTGATAGTGGGGGATGCAATGATGGTAACACCATTGAATATTAAGTGGCAGTGGTTTAATTCTCTCTTATTGGAAATGGTCATTGCCTGGTATTTATGAGGCACGAATGTTACTTGCCACTTCTCAGCCCAAGCCTGGATATTGTCCAGATCTTGTTGCATTTGAATATGTACTACTTCAGTATCTTCAGAATCATGACTGGTGCTGAACAATGTAAAATCATCAGCGAACACCTTCATTCTAACCTTATGCTGGAAGGAAGGTCATTGATGAAGCAGATGAAGATGGTTAGGCCCAGGACACTACTCTGAGGAACTCCTGCAGACATCTTCTGGAGCTGAGATGACTGATCTCCAACAACCACGCTATCTTCTGATATGCCAGTGTAACTCCAACCAGTGGAGTGTTTTCCCCCAACTTGCGTTGATTCCAGCATTGTTAGGGCTCCTTGATGGCACATTCGCTCGAATGAGGCATGGATGTCAATGCCTGTCACTCTCCCCTCCCCTCTGGAATTCAGCTCTTTTGTCCATGTTTGAACCAAGGCTGTAATGAGGTCAGGAGCTGAGTGACCCTGGCAGAACCTGAACTGGATGTCACTGAGCAGGTTATAGCTGAGCAGGTGCTGCTTAATAGCACTGTTGGTGACACCTTCCATCACTTTACTGATGATCGAGAGTAGGCTGGTGGGTTGTAATTGACTGGGTTGGATTTTTCCTGCTTTTTATGTACAGGACATATCTGAGGACAAGATCTTAAAGAAAACAAAGATCTGTGGATGCTGGAGGTCTGAAACAAATTGGACTTGAAACATTAACTCTGTTTCTGCTCCTCAGATGCTGAGTTTCACCAGTGATTTCTGTTTTTGACACGATCTTAAACATTGATCTTTGCCTTTTGATGGTGACTCAAGAAGCAGATATCCCAGTTTCAATAAAAGGCCTTTGGATGGAAGTTAGAATTAGAATTAGAATTAGCTTTATTGTCACATGTGCTCACATGAGTACATGAAGGGTCTATAAGTCGCTACTGACCTTAAGTATCAAGTTATCTAGGTACAATATTGCATTGGAAGAGCTTGGCTAGGGAGCAGCAAATTCTGGACCACACATTTCCAGTTCTATTGCTGGAATGTTGTCAGGATGCATAGCTTTTGCAGTATCCAGTGTTTCTAATTGTTTCTCGATATCATGTAGCGTGAATTGAATTGGCTGAAGTTTGGCATCTGTGATGCTGGGGACCACTGGAGGAGGTTGAGAAAGATCATCCACTCAGCACTTCTGGTCGAAGATTGTTCTGAAATCTGCAGCCTTTTCTTTTACACTGATGTGCTGGGCTCTTCCATCATTGAGGATGGGGATATTTGTGTAGTGTCCTTCACCAGTGAGTTATTTAATCGCCCACCACCATTCACAACTCAATGTGGCAGGACTGCAGAGCTTAGAGCTGATTTGTTGGTTGTGGAATCACTTAGCTCTGTCTATCATTTGCTGCTTGTGCAGTTTGGCATTCAAGTAGTCCTGTTTGGTGGCTTTACTAGGTTGGCATCTCATTTTCAGATATACCTGGTGCCCTCCTGCACTCTCCATTTAACCAGGGTTGATCATGTGGCTTGATGGTAATGGTTGAGTGGGGAATATGCTGGGCCATGAGGTTAGGGTTGTGCTGGAGTACAGTTCTGCTGCTGCTATTGATGGCCCTCAGTGCCTCATGGATGCCGATTACTGAGTTGGTTGATGTGTTCGAAGTCTGTCCCATTTAGCATGGTGATAGTGCCACACAACACAATGCAAGGTGTTTTCCACATGAAGACTGGGCTTCATCTCTAAATAGACTGTGTGATGGTCACTCTTACCACAACGTCATGGACAGGTGCACCTGCAGCCAGCAGGTTGGTAAGGATGAGGTCAAGTATGTTTTGTCCCTCTTGTTGGTTCCCTCACCACCTGCTGCAGACCCAGTCTCGCAGCTATGTTCTTTAGGACCTGACCAGCTCAATCAGTTGTACTGCTGCTGAACCACTTTTGGTGGGGGACATTGAAATCCTCCACCCAGAGTACATTTTGTGCTCATGCCATCCTTAGTGCTTCCTCCAAGGGTTGTACAACATGGAGGAGTACCAATTCATCAGCCAAGGGAGAATGGTATGTAGTAATCAGCAGGAGGTTTCCTTGCTCATGTTTAAACTGAAGGCACGAGACTTCATGGAGTCCATAGTCGATGTCAAAGACTCCCAGGGTAACTCCCTACCAACTGTATCCCACTGCGCCACCACCTCTGCTGGGTCTGTCCTGCTGGTGGGAGAGGACATATCCTAGAGTGGTGATGGGGTTGTCAGGGACATTGTCTGTCAGGTATGACTCCATGAGTATCAATATGTCAGGCTGTTTCTTGATTAGTCCGTGTGACAGCTCTCCCAATTTTGGCATTAACCCCTAGATCTTAGTAAGGAGGACTTGTGGGGTGGACAGGGCTGTTTCTATCATTGTCGTTTCCAATATCTAAGTCAATGTTAGGTGGTCTGCCGGGTTCATTTTTTTGTTGAGACTTCATAGCAATTGATACAACTGAATGGCTTGCTCAGTAATTTCAGAGAGTCAAACACATTGCTATGGGTCTGCAGTCATATGTGGGCCAGACTAGGTGAGAATGACAGATTTCCTTCCCTGAAGGATATTAGTGAACATAATGGTTTTTTCTGACAATCAACAATAGTTTCATAGTCATCAGTAGACTCTTAATTCTAGTTTTTTTTATTGAATTCAAATTCCACCATCTGACTTAGTGGGATTTGAAGCTAGGTCCCCAGAACATTCACTGAGTTTACTAGTCTAGCAATAACACCACCAGGCCATTACCTGCCCTTGTTAACCATATGAGACTCTTCTAGTTAGACTAGGAAGTGGTTTCCTTCTCCCACACTAGCCCAAGCAGTTCCTGTGGTTTCCTACAGTTAAGCAGGACGGTGATTGGATTTACAGCTCTCTAATTAAGTACTGGGTAGCAGGAAAGGTTGCTGGAGGCTACCAGCTGACATTACCTTCTATGGAAAGTACCAGTACCTGCTCCTGACCACTCCTGTCTCTCTCCTGCCTCCTATCCATTTTCAAGCCAGTTAAAAGGATGTCTTTGATTCTCAACACTCTCATTTTTACTAACAATGCGGAACCTTACCTTCTGGAAAGTGCATTTTGATAATGCATAAAGATCTACTTAAATAGTGACTCCCACAGAAATAGTTTCAGCTAGATTATCAGAATGATTTAGTCTTCAATCTTGGCTCTGTTAGCAGCTGAGATCTCTGACTGATTTGAAAGTGTCTAACTTCCTGTCTCAAGCTCCTTTCTGGCCTTTCTTGGAGAAGATAAAGACTTACATTTATATGGTGCCTTTCCTGACCTCAAAGCACTTTTCAACAAACAAAGTCAATTTGAAGATTGGGCGCTGGCCATTGGTGGGACTACATCTGGAGTAATGTGGATAGTTTGGTCTCCTTATTTTAAAAAAAAGAACATAATTCCATTAAAAGCAACAAAGGTTCACTTGACTGGTTCTTGCAATGGGGGAAGGGGAGTACTCCATGAAGTGTCTTGTGGGTAATGGTTGGACAAACTGGGCAATGGAGCTTAGAAGAATGAGAGGGATTTTATTGAGGGTACTGATAGGAGGGATGCTGAAAGGATGTTTCCTCTAGCATAGAACGAGGGAATACATTTCAAAATACTGGTCTACCAGTGAAGACAGAGCTGAAGAGAAGATTTTTCCCTCAAAGTGTTGTAAACCTGTGTAATTATCTTTCCCATTGAGGGCTGGCAAAGGGCCGTTAAATAGGAGGGATCGTTTTTCAACAAGAGGGATAATTAAATATTTCTGTCAATAGGAAAGGTGATCCTTTTTCTTCAAATGAAACGGCTAAATCCACAACCATCTTAAAAGACACAGGAGGTACTCTTCTGCTTGGGGAAGGACATGGTTCTTCCTCCACGGAATTGATTGAAAGTCAGTTTAATTAACAGAATAAGTGGAGAGCATAACCGATTTCAGTTATATACAAAGTAATTAGAAGGTGACATGATGCCCAAACCAGTGGCAATAAGAATAATTAAAAAATTACTCATGGAGGTAATGATTCTCTAGGTAATGATCTGGCTGGCGTGAAAACTATAGCTTCACCTATAATTACAGAAAGTCTGAGTGAGGTTAAAGAGATGGAGCAATTACAGGAACAAGTTCCATCAAAGTGTATTGACCAGATCATGGCTCAACAAAAGTCAATTCACAGAAATCAAAGCAATACCCCTGTAGTGATTATAATGAGGCCAGCCGGCTGGACCTCATAGTTCCCTGACTGGGGCTGTTAATCTGGTCCAAACAGCGAGCCTGGTTGACATAAAAGGAGATGTCAGAGATATTGAGACCCCGAATGCCTAACGCAGTGAGAGGTAGTGCTATTGTCAAAGACTATGTATTTGTAAATTTAGGGTGATTATAGTCTGGTTGCTGGCCTTTGAAGATTTCTTTCAAGCACAAGCTAATGTCAGAGTGGCTGAAACTTTCTTTAAGAATGGGGATAATTTACAATAATTTTTTAGTATGCCTTTGTTAACTGAGGGTCAGATAACAGATCCTGAGCTAAACAACTTAATACAGTTAACACTTTTACACTACAGTTAACTTAATACAGCTCACACGGATTCTAAATCTTAAGGAGTTCCAGAGGATTATTACATTAAAAAAATCAACTTCCGATTGGAAAATAGAGACACCCTCACAGACTTGTAGACAAGGAATGTACAGTGCTCGACAGATAGTGGGACTGCCCAGATACTGTAAGGAAATATTGTGAATAACACATTCAGTTCCTACACCTGTCAATAAACAGGTTTTCTACCTGGCCAAGACTTCATAGGGATGTAAGGCAGTTCTGTAAAAGATACCAAACTTGTCAGTTCGTGGGAAAAGCTCAACAATGAATCATACCCATTTTTGAAAAAGCATTCAGCTGAGTGTTCGTGGATTGTGTCTGACATTAGCCAAAATGAAAGCCATTAATCCTTAAAGTTATGGATATGACAATGTAATTTCCAGCAGCCATTCCTTTAAGAACAATTACAGTTAAGGTAGTGATGGGCTGAAAATGTGCTGCTGGAAAAGCGCAGCAGGTCAGGCAGCATCCAAGGAACAGGAGAATCGACGTTTCGGGCATAAGCCCTTCTTCAGGAACGTTTTGGGCTTATGCCCGAAACGTCGATTCTCCTGTTCCTTGGATGCTGCCTGACCTGCTGCGCTTTTCCAGCAACACATTTTCAGCTCTGATCTCCAGCATCTGCAGACCTCACTTTCTCCTCTAAGGTAGTGATGGGTCAATTAACTCATCTTTTATTAATCTATTCTGGACGACCAATTGAAATAAAATAAGTCCAATGTTCTAAGCTAATGCTGATGTTTTTTTCAGGAATTAATAAGTAATGCAGTAGTATAAGCCAATTGATGTCCACTGTCTATCATCCACAAACATAGGGAACTTTGGAATACATAGAGCAGTCCACCACAGGAACAGGCCCACCATGTTTGTGTTGACTACGATGCCATTGTAAACTAATCCCTGCATATGATCCATATCCCTCTATTTCCTGCCCATTCATGTGTCTGAGAGATGCCATCAAACTCTCAAAGCAGTAATTAAGGCATATTGTCACAAATGCCCAAAGGATTGGGACAAAGGATTACATTTTTACAATTACATTTTATACCAGAAGTTCTTCATTTAAATTCATGGCCTTGAGATAAGAGATTCATTAAAATTGACCAAGGAAACATTTTTAAGGCAGAGATTAATCCTTGGTGTTGGCTTACCCATTCATGTTTCCGAGAGATTTACAGAAGGATATTAAAAACTTCACAGGCAAAGGTGAAAGAATACACAGAAAAGCGTTAGAACTGGATCATTTTAGACAGGAGTCAAAATGTTGGTTGTATCACCTTTACAGGGTGGATCTTGGGAAATGAGATTCAACAGGCCATAGTAGCTAGTTTAGAAGGTTGGGAAAGTGACTTAACAGATCGATACTCCTGGTTGTAGGAGGAAGAATCAGTTATTTAATATAAATGTAATGGAATGGATTGTCACACTGACCCTGGTAGGAGTCTCAGCTGAATGATTAGTTACAACACAAAAGGAACCCACTGTGTCTGTAGAAACACTTCAGCAACTGCAGTATTCTGTATTGTTCTGAGATAAATCAGACAACTGAGTTAAAAAGCAACCCTCATCTAAATATAACCTGAACTGATGAGTAGGTAGAACACTGAGTGTCAACCTCCATTTTCTCCCCACGGCCCAGCACGTTCTTCCCTCTCAGAAAGGCTGAGTACTCTATCTCAAATGTTTCAGATGACCCTACCTTCACCACTCAAGCACTGCATTCAGTGGCTTTGTTTAAAAGTCATCAATGCTTTTTTTTGCCAATTATTGGAAATCTGTGTCTTCTCGTTCTCAATTGCTGTGTCAATGACAAGTGTTTCTATTCACTCCAATAAGGGGCATGAAGATAACTACAGGCCAATCACTCCAAGCTTGGTGGTGGCAAAATTTCCAGAAACAACAACTCAGGTCAAAATTAATGCTCCCTATGATGAATGTAGGTTATTTAATGGATTCTGAGGCATGCAGACAAGTTCCGAGGAAGGTGGAAATCCGAACAGGCCTGAGATAAATATCCTTGCAGGAAGATTTACAAGGGCAGTTAGGGAGGGTTTGAACTAGGTTACCAGAGTAATAGGAACTTGTGGGGCAAATTCATGGCAAGGAAATGGAGGCAGAGAATTAATGAATAACTCTAAAAAGCAGATGAAGCAGAGGTTGAAAAAATACACAGTGATGAAGAATTGGCAGAGTATAGTGAATAAATCTGACAAATTGAGGGCACAGATAGACCCATAGCAACGTGATATCTGTGCTTGAACTTGGGTTAAAGAGGGAAAGAATGGGGCTCAGTGTCCCAGGATATAGAATTTTGAGGCCAGGAACACAATGAAGCAGCCACACTGCTAGGTGTATACTATAGACCTCAAAGAGTAGGAGGGAGATAGAAGAGCAAATACGTAGGCAAATTTCTGAGTGTTAAAAATAATAAAATAATGATGGTCGGGACTTCAACTGCCCAAATAGCGACTGGGATACACACAGGGTGAAAGGCAAAGGGTACAAAATTATCCAACCACATACAAGAGAAGATTTTTAGCCATCACATGATAAGACCACTGAGAGGGGGCAGAATTGTAGCTTTGGTCTCAGGAAGGGAAGCTGGGCAAGAGGATTAAGTAGCAGTGGTTGACCATTGTGGAGATAGTGATCAATATACAGACATTATTGTGGAAAGGGACAAAGGTAGCACAGGACTAGAAGTTCTAAACTGGGGGAAAACGTTTTTTTTTACATAGATAATCTGGTAAAAGTGGAGGGGATAACAGTTACTTGTAGGAAAGTCAATTGCAAATCAGTAGGAGGCATTCCAAAGTGAGATGCAGTGTTGATGCTCCCCCCTGCCAAACCTAGAGCCCCATGATTATCCAGAGGCTTACAGGGCTTGGTAAAGCCAAACATACAGTCATAGAGATGTACAGCACGGAAGCAGACTCTTCGGTCCAACACGTCCATGCCGACCAGATATCCCAACCTAATCTAGTCCCACCTGTCAGCATCTGGCCCACATCTCTCCAAACTCTTCCTATTCATAGACCCACAATGTCAAACATGTAATACTTTAGGAACCACTAGAGAGAGAGAACAGTTGACAAGAATTCTGGATGTAGGTTTGCTCGCTGAGCTGGAAGGCTCATTTTTCAGATGTTTCGTCACCATACTAGGTAACATCTTTAGCGAGCCTCCGGATGAAGCACTGCTGATGTTTCCTGCTTTCTATTTATATGTTTGGGTTTCTTTGGTTGGTGATGTCATTTCCTGTTATTTTTCCCAGGGGGTGGTATGTGGGATCCAAGTCAATGTGTTTGTTGATAGATTTCCAATTGGAATGCCGTGCTTCTAGGAATTCCTGTTCGTGTCTCTGTTTGGCTTGTTCTAGGATGGATGTGTTGTCCCAGTCGAAGTGGTGTCCTTCCTTGTCTGTATGTAAGGATACTAGAGAGAGAGAGAGGGTCATGTCTTTTTGTGGTTAGTTGATGTTCATGCATCCTGGTGGCTAGTTTTCTACCTGTTTGTCAGGGGGTGAGTCTGGGTCAGGATGGATATTTTGGGGGTGGATCTGGGTCTGGGTGGGTATTTTGGGGAAGGGGTGAGGGTGGGTAATTTG
>NC_057736.1:42574006-42642061 GCF_004010195.1 Chiloscyllium plagiosum | reverse complement strand
GGGTGGGTATTTTGGGTGTGTCAGTGTCTGGGGTGTGTTTGCTGAAGGATGGGGCTGTGCCTTTCCGGGGTGAGGGTTGCCTGTGGGCTGTCCCGGGGGTGGGGAGTGACTCAGGGAGGGGGGTAGTTGCCTTTCCCTGTCCCAGGAGGCGGGAGGCGGGCGGTCTCAGTGCCGCTCCCGGGACGGTGCAGAGACACAGAGACACGGGCTCAGGGTTGTTGCGGAGCCCCGGGGGCGACTATGAGCGGCTCCGAGCGGCAGGCGGGCGGACAGGGAGGCTCCAGCCGCCGGGGTAGCAGCACCAGCAGCGGGGCAGCTGCGGACGGTCCCGGGGATGAAGCCCGCTCTGTGTCCGCCGGCAGCTACTGGCAGGACCCCCTGGCGATCGACATGAGCCGCAGTGCAGTGCCTGCTCCCCGGGTCCGCAGGGCACTCCGAGCTGTCTATGTGATCAATGAGACAGTGAGCCCGCAGTGCCAGGACAACCTGTCCCTCAGGTGTCTGCAGGAAGCTTGTGAAGATGCCCACGCTGTAGTGGAGACCGTATCCTTTGGCAGGCTGGTGCTGGGCGAGACTGGCACCTTGGACTGTTTCTACAATGCAGGTGAGTGCCTCCCACCCCTCACTCCACACAGAGAAGAGAGACTCTCCCACAACAGTGTTCGCAAAGTTTTGTTTTGTTTGATATCATTTACTCTGAGGGTGGGGGGGAAACTGGATCCCAAAGTGAAACTCTCACTTTTCAAGTAAAACAGTCAGTGTTATATATATGGAAGGCAGCAAAGGCTCCAGGACAGGGAGGTTAACAAAGTTGACAAACTGGGGCCCCAAGTTTTGAAAAACTGAGCCCAAGAAGTAGGTTTGCAGACACAGGCTCAAGGAGAAGGGAGGTGAAGAGGTTTAGGATGGCTGCACCAGGGCTTAGAATCTCCAATGTGGTTTAACGTTTGCAGGAATGCAAGTTTCTTGCAGACTTCCTGGGCCTGAGAGATTATGGAGATAGGGAAGGATGTGTAAACAAGGAGAATTTCTTTAAAAGTCAGGTGTAGCTCATGTGTCACCACCTTCATGGTGGGCTGAGGGGCCTGTTTCTGTGCTTGGCAGGTACAGGATCAGTGTAGGTCAGGAAGCTCAGCAGAGACAGTGTTAAGTGTCGGAGATGAGCGGTAGAGTTTTGAACGATCTCAAGCTAGATAGAGATTAACGAGGGAGGTCTGTTGGAAATGTTTTGGAATGGACACATTGAGAGATAACAAAGACACAGATGGTGGTTTCAGTCGTAGATATGCTGAGACAAAGGTAGAGTTGAACAATGTTACAGAAGTGAAAATAGACTTAGTGATGATGTGGATAAGTGATTGGAAACTGATCTTGGGTTTCAACATGGTACCAACGTTGCAAATTACCTTAGCATTAGATCTTTGTCAGTTACAGAAATGGGATTAGTATTTGGGGAACGTTAGTAACTGGGGATGGAGTTTGACTCCAGTTCCTGCCACAATCAGTCTTCCTGATAGTTTTAATTTGGGAAAATTTCTTCTCATCCAGTAATGAATGTTAGGCATTGAGCCTGATAATTGGGACATTATGGAAAAATTGAGCAATCTTTGGAAGGCCCAACATAATTTACAGTCACTTAGCAATAACTGGCTAGAATCCAGAGAGGACCAAATATATCACTGTCCATTAGAGAGACAGATGATAATTTACAGCATGTGGGTCACTACCCGGCAAATGTTAGGAGAGTTGAGTGAGGTTTCAACTTTGGAACTTCCAAAGTGGTTTGTAGTCAATGATGTACTTTAATACATGGACATCACTGTATGTATTTCATCAGTTCGGGTTTGGGGATAAATATTCACAAGTGAGAACTCTTGTGTCCTTCTTCAAAGTATTGCAGTGGGAACTTGCAGGTCAGAGGTCAGACAGAGGCTGTGTTTAACATCCCAATTGAAGGAAAGTGCTGCACTCCCATAGCACCACATTGAAATGTCACACTTGGATAAATGTTCAAATTCCTGGAGTGAGACTTTGAAATAACTTTCCAGTTTTGCTTCTTTATTTATTCATGCCGCCTTCAGTCCATCATCCCCATCTCCTGCTCAGACAGAAAAAGCAAGTATGTTGCAGCATTTTCTGTGCACAGCAAAAGCATTCCATTTGCTTTGGCGATATTCAGAGTACCATATAAACCTTAGTTTAGAATGATAGAAACGTAAAATCTTGCAATTTGGACCTTTGCCCCTTTAATACTACAGTTTGAATACCTTCCAAAGGTTGTTCATGAGTGTACTCATTGCTGAAACAGCTGAAATAGGGATGTGCCTTACCAGTTGGAGGCTGCAGTTCAGAAGCACCAAGTGTTTTAAAATTATCTTCTTGTTGTAGCAGAAGATGTTTGCTTTTGTTTTGTCGTCCAATTGTCATTTTAGATGTTGTGATTACCCCCCACCGTGTTTTGTGTTTGTGAGGAGTTTGTCAACCTGTCTCCAAACTTACTGGCTTTTTTTTGACAAATTGTTGATTTTTATATGTTAATCACTGCAAGAAATGCACTGAAGTGTGGTATTCGCATTACATGTGGTGGAAAGGAACTCGACCTATCGCTGTTGTTTCTCTAATATTACAAAAGGCATAGCTCCTGACACGCAATTGTTTTAATGAGGTCCATCTGTACCATGAATTATGCTGATTGTCAGGGAAGCTGTTTGCCTTTAAGGTCACAGGTTCTTATTGTTTTTCAGTAAACACTGGGAGGAATTAGTTTAAATGCTGTTTCGTGACTAGGTCACAATCAACATTTTTTAAAGCATGTTTACTGAAACATTACAGACATGTTTACTACTGATTCCTGAAACCCTTTAAACGTGTGCTACTAATGCAATGGTGCCACCTCTGAATGCATTGGGAGCAGGGCATCAGGCATAGAATGCTGGAATTATTACAGTTGCCTCCAGTAGTTATGCATACAAAACTTTAGACAGATCAAGTATGTCAGTGTATTCTTTGCATGCTTGAGGCCGAATCCCTTATATAGTGTACAGTGTTTACACCTCTTCCACAGTCTAATGTTTCTGCAGTGTTCACATTGAGTCATAGAGATGTGCAGCATGGAAACAGGCCCCTTGGTCCAACTCATCGATGCTGACCAAATATCCTAAATTAACTTGGAGGAAGTGAGGACTGCAGATGCCTGATGCTTATGCTTGAAACGTTGATTCTCCTGCTCCTTGGATGCTGCCTGACCGGCTGTGCTTTTTCACAGACATTCTAAATTAATCTAGTTCCATTTGCCAACATTTGGCCCATATCCCTCTAAACCTTTCCTATTCATATACTCACTCAGATGCCTTTTAAATGTACTAGCCTCCACCACTTCCTCTGAAGCTTACACACATCACCCTCTGTGAAAAAGTTGCCCCAAGCTCCCTTTTAATCTTTCCCCTTTCACCTTAAATCTATGCCCTTTAGTTTTGGACTCCCCTGCCCTGGACAAAAGACCTTGACTATTCACCCTATCCATGCCCCTCATGATAGTATAAAATTCTTTAAAGTCACCCTTCAGCCTCCGATACTCCAGGGAAAATAGCCCCAGCCTATTCAGCCTCTCCATATAGGTCAAACCCTCCAATCTCGACAACATCCTTGTAAATCTTTTCTGAACCCTTTCAAGTTTCACAACGTCCTTCCTATAGAAAAGTGATCAGAATTAAACGCAGTATTCCAATTAGATTAGATTAGATTACTAACCACTGTGCCACCGTGCCACCCACTGAATTGTGGGCTAACCAATGTCCTGTACAGCTGCAGCATGACTTCCCAACTCCTATACTCAATGCACTGACCAGTGATGGGAAGCATGTTAAATGCATCTTGTGGAAAAGAGTCAAAAACATTATATGAATAAATCTCCACATGTAGCATGGTGGAGTTTTACTGTCCATTGAGGTTGAGATTTTTTAAGGCGTGTCAAAAAATGTATAGAATGTATATAATTTATTTGGCATATATCCTTGTTTATGAGATATCTAAGCAAAAGCCGTAAATTATCAAAAAATTTCATTCAACGTATTTTGAATCATTGTTATTTACTAAACTTGAACAATGTTACTGTTGCTGTTTATTCAGCTGCTGTTTTGATTTCTCAGAAACAAATATGATAATTCTCTTCTAGTTCTAGTTCCTTGGGATGTAAATGTCAACCCTTCAAAATATAAGGTTTCGCTCCTCATGCAAAATTCCACTGTTGCACAACAATTGTCTGGTGCCTAAATATAATAAACAACATGTAATGCCCCAGAGAAAGTTGTTTCAGATAAGAAGCCAAACTGCATGCCTTACATTGTATTAATGATTTACACATGAAAACAAATTAAATCCCTACTTGAGCCATTGGAATAATGATTTGCCTAACTCGCTTCTCCAGAAGGGAAACCCTTTAATCTCGAACTCTCCTTTGGCTTATTCTCAGTGACCTTTCTTTATGATGGCTCAGGTTAGGAAGTTTTCCTTGAAATTGTTAGCCTTTTTGTATTGTACAAATAAAGAATTATTTGCTTCCTCTTACAAGCTGAAAGGTTTAGATAAACAAGCTTTTTTTAAAAACGTATTTTTCTAATCATCTGTTCAGAGATGTTATGACACACCTCTGCAGCAGGTCGGATTTGAACCCGGCCTCCTAGCTCAAAGGTAGGGACATTGGCACTGCGCCAGAAGAATCCCGGTAAACTTATATTTAAGCAAAGTTAAAAATCACACAACACCAGGTTATAGTCCAACAGGTTTAATTGGAAGCATGTGCTTTCGGTGCGACGCTCCTTCATCAGGTGATTGTGTCAGGTGACAATCACCTGATGAAGGAGCATCGCTCCGAAAGCTAGTGTGCTTCCAATTAAACCTGTTGGACTATAACCTGGTGTTGTGTGATTTTTAACTTTGTACACCCCAGTCCAACACCGGCATCTCCGAATCATATTTTTAAGCAAGCAGTTTGCAACCAGAATTTAATATTGGCCGTGACACTTTGAAAAGTCAATGTATTGAAATCATTTCACATCCAGAGGTTAAATCATTAGCAGGAATTGTGTGTCAGGTTTATTTGTTGTTTTGGCTGGCTGTCTATTGATGTATTAATGAACTGATTTGGTGGAGTCAATGCTAATGTGATGATACGTTCATGTCCAGAGTTGAAGTTAATTTATTTAATTTAGTGTGCCGTTATTGATCGGCTAGTCCTTTGATCCGTTCATTTGTTGCTATTTCCACTGCTCCATTTGATTTGATGTGTTTACCGGTTGACAAAATAATGACTGTAATTAAACGCTGCCATTTGATTACAGCATGCTATATCTTGTGGTCCCAGACGTTTGAAATGAGCACACTTTCAGACATATGTATTATAGTTACTCGAACACGTTAATATCCTTTGACTGAAGGCTATGGAATGGTATGCTACCGTTTTGGTAAACTATAGTGTCCCAGTGAATGAATTCCGAATGCACATACAATATTCTGCCCCCGCCCCACTTCCGTACCCGCGGGGGATATGTTCCAAGATCTATCATGGAAGACCAAAACCGTGGATAGGAGCCAACCCATTCATTTAAATGGTAAATCTACCTCCCCAACAACCCCCAGTCCCTGGTTCCAGAAGGTTCCCTATAATATGTTCGGGCTGTGGTAAACCGCGGCTAACTGAAACCATGGAAACCGATTCCGGGATACAGAGGTCACCCTGTATATACATACACATGATGATATATTTCTTAAATCACATTGGAATAATGTAGCTGAATACTGTATTCTTTAAAATTGATTTGTGTGGTGATTGTTGCTCCAATGATTAATTCCAGAATCATGGAATCGATTTACAAGAATGATTCCTGGGATGGGAAACTTCAGGTATGAGGTAGATGGAAGACGCTGGGACTTGGAAGAAGCGGAGAGAAGATTTGATAGGGGTTTTCAAAATCTGGAGCAGGCCCGATTGAATAGACAGGGAAAACTGCTCCTGCTCATAAAGGAAAAAGCACAAGAGGGTGCAGATTTAAAGTGATGTGCCATCAATGCAGACTGATATGAGAAAAAGACCTTCTTCCCACAGCAAGTATTTAGGTTCTGGAATGCCCAACCTGGAAATGTGGCGGGGGCAGGTTCAATTGAGGCATTCAAGAGATGCATTGGATGATTATTTGGATAGAAATGATGGTAAGGGATATGGGGAAAGGGGAGGAGATTGAGACTAGGGAATGGAACTGGTTTAGGCAGAATAGACTGAATGGTTTCCTCTATACCATAACAATTTTGTGAATCTGTGAATTCCCTGGTATCAACTCAGCTGAGCGGCAATATTGATCAGTCATTAGCTGTTGATACAGAATGAAGCAGAGTTTCGCTTTCTAGCACTCGTATGGGCCTTGCAAAAGGCATTTATTTAATTGCAGGTTCTGGTTGAGGTGGAAGTAGTCGTTCAGTCAGGCGGGAGCATGCCCCTTGGTTTACCCAGTTTCCTTTACTTGACTGTCCAAATGGAGTCTGTGTAAGCAAAGCTTGGGGACAAACCTACCACCATTTCTAGGATGGCATTGGCTGGTGCTGGTATTAACCCAGCCATGTGTGAGAAGCTCATTGTCCAGGGAGCATATCAAACAAATCTCTATGGGCTTGTTTGTAGGCTGCTCATTCAGAGACAATGCATTTATTTACAAATGCCTCCATGGCTGTATCCCTCATTATACCTTTATAATTCCCTCCAAGCCTACAGTCCTCCATGAGTGAGAGTATGAGTGCTCCTTCAGTCTTAGGGTCCAGAGCCTCCCTGACTTTATTTCGCATGCCATTTACTCTCTTTGCAAACCACTTTAAACCTGAACCCCCTATTTCTCAGTCTTTTCACATCTAGAAACAGTTTCTCCCCATCTACTCAGTTCAAGCCACTCAGAATTTTGAAAACTATCAAATCTCCAGACTTCTTCTTTCCAAGGAAAACATCTCAACTTCCCCAACAATTGATGCTTCATATCTCAACATCACTTTCTTGTAAACCCCTTCTGCAATCTGTCCAATGTGTTCATATTCTTTCTAACATGTGGCTCCAGAACTGCACACAATCTAATGAGCACCTTACATAGGTTCAGCACAAAGCTCTTGTACTCTATGCCTCTCTCACTGAAATCAAAATTATTCTATTATTTCTTTACAGTTCTCTTGATGAGAGGTATAGTTAGTAAGTTTGCCGATGACAACAAAATTGGAGGTGTAGTGGACAACGAAGAGTACAACAGGATCTTGATCAGGTGGGCCAATGGGCAGAGGAGTGGCAGATGCAGTTAAATTTAGATAAATGTAAGGTGCTGCATTTTAGGCAAATTAGGGCAGGACTTATACATTTAATCGTAAGGTTCTGCGGAATGTTGCTGAACAAAGTGACCTTGGAGTACGGGTTCATAGTTCCTTGAAAGTGGAGTTGCAGGTAGACAGATATAGTGAAGAACGCATTTGGTCAGTGCATTGAGAATTGGAGTTGGGAGGTTGTGGCTGTACAGAACATTGGTCAGGCCACTTTTGGAATACTCCGTTCAGTTCTGGTGTCCCTGCTAGAGGAAGGATGTTGTGAAACGTGAAAGGGTTCAGAAAAGATTTACAAGGATGTTGCCAGGGTTGGAGGGTTTGAGAAGTGGAATAGCTGGGGAATAACAAGGTCTTTTCCTCAGGTTAGGAGTCCAAAACTGGAGGGCGTAGGTTTCAGATGAGCGAGGAAAGATTTAAAAGGGACCTAAGGGGCAACCTTTTCATGCAAAGGGTGGTACGTGTATGGAATGAGCTGCCGGAGGAAGTGGTGGAGGCTGGTACAATTACAACATTTAAAAGGCATCAGGATGGGTACATGAATAGGTATTGTTGAGAGGGAAATGGGTCGGATGCTGGTAAATGGAACTGGATTAATTTAGGATACCTGGTTGGCATGGATGAGTTGGACCGAATGGTCTGTTTCCATGCTGTACACCTCTGTGACCGTATGACCTGTCCTGGTGCTTTCAATGATGCCCAGCTCTCCCTGCTCCTGCGCAACCTTTGGAACAGTACCCTTTGTTTTATTCTGTTTCTCCAGGTTTGTTTTGGTACCAAAATGTATCACCTCACATTTCTTTGCGTTGAACTTCATCTGTTACGTCTCTGCCCATTCCACCAACTTGTCTGTGTTTTTCAGTAGTTCAGCATTGTCCTAATCACACATTATAGCTCTCCCAACTTTTGTGTCAGCCACATAATTTGAGGTTGTCCTGACACACCAAGTTCTAATCAGTTACACAGACCGGGTGATGTGAATCTTCTCCCGTCTATTTCAGAGTCGTGGCTGAGTGAGAATCTGAAATAGACGGCACGGTGTGGGCGGCATGGTGGCGCAGTGGTTAGCACTGCTGCCTCACAGCGCCAGAGACCCGGGTTCAATTCCCGCCTCAGGCGACTGACTGTGTGGAGTTTGCACATTCTCACCGTGTCTGCGTGGGTTTCCTCCGGGTGCTCCGGTTTCCTCCCACAGTCCAAAGATGTGCAGGTCAGGTGAATTGGCCATGCTAAATTGCCCGCAGTGTTAGGTAAGGGGTAAACGTAGGGGTATGGGTGGTTTGCGCTTCGGCGGGGCGGTGTGGACTTGTTGGGCCGAAGGGCCTGTTTCCATACTGTAAAGTAATCTAATCTAATCTGAAATGCTTTCTTCATTCAGAATCACGGGAATCTTTCCTTGACATTAAATACTTCCTTTCTTTTAGTACGTAAGCCAAGTTAAACCACACAGTTTGTAATCGATGGTTTTAATTTCAGGTTAACCCTTCCCTTGCCTGATTTTCTAAAGAAAGAAGGTGGCTTATTTGAATAACATTCTTTATGAACTCAGCATATCCCAAAGCCCTCCATAACTAATTACATGAATTTGACGTGAGGCCTCTGTTTATTGTAAGTAATGTGGAGGCAAGAGTTCGCTCAGCAAGTTCCCACTGATTGTATTAGTGAGAAATTATTTACACTTTTGAGGTTAAGGATTCAAAGCTGAAGGGCCGAAGATGATTAGGTACCTTGAGTACTTATAGGGAAAGACTGCTAGGACACTGGTTACTTCGAAAGAATATGCATGTAAAGCTGGATTCTGCAAATAAAGTCAGTGTTAAATTAAAAGATAGGTTTCCTATTTTACCATCGAGCTTCTGAAGGGATTAACTGATGATTGATAAATATTAGATAGCCGTGAAGCTGCATGTTGTTCTTCAAAACAGTGAAGATCTGTTTGCACCCACCCGTCCCCCCATCCCGCCAGTGTACAATGAGGACAGCTATCCCGTCAGCAAGGCAATGTGTTTAGATATCTGGAATGGGACATGAATCCACAACCTCCAGAGGTCGGTGCGCTATCCTCTTAAACCTTGCCCCAGAATATCGTTGGACATGTTGTAAAATTCACTTTGTAAGATATGCAAATCTTGCATGTGCACCTGTTGTATCACTGCCTGTACTGAGCCAGACCTGTTCCCAAGATAAATGTACCTGACAGCAGCCCAGTATTTGCAAATAGCAACTCAGTACAAGTTACCTTTGTAAGGTAGACTTGAAAAGTGTGGCACGGGTAAAGCACAGCAGGTCAGGCAGCGTCCGAGGAGCAGGAGAGTCGACGTTTCAGGCATAAGCCATTCCTGATGAAGACCTTATGTCCAAAAAGCCAACTCTCCTGCTCCTCAGATACTGCCTGACTTGCTGTGCTTTTCCAGCACCACGCTTTTTGACTCTGTCTCTCCAGCATCTGCAGTCCTTACTTTCTCCTTTGTAAGGTAGATGTTGCATGGAGATCGCAAATGTAGGTCTGTCCCCTTCCTTGATGTGCTACCTTTCCCCAGCCAAATCCTTGTCATAATCAGACAGGGTGGAGCTTAATGCAATCTCCAACATCAACCCTTAAAGAACCATTACCGTATCCAGGAAATACTGTGTTGCTGTGAAATATGTGGGGACATTGCTGTATAAATTATTTTGTTTATTCTACAAGGGACATGGACATATAGCAATGATACCAGGAAAGGAAACCATTAGGATAATTTGGTGACAGGGAGCGAACTATATTACTGCTCATTGAAATAAGTGTCCAGGGTGTTTGGTGGAGATAATACAGATATCACCAACACACAGCTTTGTCTTCTGGGAGGAAGACAGTTAATGACCCATTTAGCTCGACCTACAGCTACAGTTAAACTCTGCTCACAACTGAGCTTGGGAAATAAGTTTGCTTTCAGCTCCTGAATGTCACTCAGACCATCCACCACCAACTGTTGATGGAAACATACCTCTGTCCCATCTGTGTGAGGAGCTGAGGTTGCCAAATGAGGACAGCATTAGGTTCAGTCCTGATAGTGAAGATTGTAAAATCATCAGTTTCTGACTTGAGCCAGTATCACTGTTTCCATGAGGTAGGTGTGCTGAGGTGTATTAGACTCAACTGTTTGCTGTGGTTTACTGAGCTCCTTTTGATAGTTTCCTGTCTTCTGGTGCCCATTAGTTTGGAAATATTAAGACTTTTAGACTCAAAGTATTGGCTGCAATGAATTCCTTACAGCTCTCCATGTGACTGGTGGACTGACACATTGCTACTCGGCTGCAGTCCAACAGTGAATGAGGCACCTTAGGATTTATATTTACGTAATAACTAGTTCCTAGCTTTATGTAAGTAATATCACTAACCTCTATCTTCAGAAGCTAATAATTCTTTTCCTTCAGTGAAGTTTTAGTCCTTAACCCTCTTGTCTGGACTAATCATGATTAAACCTTGAAACATAGAATATAGGAGTAGGCCATTTGGCCCTTCAAGCCTGCTCCTCCATTCAGTATGTTCATGGGCTGATCATCCAACTTAGTACCCTGTTCTCGGTTTCTCCTCATACCCTTGATCCTTTAGTTCTAAGAATTTTAAAACTTATACAATGAAACTGATCCCCACCATTAAACAGGTCTTTTATAGTTTTTTTGTTTCAAAAATCATCATTCATTGTAATCAGTTAATTAACAAATGTATTAATAAATTAATAATGATGGTATCTCAGGAGTAGGCAATTCTTCAGCTGACTGGACTGTGGGTGATCAAGGGCGTTGAGGACTGCCTTTGAGAGGTCAAAGGTTGGGGAAGCAATAAAATGAGGGAAAACAATGGACAAGTATGTATCCTTTAACTAAAAGAATGTAGTTTAACCTCGGTGCAATGCTGATCTGATTTCTAAGCATTCCGTCTTTGGTGTTATCTCCAGATATCGCAGTGGTGGAGATGTCTGACCCTTACTGTCAACCTTCACTCTTTTATCATCTTGGGGTACGGGAGAGTTTCAGCATGACGAACAACGTGGTCCTTTGCTGTGACAGCAACCTTACATCACTGCAGTCACTACAGGTAAGAGCGGCCTTCCACCTCAAACCACTCGTGCTGCAATCGCTGCTGTGTTTTATCAGTGTGCTTTAGGTGTGTGCTGAACTCATAGATTGGGGGCTGAGGGACAACTGGCGAAAGGCGAAAGATGCTCTTTGTTAGGGCATCTCAACAACTGTCCACTTGTGCCTTGAGGACAAGGGGAACTGCAAACAGCAGGAACAATGAGCTTTGTTGGAAAAGAAGGTGGAAAATCCAGCCATTTACTTGGGATAGGATTCCTCCTTGCTTTCTTGGTTTCTTTAGCAGGTTAGGTTAGAAAGGCCTGTGCGAAACATATTTGAAGCTCTGCTGTCTGGTCCTCAGTGTAGTTGAATGACGAGCATTGGACATAGGCAATGTGGTGTCTGAAATTCTTTTATCTGTCATGGGCCAATCCACACTTAGGTTCAGTTTGTGTTGTGTGTGGTTATGGCACAACCATTCTCCCTCTCGAAAGGCTGACTGTTTATTTGTCGGTGGAAGACTGCTTCTCCTGTACCATACTTCTCAATAGCATCATCAGCTCCTGACTTGTGCTCAGACCCCTGTGTGAATCCTTCCAAGTTAAAGATCACACAACACCAGGTTATAGTCCAACAGGTTTATTTGGAATCACTAGCTTTCGGAGAGCTGCTTCTTCTTCAGGTGGTGTGGAACAGAGTGATAAGACACAGACTTTATAACAACAGGAATGCAATGTCATGGAATGTAATATTAAACAAATTTAGTTTATGTCTTCCATCTTTTAGAATGACCATGTTAGTTTCAGTTCTTTCATATGTAAAATTACACTCTCAGGATAGCTTTTAACAATAGGTGTCATCTCAGCTCAGGTAATGCATTAAAGGTGTGAAGTTAAAGTCTGCCTGTGTCCCAATGTTAGGTCAGACTGATGTTATTTCTAAAGTGGGAGTTACAGAACCTTACATGGAAAAACTGCATAAATCCATGTAAGATTCTGTAACTCTGACTTTAGAAAGCTAGTGATTCCAGAAAAACCTGTTGGACTATAACCTGGTATTGTGTGATTTTTAACTTTGTCCACCCAGTCCAACACTGGAATCTCCAAATCATGAATCCTTCCAGGCCACTTTCAGTCCAGTCCACCTCATGGCTCAAAGTCTAGCCAATTCGAAGTGTGTATGTGTGTGTGTGTCGTGGGTGTGTGTGTGTCATGTGTATGTACCATGGTGCATTATCCCTCACACAATCTCTCAGTTGGCCCATTCACTGTCCTCCAGTGACCTTCCCAATGTTGTGCTCCTCAATGGGCTTGCCCTCATCAACTTTCAGCCGTGCTGTAGCCAGTTAATTTCCTATAACGCCTTCTCTACTGCCCATGTTTCCATTATTCCGACATTCTATCTTTAGTCCCATCCGTTTCTTAATTTTTTGCGGAACGAAACGCACAAATATACAAGCAACAGTAGGCCATTCGGCCCATCAAGCCTGCCATTCAGTAAGCTCATAGCCAATCTGATGTTAATCTCAACTCTACGTTCCAGCATACCCCCAATAATGTTTCAGCTCCTTAGTCATCAAGGATCTAAGAATCTCTGCCTTAAAAATATTCAAAAATGCTGCATCCACTGTCTTTGCGGAAGGGAATTCCAAAGACTCATAACTAACCAGACACGCCAAACTTCCATGCACATGGTAGTCAGCATTGGCACGTTGATCACGACAATGACATCCACTTCTGGGAGTTGCTCCTGTGCACAGGACTCGGAGGCCGACGCAGCTGGTAAGAAAATTAGGGGGATCACTATAAAGAAAACAATGTTTCCTCATGTCTGTCTTAAGTGGGTGCCCCTTTACTTTTAAACTATTACTCCAAGTTCTCGATTCTCCCACAAGAGGAACCCACACTTCCCAAATCTACCTGATCAAGTCCCCCCTGGATCTTGTAGGTTTGAACTCAGTCACCTCTGACTGTTCCAAACTCCAGAGGATATGGACCTAAACTGTCCAACCCTTCCCTGTAAGGCAGTCTGCTCGTTCCAAATACTAGTCTTGTAAACAAACAGAAATTGCTGGAGAAACTCAGCAGGCAGCATCTGCGGAGAGAAAGCAGGGTTAACGTTTCAAGTCCAGTGAACCCTTCAACAGATCTACCCGAATCTGCCTGATTACAGTAAACTTATCCAAGGGCTCGGTTATAATGTTTATTAAACTTCTCTGAACTGCTTGCAATGAGAGTTAACATTAAGTACGGTGGGCAGTACTGCACGCAGTACTCCATATGAGGTCTCACCAATGCCCTGTATAACTAAACCATAACCTCCCTGCTTGTACTCAATTCCTCTCACAATATAACATAACGTTCTATTAGCCTTCCTGATGACTGGCAGCACCTACATACTAATCTTATGCAGTTCATATACCAGGACACCCAGATCTTTCTGCATCTCAGGCTTGTGTAAGCTCTCACCATTTAGATTATACGCTTTTTATTTTTTTCTGTCAAAATTCTATCATTTTTATATTTTCTCACATTGTATTCTATTTGCCAATTAATGATTGGATAATTCTTCTTTTAAGAGAAGGAGAACAAAACTGTATTGACCTGAACTCCAAGGAGAACTCTCCCAGCTGTTCCCTTTGAATAGTGGAATCTTAATGTCTTCCTCAGTAATGTGTTGGTTTGTCAGCTATGTTTATGTTCTCAAGTCTGTGGTGTGGATATGACCTTCTGCGGAAGGCAAGAATGCTTCTTGCTGAAGCACAGCTACTTGTACACTGAAGATGCCAACCGTCTCTTCTTCAACCTGGGGCTGCGTGAGTAATGCTACTCTTAAAACAAAATCAATGTGGGTCTGTCCTCCCCCCTTTCTTGGCATCTTACCCACGCTGAGGAGACTGCTTACATCATCATCAGTGTTACTCTAAAATTTCTTCCCTGCACTGGGCAGTTTAAATCATGGATCTCCGTGACTCAGTGCCATAGTAAACATACTTCTAAAATTTTCAGGAAGTGTAGAATATGTAACTGGCATTTTGTGGTCAAGCTGTCTGTGGATATTGATAAAAGTTAATGTTCAGCCCAGTATGTAAGCCTTGACTCAATGAAAAAACACCCTGCTCTGATTCAGAAAATATGGGTTCATAACCCACCACATAATGTAGAAGGACATACCAGTGCTATAGAGGTTTTTTGTCTGTCTGTCTGTCTCTCTCTCATCAGCTCTCTTGGAGAGACATGAAGTGCAGGGAAACTGTGTCTGATATATTGTTTTCTCAAATATTGTCATAAGAGTCGTGAGGATGTACAGCATGTAGGTCGACTCTTCGGTCCAACTCGTCCATGCCGATCAGATATCCTAAACTAATTTAGTCCCATTTGGCAGCACTTGGCCCACATCCATCTAAATCCTTCCTAATCATATACCCATCCAGATGCCTTTTCAATATTGTAATTGTACCAGCCTCCACTACCTCCTCTGGCAGCTCATTCCATACACATACCATCCTTTCCATGAAAAGTTGTCCCTAAGGACCCTTTTATATCTTTCCCTTCCCACCCTAAACCTATGCCCTCCAGTTCCCACCCCAGGGAAAAGATCTTGCCTATTTATCCTATCCATGCCCTTCATGATTTTAAGAACCTCTACCATGTCACCCCTCAGCCTCCAACGCTCCAGGGAAAACAGCCCCGGCCTATTCAACCTCTCTCTACAGCTCAAATCCTCCAACCCTGCCAACATCGTTGTAAATCTTTTCTGAACCCTTTCAAGTTATACAACATCTTTCAATAGCAGGGAGAATAGAACTGCACACAATATTCCAAGAGTTGCCTAATCAATGTTCTGTATAGCTGCAACATGATCTCCTAACTCCTATAATCAGTGCACTGACCAATAAAGGCAAGTATACCAAACTCCTTCTTCACTATTCTATCTACTTGTGAACTATGAACCTACACTCCAAGGTCTCTTTGTTCAGCAATACTCCCCAGGACCTTCCCATTAAGTGTATAAGTCCTGTCCTGAATAACCTTTCTAAAATGCAGCCCCTCACATTTATCTAATCTAACCTCCATCTGCCACTCCTTGGCCCATTGACCCATCTGATCAAGATCCCATTGTACTCTGAGGTAACCTTTTTCACTATCCTCTACACCTCCAATTTTGGTGTCATCTGCAAATTTACTAACTTTGTTCACATCCACATCGTTTATATAAATGTCGAAAAACAGTGGACTCAGCACCGATCCTGGTCATATGTCTTCAGTCTGAAAAGCAACCCTCCACCACCACCACCCTCTGTCTTCTACCTTTGAGCCAGTTCTGTTTCCAAATGGCTAGTTCTCCCTGTGTTCCATGAGATCTAACCTTGCTAACTAGTCTACCATGAGGAATTTTGTTGAATGCCTGACTGAAGTCCATATAGAGCACGTCCACCGCTCTGCCCTCATCAGTCCTCATTGTTACTTCTTCAAAAAACTCAATCATAGAGACATGATTTCCCACACACAAAGCCATTTTGACTATCCCTAATCAATCCATGCCATTCCAAATACATGCAAATTCTATCCCTCAGAATTCCCTCCAACAACTTACCCACCACCGATGTTACCAGTCTATAGTTCCCTGGCTTGTCCTTTCTTAATCAGTGGCACCACGTTAGCCATCCTCCAGTCTTCCAGCACCTCACCTGTGACTATCGATGATGGGATTATCTCAGCAAGGGACCCTGCAATCACTTGATTAGCTTTGCACAGAGTTCTAGGGTACACCTGATCAGGTCCTGGGGATTTATAGCTAGAAAAGCGCAGCAGGTCAGGCAGCATCCAAGGAGAAGGAGAATCGACGTTTGGGGCATAAGGAAGAAGGTCTTATTCTGGCGGCAGTCTGAACAATCTGTTGTGTTGGACACCAGACAAGGTGACAGATCTAGAGCTGAAATGAAGACATCCAAGGGAAAGGGAGCAAAGCAGGCAGGGCAATCCCCATTCCTGAAGAAGGGCTTATGCCCGAAACGTCGATTCGCCTGCTCCTTGGATACTGCCTGACCTGCCACGCTTTTCCAGCAACACATTTTCAGCTCTGATCTCCAGCATCTGCAGTCCTCACTTTCAATCCCCTATTATATCAGGCACACTCGCAGCCGTTACTTCGACTCCCGTGGCGATGGCCTGAGGTTGAGTGGAGTAACAGCATTTACTCGTGGAGTTCGCAAAACTCCATGAGAAAATCGAGTGAGCGGTGGAACCAATAACTGCCACACTGACGAAGCATGAGCAGGAGATTCGGGCCTTGGATCAGCACGTGGAAGTGGTGGAACAGAGGACCGCGGCCTCCGAGGCTGCGACAGAGAGCTCCAAGGGGCGGGTCCAAACCTTGGAAGGCCAGGTTCAGGCGCCTGCTGGAACAAGGAGACGAACTCGAAAATCAAGGTCAGAGAAACAAATCTGCGGATCGTGGGCTTACCTGAGTGTGAAGAAGGTGAAAACCTTACTGATTTTCTCAAGAGATGGCTTCCGGAGTTGCTGGGGCTGGAGATTGAGTCGGGCCGGGTGAGTGTGGAGAGCACCCACTGGATCGTGATGCGCAGGTCTGGGCCGGCCCAGCATCCCTGCCGGATCCTAGGGCCACTCCAGCACTTAATAAAAGCAATTAATAATCGAAGCAGCTAGAAGACTGGGAGGAGATCCCTAGGCTTTGGTTTATTAAGGTTCGAGTGGTGCTGGAAAAGCACAGCAGTTCAGGCAGCATCTGAGGAGCAGTAAAATCCATGTTTTGGGCAAAAGCCCTTCATCAGGAATACAGATAAGTTGGATCTCTCCACCCTTCAGGCTCTCTGCCTGTATTCCTGATGAAGGGCTTTTGCCCGAAACGTGGATTTTACTGCTCCTCGGATGCTGCCTTATCTGCTGAGCTCTTCCAACACCACTAATCCAGAATCTGGTTTCCAGCGTCTGCTGTCATTATTTTTACCTTATTAAGGTTCGAGGATAATGTTTTTTTTCATGAGCTTTCTGGGGTCATACGTAAGAAAAGGAACACCTTTGATGATGTAACGAAAAAGTTAAGAGATTTAAACATTCAGTACTTTCTGAGGTACTCGGCAGTGCTACGTTTCAATTATGGGGGAGCTGTCTACAGCTTCAACACGGTGGAAAAAGTAAAAGAATGTTTGAACTTGCTGAAATGATAGACTTTGGCCAAGGGGAAAGGAGGAAACCATGCGGACAATTGCATAAAATATGTTTTTTTTAATCTTCCCTCTCTTTGTTCTTTTCCCTTTTGGGGTCTCCAGCATTATAGGCTTGGTGTAAAGACCGGTATGTTTTATATTGTATCTGTTTGGTGGTTATTACTTATTCTGTTCTGTTTTGTGAGGTGAGGGGTGGTTACTCCTTTGGTGTAAAGATGTGTGGGGTTGGGATGTGGAGGGGGGAGTTGGAGGGGAGGGCCTCCGTTGTTAAAATGTAGGAGTGTAAATAATAGGCTTTTTTTCCCATTGCTTGGGTTTGGAGTGTGGTCTTAACTGGAAGGTGCTAGGATGATTGGGAGTGAATGGCCCCTATGGACAAAGGAGAGAGATCTCTGGAGATTTGTGTTTTTTGTGTTTATTTGTTTAAGTTAGGAATAGAGATTAATTTTTTAGTTTTAGTAGTTTTGGTAGTGTTTGTAGGAGTAGTTTTTAGATTTGATAAAGTCTGTTTTTTCTCCACACTGAATGGGCTTCTTCCTCTTGGGGGACTGCGGGCTGTGATGTGTGGTCATGGCTAGTGATCTGTTCAGGTGGTGCACCTGGACCATAAAGGGGAGCCATTCCCCCATTAAAAGGAAAAAGGTTCTCTCAAATCTTAGGAAGGAAAAGGTTGACATCACTCTAATGCAAGAGACACATCTGACTGATGGGGAACATCTGGAGTTACAGCAGTCGGGATATGATAGGGTATTCTTCTCCTCCTTTAACTCCAAAAGCAGAGGAGTGGCGTACCTGGTATGAAGGAACCTCCCATTTCAGGTGACAGATCAAACCAAGGATGGGTATGGATGGTTTGTCATTCTCAAGGCTCTGGTGCACGGAGAAGAGTATGGCATCCTGAACGTTTACTGTTCCTGGGCACATCCTCTCAAGTCTTTATTTGATGCAGTCTCTAAATTAATGGCTCTTGGGGTGCCCCGTACGATTATAGGAGGAGACTTTAATTGTCTCGTGGACCCTGGGGTAGACAGGATGCCAGGGCTGTCAGGTACACCTCTGCAGGCTAGACAGTTAGTGGACTTGTGTGAGGAGCTGAGGCTAGTGGATGTCTGGAGGTGCCTCCACCTGAATGGGAGGGACTTTACCTTCTATTCCAACCCACAAAGTGTCGCACAAGAATCGACATGTTCATGTTCCATCAGTTTGTTTGGACTTGGTGTTGGCCTGCAGGATTGTGAGCATAACTATTACGGACCATGTGGCAGTTTATTTAGATGTTAAGGCGAAAGGTAGGGGAGTAGGCACATGACACTGGTGCATGGATCCATTTCTGTTGAAGGATGACAACTTTATACAATGTATTACAAGGGAATTTAGGGCTTTTTGGGATATCAGTCAGGGTGCGGCCAGTAATCCGTCAATGCTCCAGGAGACCACCAAAGCGTTCTTAACGGGTATGATTATTTCATGCTCGACAATGAGAAGGAGGCAGAGAGGAGAGCAGCAATTGATGCTCAAGGCCTGGCTGAAGGCAACTGAATCGGCATGTTACACCATACCATCGTGGTCAAATTGTAACAGGTCACGGTTCTCCGGGCTGCTCAGGACTCAGCGCTCACACAAGCGGCGAAGAGAGGGGACTCCTTTGCAAAGCAAAAGTGGTTTGAGTATGGGGATAGGCCAGGCAATTGGCTTATCTGGCCAGGAGGAAAGGTGCTGTGCAGTCCATTGTGTCTATCAAGGAAAGAACTGGTAATGTCACTCGTGCACTGAGGAAGATCAATGCCAGATTCTGGGAGTTCTATGCAGAGCTATACCGGTCGGAAGGCTGTGGGGATGGAGAAGTGAGAATGGAATCCTTTTTTGAAAAGTTGGACCTCCCTGGAATAAACGCAGATCAGGCCTCCCTTTTAAATGGACCCCTGACAGTACAGGAGGTGCAAGAGGCAGTAAGGCAGCTCCTAGGTGGGTTGCTGAGTGAATTTTACAAGGAGTTCATACAGATGTTAGGTGAATCACTGCTGAAGCTGTAGAGTCATTCGTATAGGAGGAGAAAGTGAGGACTGCAAATGCTGGAGATCAGAGCTGAAAATGTGTTGCTGGAAAAGCGCAGCAGGTCAGGCAGCATCCAAGAAGGCGGTGCTGAGTTCGAGGGATTTGACTGAGACAAGGTGGGGGGAAGGGAAATGAGCAAACTGGAGAAATCTGCATTCATCCCTTGTGGTTGGAGGGTTCCTAGGCGGAAGATGAGGCGCTCTTCCTCCAGCCGTCGTGTTGCCATGGTTTGGCGATGGAGGAGTCCAAGGACCTCTCAGGACTGCCTTCTGCCCTCTCTTAGGGAGGCTAATATCTCCCTTATTTTAAAGAAAGGGCAAGACCTGGAGGAGTGTGCTTCATACAGACCTATCTCGTTGTTGAATGTGGATTTTAAAATCCTAACAAAGGTGTTGGCTCTGAGGTTGGAGAAGGTGCTGCCCGTTGTTATAAAAGAGGACCAGACAGGTTTTATCAAGGCTGCAGCTCCTCCAACAATATCAGGTGGGTGTTGAATATAGTGCAAATATGTCAGCAGAGAATGATTCCGGGTTTGGTGGCCTACCTGGAGGCAGAAAAGGCTTTTGATCAGGTGGAATGGTCGTATCTCTTTGCTGTTCTAGATTGTTTTGGTCTGGGAGAGGCCTTTGCCAGGTGGGGGTGGCAGTGTTATACAGAGACCCCAAGGCAGCGGTTATCATGAGTGGGGTTAAATTGAGTAATTTTGGTTTGGATGTTCCTGTCACCGCTGCTGTTTACCTTGGTACTTGAACCATTTTGGAGGCTATCCAAAATGACCCTGAAATAATGGCACCGAAGGTGGGAGTTGGGGAACACATAATCACTCTCTATGCGGACAACGTCCTTCTGTTTTTGGCTAACCCTGAAAAGTCCATATCCCGGCTAATACAAAACAGTAAATTATTCAGCAGCTTTTTGGGACACCAGATAAATTTCACAAAATCAGAAGTCATGCACGTGGGGGATTGGTGGAAGGACTGAAGCTGAAGGACAGAATGGAGTTTCCTTTTGGATGGCCACAGAAATGTTTTCTCTATCTGGGAATTTTTATTACCCTTTCCTTCTGGCACCTGTACGGAGCTAACTTTGTGCAGCTGTTTGAGAGGATAAAGTAGGACTTGCAGTGATGGGAGGGACTACCCATATCATGGCTAGGCTGTATAGCCTCGATTAAAATGAATGCTCTTCCTCGGTTGTTATATCCTATGAGGATACTCCCATTGTTATTACCCCAACAGATGCTGTGGAGGTTTGCTGGATGGCTTGGATCATTTATTTGGTACATGGGCGACACTAATTAAATTTACCAAGTTGCAACTTCTGCAGGTTTTTGGGGGAGGGTGGACCTCCCAGATCTGAAGAGATACCAAATAGGTGCCCTGCTGTCATATGTAGGTGAACGGGTGTGCAGTGACTCAAAGTCGATATGGCTTGATGTAGAGGCCTCGCAGGCGGGATGTCCCCTCATCAACTTACTGTTCATGGATAAGATGAGATCTGTAGTTGAGCACTGTGAGAGTTCGATTATCATCAATACAGTGAAAGCATGGAGGATAATGCTACAGGGTGAGGGCAAATTGCTTAAGACTTCACTGTTGTCGGAGAATTGAGCCCAATGGATCAGAGACCACAAACAAGGATCGTAGTGAAATTGTCAAGCGGTTTATTACACAAGGTGATATCGCGGAAGAGAGATTAACCAGGCTGACACAGAACAGGTTCTCTACACAGATGGCCAAATGCTCTTCCCTGAACAGAAGTGTAGGCATATTTTTATAGGGGTACAACACAAAAGTGATAATTGTAAAGCAGTTACAGTACAATGGTGAAAATTGTGAAGAGATTAAAACAAGAATAAACAGAACGGAAATTAATCAAGAGTCTGGCAGTAGCAATTCATTTGTAATTGACACAGGAGATTCCAGTCATCTCCGTGAGTGGGTGAGAATGTCTTCTGGAGAATTCTTCATTGTATTTCCCATCCGCGTGAATATGTGTAAATGTTCCTTCTCCTGGTGTCCAGGTGTGTCCATTGTGTTCCTCCTGGGAGCGAAGTCTTCTGGGGCCTCTTGGTCTGCCTCTTTGTTTATGCAGTATCAGTTTCAATGGGAAAGGAGCCCGCCCTGAGGGTGTTGGGACTGCAGTGCTAATCTGGGCTGGGAGCTGATTGTGAAAATCAGGGAGTGTATTCTCTGGTCTCGGAAGGGATTTGGTCATGTCCGGTTTTTATGTTGGCCTGTTTGGTCAAGGCTGGAGCACTCTGGGTAGTTTGTGTATATGTTGGCAGGCTTAATTTCTGTGTTTTGCAGGCCAACTTCAGAGTTTTTTATGTTGCCATGCTGTGGGTGAGCAGGGTGGGAGGACTTTTCCCACACCGTTCACCCTGTTTGTGAGACCCCCAGGATTTAGACCGGGGTCAATGGACTCTGGCTTCAGAGCATGGGAGGGTAAAGGAATCTCCAGTCTGGGAGATTTATTTGAGGGAGAGGTCTTGATGTCTTTCGGCCAATTAGGTCAGAAATATGGAATCCAGAATAGGGACCTTTTCTGATATTTCCAGGTCAGGGATTACATACAGAAGAAGACCATGTTCTTGAGCCAGCCCTACAACTCGGGTATCGAACAAAGAGTACTCCGATGTGGGGGCACTCTCTCAGTTAGCACCATATAACATCTGCAGGGAGGGAATGACTTGGGGAACATGGAGAGACTGCATGAGATTTGGAGTCAGGAGCTAGGGGAAGGAATCTCATCGGAAACATGGAGGATATATGGGGAATGTAAAGAAAATTTCAATATGCAATAAGGCACAAGCGATGCAATTGAAGATCCTCCACGGGGCCCATATGGTGCCAGAGGTTAGCAAATTTTAAGAAAGGATCTTCCCCGAAATGTTCAAAATGTAAAAACAGTACTGGCACCCTTACACATTGCTTTTGGTCCTGATACAAGATCTGCAGGTACTGGGGGGCCATAGTGAATGAACTGAAGAGGATCCTGGGAATGGAAGTTAGGGAGGATCCAGTGTCCCTCTTTTTGGGACGAGCGAATCTTCCCTCTTTGGGTGAGCACGGGAAGGGGTTATTCAATTCTTACGCACTGTGCGAAGAAGAACATTCTAATGAATTGGATATCAGAAAAGCCTCCAGGTCTTGCAGGGTGGCACAGACATGTGTGGAGCACGTCCCTCAAGATTACCTGACAAGTATGTGCGCCATGGAATGGAGCAATTTTATAAGACATGGCGGCCCTTTCTAAATTACATTGACATGGATCTGTTGATGGTACTGATTAGGGCCTTTATATACCCACGAGGGCCGTATATGGTGGTCCGAGGACCCCGGTGGGGGGGAAGGCCCAGTAAATAGTGGTATAATAACTGGTGCTCCTGTGAACGGGACCCTTGATGGAGGTGCGGTGAGTGGAGTAATATAATGTAGTACAACGTAGTATAATTTTAGTAGATTGTAATTTAACTTAATGTTATTTTATTTAATTTGAGTTTATGCTAATTTGGGTTAAGTTAAGTAAATATGAGATGACTGTATCTTTGAGGAGAAAGTGAGGTCTGCAGATGCTGGAGATCAGAGCTGAAAATGTGTTGCTGGAAAAGCGCAGCAGGTCAGGCAGCATCCAGGGAACAGGAGAATCGATGTTTCAGGCATAAGCCCTTCTTCAGGAATTCCTGACCTGCGCTTTTCCAGCAACACATTTTCAGCTTCATGACTGTATCTTGAAGAATAATAGGCAGTTTATTATCAACATTGTTGTAATATAATTAGATTAGATTCCCTACAGTGTGGAAACAGGCCCTTTGGCCCAACAAGTCCACACTGATCCTCCAAAGAGCGACCCACCCTGAGTAATGCACCTAACACTATGGGCAATTTAGCACGGCCAGTTCACCTGACCTGCATATCTTTGGACTGTGGGAGGAAACCGGAGCACCCGAAGCTCACTCACGCAGACACAGGGAGAATGTGCAAACACCACACAGACAGTCACCCGAGGTGCGAATTGAACCCATGTCCCTGGCGCTGTGAGGCAGCAATGCTAACCACTGAGCCACCTTGCCGCCCCAAATAGTATGATATTATTTCTACTTTTCTGTACTTTTGTACTTTTATAACTTTCTTTGGTTTGTTTTTTGTAAAAGCGTGATACATTTTTAAAATAAATATATACATAAAAAAACTAATAGAATTATAGTCACTGGTCCCAAAGTGCTCCCTCACTGACACCTCAGTCACCTGCCCTGCCTTATTTGCCAAGAGTAGGTCAAAATCTTCGAGGAAAAAGTGAAGACTGCAGATGCTGGAGATCAGAGCTGAAAATGTGTTGCTGGAAAAGCGCAGCAGGTCAGGCAGCATCCAAGGAACAGGAAAATCGACGTTTCGGGCGTAAGCCCTTCTTCAGGAATGAAGGTCAAGTTTTGCACCTTCTCTAGTAGGTACATCCACATACTGAATCAGAAAATGTTGTTGTACACTCTTAACAAATTCCTCTCCATCTAGACCCTTAACACTATGGCAGTCCCAGTCTATGTTTGGAAAGTTAAAATCCTCTACCATAACCACCCTATTATTCTTATAGATAACTGAGATCTCCTTACAAGTTTGTTTCACAGTTTCCCTCTGACTATTAGGGGAGGGGAGGAGGTGGGGGGGGTGTTGTTGGTGGTGGTGGTCTATAGTATAATCCTATTGAGGTGATCACCCCTTTCTTATTTCTCAATTCTATCCAAATAATGTCCCTGGAAGTATTCCCAGGAATATCCTCCCTACATATAGCCGCAATGTTATCCCTTATCAAAAATGCCACTCCCCTCCTCTCTCGCTCTCCCAACCCTGCCCCCCCACCCCCTTCTATTCTTCCTGTAGTATTTGTACCTGGAACATGAAGCAGTCAGTCCTGTCCATTCCTGAGCCATGTTTCTGTAATTGCTATGATATCCCAGTCCCATGTTCCTAACCATGCCCTGAGTTCACTTGCCTTCCCTGGAAGGCTTCTTGCATTGAAATAAGTGCAGTTTAATTTATCAGTCCTATCTCATCCTCTGCTTTGCTCCTGCCTGTCAATATGTCACATTTATTTGGCCATTATTCTGTTGGTGTTTTGTAGGACTTTGCTATACACATAGTAACTGCTTCATCTCCTATGTTATTGTCATAATGTCAGAGGAATCCAAGGTGTTTACGCTTGAACTTTTAATTGTAATGTGCTCTTAAAGGAGGTACAGCTAAAATAAATGATTGCAGATCTAAATTCAGTGAGTGGAGAGAGAAATCCTGGAATGTCACATCTGACAAGAATCTTCAGATGGATGGACTTAAAAAAAGGAGAATTGCATCGCAGATTGAACTGTGAACTCCTGGAATCTATCTCAGAGTGTGAACCCGATTGGTGAAAAGATAGTGGTCTGGCCAAGAGATTTGGTTGAACCTTCCCCTTTCAAGGATAGGCAAGAACGTGGTTAGGAACCAATTGAATCCTGGTCTGGGTGTGCTGGTGAGTTTAGGTGTTTATGTATACTATTTGGCTGTGGTATGTGTACGTAATAGCTTAGATTGGAGCATTGGTGTGCTGTGACAGTCACAATTGAAGAACCATCCGCTGGATACCCCTGCATTGCAGGTAAATTAACCTCTCACTCTAAGTGCTAGAAGCCAGCAAACCAGTCAAAAGGAAGCAGGAGAAAAGGTTTTTCTTGCTCTGAGTGTTGCCTACCAATCGCTGCCAAAAGGAAACAGGACAGAAAGATTTCAGCTAACCTAAAAAGCCATGAATATTGAAATCAACTGTTGAACTATCAAAGTTCCACTTTCGACTCCTGATAAACCACCCATAGACACCAGTCCTTGTGTTTTTTTTGGACTTGCCTCTCATTTCCAATCTGTGTATATATTGTGTTATTTTTTTCTTCTTGTGTTTTAGTAACCAATCGACTCACTTTTTCATTAGTTTAAAAATGCCTGGTTAAATTGATTTCTTTTAAAAGATAAGCTCATTCAGTGTGGGAGAAAGACATTCAAAAGGTAGGGATGTTTCAAAAATATTCTGGCCAGTCGAGAAGGTGTATAAATGAAGAAGGGGTGCTTTCCAGTAGTTTTACTATTTGGGTTATCCGACCGGAACTGTAGTAACTTGAGAACCTCATCCAGAGTTTGGTCATAATAAATTCTCATTCTAAACACATTCGCAAACAGAGGCAAATCCAAAAAGACCAAGGATCGGTGTCTATGGGTGGTTTGTCAAGAGTAGACAGTAGAAGATTGATAGTTGAACAGCTGATTTCAATATCCTTAGCTTTTTAAATTATCCATGTATCCTTTACAGGATGTGGTTGCTGCTGGCTGGGCCTGCATTTATTGCCCCTCCCTAATTGTCCTTGAGAAGGTTGTGTTGAGCTGCTGTCTTATACCACTGCGACCCACATTATCCAGGTGCTCTTTCACCTAGTGTGTAACAGCGCTGTCAGGAAGAGAGTTGCAGAATTTTGACCCAGCGATTATGAGGGAATAATAATATTCTTCCAAGTCAGGCTGATGTGACTTGCAGGTGCTGGTGTCCCCATGAACATGCTGCCCTTGTCCTTCTAGATGCTAGAGGTCGCAAGTTTGGAAGGTGGATCTTGAGGAACCTTGACGAGTTGTTTCAGTGCATTTGTAGATGGTGCACACTGCTGCTACTGTGTTAGTGGTAGAAGGAGAGGACTTTAAAGGTGGTGGATGGAGGCATCAGGAAAGCAGACTGCTTTGTTCTGGATGTTGTCAAGCTTCTTGAGTGTTGTTGGGGCTGCATTGATTGAAATAACTGGAGAATATTCTATCAAAGTCCTGAATTGTGTCTCGTAAATGGTGTACAGACATTGGGCAGACTGGAGGTGAGTTCCTCACTACAGGATTCCTAGACTCTGTCCTGCTCTGGTAGCTATTGGTCGTGAAGCACTTTGGGACCTCGTGAAGGGCACTACATAAATGCAAGTCTGTATAGAGGATTTTCAGCTCAGAATTGGATGGATACATGTAGTGTGATGATCTCAACAGTATGTTTACTCCCTATTAATGAAGTTTCCAAGATGATGAAGATATTTCTTAGAATGAACCTCCCTTCAGTTGGAGATGGGGTCCATACAATATGTTTCTGTCTTGATAATATCCCAAACAAGAGTAAATAGGCCATGACATTTCCTACGTTGCAACAGTGAATACTCTTTAAGAAATACTTGATTGGCAGCAAATATTTGGGTATCAGTTAAAGGTGCAATATAAATGTAAGTCTTTTTAAAAATTAATATATGTCATTCAGCTGTTACTTTACTCATGTTGTATGAGCAATAGTAGATCACTGGAATGACAAACACGAGAATCACTTTAGAATTGATATATTATTGGTGTGTGATGGAAATGTGTTGCTGGAAAAGCGCAGCAGGTCAGGCAGCATCTAGGGAACAGGAGAATCGACGTTTCGGGCGCTTTTCCAGCAACACATTTCCATCTCTGATCTCCAGCATCTGCAGACCTCACTTTCTCCTCATATTATTGGTGTGTAGTTGGTAATATCCTGGCTGTTGGATTTTTGTATGTTAGAGTTCTGTTCTCTGGGGACTTGGCTATTGGGTTTTTGCTATTGGTAAGCTGACTGAGACACCTCATCTTTCAGAAGGATTTCTTCTGTGGACTTCCTCCCTCACCAGGTAGCAGCACTACAAGATGCAGCCACCATATTGCTTTCACAAACCCAGGCAGTGGTGCTCTTGTGGTTAGTTCCTTGGCAATGAGCCAGGAACTCTGGGACTGAGTCCCACTGCAGAGATCAATGGCTGAAGAAGATGCTGCCAAGTTCTCTAACCTGTGCTGCTTGAGAATATCGCACCTTCCCGGCTGTAACGCTGAATTTTGTAAATGTTGTTCCTAGCATCTGCGCTTTCCTGGTTGCTCCCAACCTCCGTACTGGTATTAGTTGAGCCACCAATACCATGTGGGGAAGGATAACTCCCACAAGTCCTTAGGCAGAAGACAGGCTCTGACTTGATTAAACTTTAAATGTTAATTATATAGTGGCTACATACATTACACTTAAGAGACATGATTGTCTCTAATGAGACGTCAAGCTCCAATTGAGATAAATACACATTATTATTCTAACTGCATGGTTTTAACACCAAGAAGTGAGTGAGGTGCACACTGGAGACAGGAAGCAAAAGCAGAAATTGCTGGAAAAGCTCAGCAAGTCTGGCAACATTTTGGAAAGAAAACAGAGTTAACATTTTGGGTCCAGTAAGCCTTCTTCTGAAACATTAACTCTCATTTGTCTCCTTAGAGGCTGCCAGACCTGCTGATTTCCAGCAACTGCAGTGCTTTGGATTTTTTGTTTACTGCAGACTGGAGAACTGATATAGTACACTGAAGACTGGTTAGCTCTATCCAGTAACAGTCCTTTATACCCTGATGGATCTTATCCAGTGATATCATTTGCCCGTTGAAATCCTAAAATGTCTTCTACAACAAGAATGCCCCTAATGATTGTGAAGCAAGTTTTGAACCATATTTTATGTACAATGCAAAGAGGATCTGAATCTGAAGGTGAGAAAATCAATGGAGAGGAATATAACTGATGGTCCCTGGACAAGGGAGATTCTCTCCACTTCAACCCACGTTCCCTAAGACCTTGCTGTGATAAGTTCATGACACCTGCCTGTCACTGTATCAAACATGAGAGGATGGTCATCTTATCTTCTGGTTCTACTTGTATAGCTCCTCCTATTCCTGAAGAAGGGCTAATGCCCGAAACGTCGGTTCTCCTGTTCCCTAGATGCTGCCTGACCTGCTGCGCTTCTCCAGCAACACATTTCCATCTCTAGCTCCTCCTATGGCTAATTAACTCTATTTGATAAGATAAACACTTCTTTGAAGTCAGTTTTTTAAAATTAACCTCTGATCATTTTCTGTTTTGTTTGCAGGATATCATTTGTCAGAGAAATATGGTATGTTTTACAGGTGACTTTTAAGAATGAGCATGCTTGTTAAAGCTGTAATGTCAAATGAGGTGAAAGAACATAATGAGCAAACTGTACCTTGGACTAACTTTATGCTGGATCTAACCACATGCTGTTCCTTTCCTGCATGTCTTTAGTGGGAATGATGTGAGGGTGCTTTACCCTGTATCTAATCCTGTGTTGTCCCTTTCCTCATGTGTTTTGTGGGGATGATATGAGGGAGCTTTACTCTGTATCTAACCCCATGGAGTACCTGTCCTTGGAGTGTTTGCTCAGAGTGGTTCAGGGGGAGCTTTACCCTGTATCTAATCATGTACTGTACCTGTCTTGGGAGTGTTTGATGAAATTGGTGTAGAGGGAGCTTTACTCTGTATCTAACTCCATACTGTCCCTGTCCTGAGACTGATAGCTGGGGGACAATGTATAGGGAGCTTTACTCTGTATCTAACTGTATGTTATCCCTCTCTCCTGGGACTGTTTTGTGGAGTATAATGTAGAAAGAACTTTAGTCTGGATCTAACCCCATGCTGTCCCTGTCCTGGGACTGTTTGATGGTGTATAGTGTAGTTTGGAAGGAGCTTTACTCTGTATCTAATCCCACATTGTCTCAGTCCTGGAAGTGTTTGCTGGGTTCCTGTGGACATCTAACCTGTGTCTAATTGTCACATAGCAAGACAGATGTGGAAGGATTGGTGCAGTTTTGCGAAGGCTTTTCCTTGTTAATGTTTCATGAGAATGCATTGGGTTTCCAGATGGTGAAAAAGCTGGGTTTCCTAATGGCAAGTCCACACATTGTGTTGAGTGCGGATTCGACTGTCAGAAGGTGATGTTGAGTATGGTGAGTGCAAAGTGCTTCCCTTGCAGAGATTAAAGGGTTGGCTAAGCAAAGTTGTCCCACTCTCTCCCTCCTGCTGAATCTGCAAATGGACATTGGTGAGGCCCTAGGAGTGGGTTAGTTCTGATACAGGCTTAACCAACCACCTTGCCCCAGGTCAGACGGTATGGGGAGCTGGAAAGATAAACTGAGGAATGTGATTCAGATTTTCCAACACTGCGTCCATACAGGGTGCAGGTACAGATTACAGCTTCATTCCGATGATATCAGGTAATTCAATTGACTCTGTTGTTCTGTTTGATACTACACTCTGGAATTAATGTGGCATGTTGATGTGGGTTCTCTACATGTTAGATAGGACAGTAAATAAGTTCCCTTCCTTGGCACATGACCTTGTTTTGGCATCTCTGTTAAAACTCCAGTACTCTTCAAAGGCTGTGACATCAGCAACTACTATTTTCTCTGGACAAGATTCAACAAGCTCAGAGGTTGTTTACTGGGAGTTTCAGTCATTCTGCTAAGACATCCAGTGATAGCTGTAAGAGAATTCCACTCTGCACTGAGATTGTGTCTTGTTCAGGGTGGCAGGTGGGGCAGAGAGAGAGAGACAGAGTGAGAGAGAGGTGGAGCAGAGAGGGAATGAGAGCGGTGGGGCAGAGAGAGAATGGTGGTCAGAAAGAGTGAGTGAAATGGGACAGAAAGAAAGAGAGAATCTGCGTGGGGGGGGGGGGGGGGACAGAGAGTGGGTGAGTGAATGACGGTGGGATAGGTAGGGGTGTGGAGTGTGATCGAATTGAAGCTGTGCGTGAAAACGTGGGGCACAGAGAGAGAGCAAGAGAGAGAGAGTTGTTTCCATCCTAATTTGGATACCTGGTTTTTATTAGCTAATGAGCAGGAAGTGGGAGAGTTTAGGCTTTGAATGAGATCATTGAAAGGTGCAATGCCTCAGACTAGACAGAGATGAAGGAGTGAGTGGCAGATGTGAAATTGAGCTAAATTCCTGACTGCACTGGCTTGAAGATATCTGTCCAAGCTCCTGTGTATTAAATGTGCTGTGCCTGTGAACACACACCTCCCTCCCCACAACCTCGAGAGTGATGATGCAGTGGGTGCTGGCCAGAGAAAGGTTAAGGAACTGATTGGCAGGTGGTAAAACATTCTGTTCTTTCGAGAAGGAAGTGATGCACACAGACTTGGTGTAAAGTGGGACTGTGTGCAGGAAGTAATTTGTACAACAGGCACTTAGTAGCATGTATAGCAAGGTATTTGGAAGAATCAGTGAAGTGTTTTGAAAGCCTTGAGTCGGGTGGTATGTGTGTCGGTCTGTGCTATACGAGCTGATTCCTGTCAGGTCCTCAGACACTTTTGCTGCTGGCAATAACTCTTTCTCATATCAGCACTACTCAGTAACACATTGTTCTTCTTAAATTAACCATAGGCTGCGGTTTTCCATTTGCCAGTTATTTTTATTCATTCACAGGATGAGGGCGTTGCTGGCTAGGCCAGCATTTATTGCTCATCCCTAATTGCCCAGAAGTCAGTTAAGAGTTAACCGCATTGCTGTGGGTCTGGAGTCACATATATAGGCCAGATCAGGTAAGGATGGCAGTTTCCTTCCCTAAAGGAACCAGATGGGTTTTTCTCCAACAATTGAAAATAGATTCATCGTCAGACCCTTAATTACAGATTATTTTTGATTTCAAATGGCAGGATTCGAACCCAGCTCCCCAGAACATTACCTGGGTCTCTGGATTAACAGACCAGTGATAATACTGCTAGGCTGTCACCTCCCCTAAATTATTGCATGGGAATGGGTGTCATTTCATTGCCTTCTCCCACAATGAAAGAGCCGACAGGATCAAATGCTGAGCAGTTTTCAAAAGGACACCTGGTGAACGTTTCCCGGGATAGTTGATGAACCCACCTTCCCGCCCCATGTTGAAACTGCAGCCATTGTGGGCACAGCTGTATCTTCAAAGTCTGAGCTACACAGCAACACCTCAGACCAACAGGGGATCTATGTGACTTTTCTTGGGGTAGTGTTGTGGGGAGGCTGGGGTCAGAAGCAAGGACACGGAGGGTGGCTTTCAACCACAGATGAGGAAGCCCAACCATGTGGGGGTTCCTGCTGAAGTGGCAAGAAAGGGCTGGTACCTCCCTGGTTCTGACCCGGCTGATTATTTGCCCTTAGGCAAAGAAGTGGGCCATTAGGCCCCTCAAGTCTGTTCTACCATTCAAGGAGATCATATCTGATCTGTGACCTAACAGCATATTGCTTAGTGCCTTTGCTGAACAAAAATGTATCTGTTTCAGATTGAAAAGTAACAGCTGAACCAGCATCCTCTGCTGTTTCATGGAAAAGAGTTCCAAACATCTACCACCCTTTATGTATAGAACTGATTCCTAACATCTCTCTTGAACAGTCTGGCCCTAATTTTCAGACTATGCTCTGAGTTCTGAATCCCCAACCAGTGGAAATAATTTATCTTTATCTACCCTGTTGTTTCCTGTTAAAATCTTGAAGACTTCAATCAGATCACCCCTTAACCTTCTAAATTCTAGATGAAACCTAATTTGTATAATCTTTGCTCATAAATTAATCCCTGAAGTCATGGTATCGTTCTTGTAATCCTCTTGTAGACCCTTCATAACCGATACATCCTTCCTGAGGTGTGGTGCCCAGATCTGCACACAGCATTCCTGGGGGGGTTTTGTATAACTGCAGCTTAACCTCTTTATCCTTACACTCCTGGAGAGACTCTCTGGATGTTACTGGCATCTCATTTGCTGCTGACATCCTCAGGAGTATGTGCCAGTTCATTTGAGTTATCAGAGAGGGTGCTGCTTACCACTTGCATCATTGCCAGTGGGTGTTTAGCACACCTTGAGGGATTATCTCCTCCATCTTTGCATTGGGTTTCATCCATTGCTCACCAATCTGCCCCAGGCCACCCTCTACCTACCCCAGTCCTCTTTGTCCTGTCAGATGGTGAACTATTTCAGGCATACTGCACTGCCATTGAGCTTGCAGAGGGATTGAACATTTCCAGCCAGCACCTGGTAGCAGAGAAGGCAGTACCAGAACTTGACAGTGAGATTCCACACCAAGAAACATTTGGAAGTCCGAGGGCATCATGGGCCCTATCGTTTATCACTACACAACTCAACTCATGTCTTCTTTCCCTCTGCAAAAGTTTATGAATCTTGTCAAAGGCTTTTCTATAGTTCATATAGACAAGAATACTGTGTTCAATTCTGGTATCCTTGCTATAGGAAAGATGTTGTTAAACTTGAAAGTGTATACAAAAGATTTATAAGGACGTTGTCAGGTTTGGAGGGTTTGAGCTTAAAGGGAGAGACTGAATAGAACATAGAACAGTACAACACAGTACAGGCCCTTCAGCCCTCGATGTTGTGCCAGCCTTTAATCCTACCCTAAGATCAAACTAATCAACGTACCCTTCATTTTACTATCATCCTTGTGCCTATCCAAGAGTCGCTTAAATGTCCATAATGTATCTGACTCTACAACCCCTGCTGGCAATGCATTCCACACACCCACCACACTCTTTTTAAAGAACCTACCTCTGATATCTCCCCTACACTTCCTCCAATCACCTTAAATTATGCCCCCTTGTGATAGCCATTTCCGCCCTGGGAAGAAGTCTTAGGCTGGGGCTATTTTCTCTGGAGGGTTGGAGGCTGAGGGGTGCGTTATAGAAGTTTATAAAATCATGAGGGGCATGGATAGGATAAATAACAAAGGTCTTTTCCCCAGGGTAGGGTAATCCTAAACTAGAGGGCATAGGTTTAAGGCGAAAAGGTTTAAAAGATTTAAAAGGGACCTAAGGGGCAATGTTTTCACACAGAGGATGGTGCGTGTATGGAATGAACTGCTTGAGAAAGTGGTAGAGGCTGGTACAATTACAACATTTAAAAGGCTTCTGGATCAGTATATGCAGAGAGGGTTTAGAGGAATATGGGCCAAATGCTGGCAAATGGGACTAGATTTATTTAGAATATCTGGTCAGCGTGGATGAGTTGGACTGAGAGTCTGTTTCTGTGCTATACATCTCTATGACTGTTTCACATTTATTGCTCTGCCCTTGTCAATCCCTTCAAAAAAAAACTCAATCAAGTTTGTGAGATGAGTCTGCCAAGTCAATCAGCCATGCAGTCAGAAATCCAAGGAATCTCCTCAGAATATGACGTACCTTAATGGATGTTAATGATCTGGTTGTCTTTCATACTGACCACTAGTCCCTGGGGCTCATTGACATGACGTGATTACCTGTGTCCATGGTCGCTGGTGAAATGTTGGCAAGTACATTGGTTCCCATCTCCATGGCACAACTTACTGAGTTGTGAGATGGGAACAGTGCCTTCCTGCTGCTCCAGCTCTGTGACTGGGCTGTATTCCTGACAGTGGTTCTCCTGGCTATGGGCACCATTCCACACGACCCAGGCCACTCCTACACACCCTAACAGCACCTGAGCTGTCTACACATCCCTCAGTTCCAGTGCTGCTACCAACAAGGTCCACCACCCAAATGTCACATGTGTTCTCAGTATCTGTCCCAATCACTGACCTTGTGATGGAGCCCCTCCCCCACCCAATGAGGAGATGCTGCTAGCTGGCTGAGAGCCGCCATCTTTAGCAACCAGCTGAGGGTGGCATTGTACAGTGCAGGTTCCTGATCCCATTGCATCTGCTTTTAGCTGAAGCAGCCAGCTGTCTCTGTGTGAGACTCACTCTGCTCCCTCACTGCCTGTGCTGAGGTGCTCAACTCCCATCAGAGACACCACCCAAACCCAGTGGCTGAAGGCTAAGCCATTCCGATCAGACGTGGTGGAATGCCCAGTGTGCGTGACATTGGTTGAACAAACTATACATCTGCTTGGACTGTTGTTTGCAAAGACACTTGTGTTTCTTGCGCTTTAAGGTGTAATATTCTTTGGGAATCTGTATTTGTGTCATTTTGTTGCAGAGGTGCTGTTTGTGTTAATTTCCCTTGATGTTAACGGTTATTGTGAGAAGGAGAATCTGGGAAGATAAGGTCACACCGTTGTGGCTGGGAGCTCCTTTCCACAAGGGTGTAACTGGTTTGAGTTTGACTTCTTGTTGTCACACGTACTGAGATACAGTGAAAAGTGTTGTTTTGTGTGCTTTTTCCTGATTGCACTAAATCCCACCATTTTTACCTCAGTCCAGTTGAATCTTGCGATCCAGAGTATGTGCCACCATGGGGTAAACCCGGCCCACTAACACTGGGCTCCTGTCTCTCTCTGACATGGGGAAGGACGTCCTCTTGTCTACTGGTCAGGCTGGTGAAGCGGGCCGAATGGCCTCTTGAGTGAGTGAGTGGCAATCTCTGGGGAAGCAGTGGACAGAACTGAGCCTAGGGTCGACTATGCTTTTGAGTATTAAAGCATCTTAAATTCAGGAACAGGAACAAAAAATAAATTACACCAGAGTTGGTGGAAGGCAAAACCATTCTGGGAAGGAATCTGCTCAAATAATCAAATGTGTGAGTGTCACTGAGTGAGCAGTGAGGACATTTTGAGATGTTGCCTTTGTGCAGAAGTTGAAGTGATTGGCTGTCTCTCTTTCCTCCAGGGGTGTTATGGGAACTACATCTTCATTCCATACATCGTGACGCCCAGTGGTAAGGTCTTCTGCTGCGAAGCCAGTATGATGAAGTGCCTGACCGAAATGTTCCAACCGCACTTTAACCTGGAACCTCTCCTCATGCCCTTGGTCGATCGCCTGACTAAACTACTGGAGGAGACCCAGATCAACTCTTGGTGAGAGGATCTCCGCTGTATTGGGGAGGTGGGTGTGTGGTGTTTGGGGTTCAAGTGAGGAGGATGGTGCATTTAGCTCCGGCCCTCTTTTCATTCTCCCGTTATTATTTGCCAATCTGACTGTGGAGTAAAGGGTTCATACTCAAATTTACAAACAGCTGGCCACATTACCAGTGGTATGAGAGGTCACATGACAGGGTGATGCTGGAAAGAGATGTCACTGTGTCGAGCTGAAAATGTGTTGCTGGAAAAGCGCAGCAGGTCAGGCAGCATCCAGGGAACAGGAGAATCGACGTTTCGGGCATAAGCCCTTCTTCAGGAATTCTCCTGTTCCCTGGATGCTGCCTGACCTGCTGCGCTTTTCCAGCAACACATTTTCAGCTCTGATCTCCAGCATCTGCAGACCTCACTTTCTCCTGTCACTGTGTTGAGCCTTGTGCAAAGGCTAAGACTGTGCATTCTTCATCAAATGTTAAATGAAAGGTGTTAATACGGAGTTCTGTGTGTGGTTCTACTTGTCTCACTGCAGGGGGGGATGTAGTGGCACTGGGTGGGGTGCGGAGGAGGTTTCTTGAGATGGAGATGTTGGATATGCTTGGATTATAGAGTCATAAAGCTGTACAACACGGAAACAGACCCTTCAGTCCAACTCATCCTTGCTGACCAGATGTCCTAAATTAATCTAGGCCCATTTGCCAGCATTTGACCCATGTCCCTGTAAACCCTTCCTATTAATATACCCATCCAGAAGCCTTTTAAATGTTGTTATTGTACCAGCCTCCGCCACTTCCTGTGGCAGTTCATTTTATACATGTACCCACGTGTGACAAAGTTGCACCTTAGGTTTTTTTAATCTTTCCCCACTCATCCTTAATTGATAACGTCTAGTTTTGGACTCCCCTACCCTGGGGAAAAGACCTTATCCATTTACCCTATCCATGTCCCTCATAATTTTTTATCGCTGTTAGGTCATCCCTCAGTCTCCAGGGAAAACAGCCTCAGCCTATCCAGCCTCTCCCTATAGCTTAAATCCTCCAACTCTGGCACAATCCTTGCAAATCTTTTCTTAACACATGCAAGTTGCACAACCTCCTTCCTGTAGCAGGAAGACCAGGATTGAATGCAGTATTCCAAACCAATGTCCTGTACAGTCGCAACATGTCCTATCAGCTCCTATACTCAAAGCAGTGACCAATAAAGGCAAGAATACCAAATGCCTTCTTCATTACCCTGTCTACCTATGGCACCACTTTCAAGGAACTGTGATCCTGCACTCCAAGATCTCTTTGTTCAGCTACACTCCCCAGGACTTTACCATTAAATATGTAAGTCCTGTCCTGATTTGCCTTTGCAAGATGCAGCACCTTATATTTATCTAAATTAAACTTCATCTGCCACTTCTTGGCCCATCAGCCCATCTGATCAAGTTACTCTGAGGTAATCTTTGCTATGAACTACAGCACCAATGTTTATTTTCTTTGGAGCAGAGAGGACTGAGGTTGGAGATGACTGAAGTGTATTGGATTTTGAGGGGAATGGACAGAGAGCAGCTGTTCCCCTTGGTTGAGGGTTCAATCACGAGAGGGCAGAGTTTTTAGGGAAAAGGATGGGAGATTCAGGGGGGATTTGGGAAACATCTTTTCCACTCAGTGGGTGGCGGGAATCTGGAATGTACTGCTGGAAACCTTACAACCTTTTAAAAAAAACAATGAGGAGGAGCACTTCAAGTATCATAACATTCAAACGTACTGGATGAGTGCAGGAAATTGGGATTAGCACTTCTTAAGTGGTATGAATTTTACCATCACTTTAGTCTCTCTTAATCCATGTCAAGCACAAAAAAGCAACAGTTAAGAACAGATCATCCAGCACCCCGCCCCAATGAAGTGTGTGTGTGATGGGGGGAGGGGAAAAGTACCAGGTTTCCCGCCCTTTTGCTTTGAGCTCTCATACTGAGTGACAGGAACACAAAGAACAGGAAAATCACGGGTTGCTTTTCCCGTTCTAATCTGAACAAGCTGATCACAACCTCAACTTGGATGTGAGCCGACAGGTAGCCTCAGAGTCTGGGTCAGAATGATCAGAGAGTGACTTTTTTAAAAACAAAATTGCAATAAACCATAAATCCTTCATCTCCAGTAAAAACTTTAGATAATAAGTGATCGAATAGTGAAATTAATGATTAATATTACTCATTATTGAACAGTGGGAGTAGGGTGAACTGATGATATTTGGGTTGGTTTTCTGCACTCCAAAAAGCTCATGGAAATGAACTTTTCCTCTGGTTTGAAATGACAAAGTAGAGGAATGATTGTCTCATCACTGTGTATGGACCAGGCAATAAGTGACTGCCTGATCACATTCCTCCAAACTCTCTGCCATTGGATAGGGTTAACCGGGTCTGCTCAATTGGGGATGGTTTCCATCGCCTCCTCCCTGCGCCACATTCAGTAACTCATTTGTTCAGTTCTTCTGCAAGAGCATAGGTCAAGCTAGGAGGTAGACTGGTCTCTGGTATCTGGTGTCCATTTAATGCAGGGCTTTGAGGAAATAATGATTGTATAAAGGCTAGAAAGGGAAAGATGCATCTCGCTATTTTCTCCAGTTATTTGTTGAGTTCAACACTGTGACTCAAGTTTATCCAGTGATCAGCTTTCCAACTGAGACCTTGGGAGTAAAAGGGATTCCCTGAGTTGAGTCATGCTACCTTGCTGATGGAGACATCACTGCTCCTGTCCATACTCTACCCATGAGTCTTTGGCCAGGGAACGGGTAAGTGAGCCATCACACTGGCAATTCTTTGTAGAAAAATCTGCTTCCAGTGGTAGGTGTACCAGATACCAAAGGGCACAGATTTGGCTAGGGAATGAAAAGTGAAAAGAAAATCAGTAAAACTATGAATTGAAGTGGTAGAGTTCCATTTTTAGGATGAGTTAGAGCAATGAGCGCCATTTTCAAGCTTTGTTTGTTTTCTCCTCCACACATGGCTTACTAAGAGTGAAAATCGTGAGCTTTTTTAACACACCACATTATGATGGTCAGGAATGTTTTTATTTGTTCATTCACAGGATGACAGTGTCGCTGGCCAGGCCAGCATTTATTACCCAGAGGGCAGTTAAGAGTCAACCACATTGCTGTGGGTCAGAGTCATATGTAGTCCAGACCAGGTGGGAATGGCAGCTTCCTTTCCTAAAGGACATGAGTGAATCAGATGGGTACTTCCGACAATCTGCCATGGTGGGATTGGAAGCTTGTCCCCATGACCTGGGTCTCTGGATTAACTGTCCAGTGATAATACCGGTAAGGCTGTCACCTCCCCTTCAAAACTTCATTCTTTTTCTTTCTTTTAAATCGACAATGGAAACAAATCCAGTGTAAACTTCAATAAGGAAGTAGGAAGCTTTACAGTACTTTGGGGGTAAAGCATGGAAGTAGAAATTAATGGGAAGCTTTATCAAAAAGCCAGCAGATGCCATGGGCCAAATGGCCTCTTTCAGTGTTGTAAGGCCCTATACTTCAACTTGACATTAGATTTAAACCCTAGTATGACTAAACAAGCTGCGCAAGCCCAGGTTCTTATTTAAATTTATTCATGAGATGTGGTGTTACTGCCCTATATTTATTAACTTGCCCCCCCATCCTGATTTTTAATGTGAAATGGGGGCAATTGAGGAAGATACAGAGGGAAGAGTGGAACAGTGCCTCAGAATGGAGGTCACTAACTTTAGGACAGGTGGGTGTGAAATGAGCATTAAAAAAATGCCACTCATAAATTATGATAAAACTACGCCAGGTATTTCTGAATGAATCTCAGACTCAGTGATATTTCATCCCTGTGCCTTCAAATATTACATACTTAAACAATCCATTGAAAAGGATGGGGTTATGGTCCATTATCTTGTGTCCTTGATTCTAGTGGGTATGATTGATCAATGGCCATTAAAATACATGCAATAAGAACTGGATTCAAAAAGTTAACTCTATTTCTTTCTCCACAAACCTGCTAAGTTTCTCTGGCACTTTCTGTTTTTGATCAGCGGCCAGTTTTGAAGAGGTGGAACTGAGATTTTTGCTTTCTGCCTTTGCTTAGTGAAGGCATTTTACTTTTGCTATTTTGCAGTGAATATTTTCGGGAAAGCATTCAGAATGAAATCCGCAAAGCGAGGGAGACCTACCGTGGACAAGAGCTACGAGATGCACTCGCACGTATCCAACAGCGTCTGGACAGTGTGGAGCTTCTAAGCGCTGATGTTGTAATGAACTTGCTGCTGTCATACCGTGATGTACAGGTACGTCAGCTCTTGGAAATATTGTGACGTGTAATAAGTACTTTATCTGCCTAGAAATGCCATCATGTACAGGCAGGATAGTTACCTGGAAATACTGTAATCTGCAGGATTGTCAATTATTAAGGCACACTGCAATGTACCAGGAAGTCAACTGCCTGGAAATTCCAGGAAAAAATACCAGCACCAGTAGAACACCCTGTTACACACTCACTTTCCATGTTGTTGTGCACTTGCTTTCCACAAGAACATATTGTTTCACATCAGTTTTCCATTGGTACTAGCTGTTACACACTTGCTTTCCACCAGATACACCATTACACACCTGTTTTTCAATTGGACACACAGTTACACACTTACTTTACCCTAGAACAAACTGTCCCATGCTTGTTTTCCACTAGAACACACATACACCCGCTTTCCAATGGCACATACTTTTACACAGTCGCTTTCCCAAGAATTCACTGTTACACACTTGCTATCCCCACTGTCTGCCTTCTGCCAGTCAGCCAATCTTCCATCCATGCTAATACATTGCTATTAACTCATGTAACAACCTCCTGCGTAGTACCTAATCAAATGCCTTGGAATGGGCCCACTGTCTGTCCTTTGCCTAACTTGCCCGTCACCTCCTCAACGATGGCCAGTGATGGTTATTCTTAAAAGCAAAATGGATAAGACATTGGTGTCGTTGCGTGTGTGGTCAAGTTCAAAATCATGAGTGAGCTGGATAGAGTAAATACAGAGAAGCTGTTCTGTTTGTAAAAGGAGTAAGAAACATGGGTGGAGCGAGTAGTTAGGGTATGAAATGCTGTGCCTGGGAGTGTTGTGGAGGCAGATTCAATTGAGGCATTTTAAGATGGCATTGGATTATTATTTTGCAAGGGGATTAGAATTTGGAGATGATGCTAATTTAATGAGCCAGTGCGAGCGTGTTGGGCTGAATGGTGGACTCCAGTGCTGTCACACTTTTGTAATTCTGTGACGTCTCTTTTCACATGTGGCTGTCTCTGAGATCTTGACATCACAGCTTGCTCAGGAAATACAACATTGCAAAGTTCTTTCTGTCACTCTTCAAGAAAGGCAACTGTGTTCCACAGTAACGATGTTTCAAGCTAACAGGAGACATGCTGAGCAGCCCGTTCCTTCGCTTCTCCTCAACTGAGCATCAAATCCAAACCAACTCAGCAAAGGCACACATTGTTCAAACAAGATAGACATAAGACCCAGTCAAATGACATCTGGGAAATGAGTCCATTCAGTTATAGAGTCATATAGCAAGGAAACATCCCCTTCAGATTCTGGATTAGTGGTGCTGGAAGAGCACAGCAGTTCAGGAGCTTCGAAATCAACGTTTCGGGCAAAAACCCTTCATCAGGAATAAAGGCAGTGAGCCTGAAGAGTGGAGAGATAAGCTCTTCCAGCACCACTAATCCAGAATCTGGTTTCCAGCATCTGCAGTCATTGTTTTTACAACATTCCCTTCAGCCCAACCTGTCCATGCTGACCAAGTTTCCGAAACTGAACTAGTCCAATTTGCCTGTGTTTGGCACTTTTCCCTCTAATCTTTTCATGTATGAGTCCAAGTTATCTAAATTTTTCTTTTATTCATTTGCGAGATGTGGGCTTCGCTGACTGGCCAGCATTTATTGCCTGTCTCCAGATGACCCAAGTGCTGGGGAGCTGCCTTCTTGAACTGCTACAGTCTGTGTGGATGCTGTTAGAGAGGGAGTTCCAGGACTTTGACCCAGCAACAGTGAAGGGAAAGTGAGAAATTCACACAATTTCTTCAAAGCTTGGTTGTAAAAGACAGTTTTCAATGTCTCAAAGACTTCTTTTTCCAGATTTTTCGCATTTGACTTGAAGTAAATCCACTTTTCCTCAATTCTTCAAACTCAAGCAATGTTTAATATGAAGCTAATTCATAACTGGAAATAGGTCAGTCATGATCTAACTGAAAGGCAGGACTGGGTCAAGGGATTAAAGGTCTGTCTCCTGTCCTTAAAATCCCAATAGATAACGATTAGGATCTTGGTTCATGGTAAGTTCACTGTACATTTGTAAACATCTGTTAGGGTTGGAATACATTGTTAGTGGCTGCTTTGATTGTGCACAAATACACTCCCCTTTCAACTCCTCCTCCCATTGCGCCAGTCCACCCCCAACATGGTGAGTCAGACTGTCCACATTTTCTAATCTTTCCCCGTGGAGCTGCCAAACATTGTGTGAGCAAAATATACAGGGAGTCAGCCAAACATGTAACTCTTCCCTGGTTCAGTGTGAAAACTGCAGTTAGCATTGGTAACCAGGATACCAGGTTAAGGGTAATGATAATGTAATGACTGTGTGACTGATCTGACCAAGAGGTTTGGAGTTCAACTCCAACCATTCCCGTTTGAGTGTTTGAAATCTACTTCAAGAATTAGGAGATTAAAATATAGGCATGAGTTGAAGTGACCATGAAGCCAATCAATTGTTGTATAAAACCCACTTGCTCATCCAAGACAGAAAATTGGGAACCTATCTCCTCCTGCCTGTGCTATCGAAACCTTTAATAATCCTAAAGCCTCAATTACGTCTACACTTTGCTTACAATACTCCAGTGGAATGCATTGCAGTGTCTTAGGTCCATCCACACAATTCTACAGGCTTCCATCCGTAGCATCACCTTGGTAAATCTATAATTCTTGCTCCTATTTAAACTCTGTTGGTTGGTTTTATCACTTTGTCTTCTTGCACTTCCAGGGAGTGTTGTATTTGAAGTTTAACACGTTCTGCGTGTCTTTCCATTGAGGCTGTACTCCCACTCCTTCAATGTTTTCTGAAATAGCTTGCCTCCCTGAATCCTAATTCTCAATCTACGTTCCTTTGAGGCTGTGTACATTCTCACACACAAACACCAATCAACCCAACGTCCGTCTGCTTTGGAATGTTGTCCATTATACTTTGATTTTCTTGTTTAATGTTTTGACATTCCTCACTCACCCTCCCCTTCCACGTATACATTCTATTGAGAATATGGAGCTTGCTAGCAGAGGGAGTGTTTAAAGTATCAATGCAGTAGAGGCTAAGAGAGTCAACAAATGAGCAAGAAAGGAATAGAGGGCTGTGGTTGTAGATTTAAATGAAGAACAATGGGAAGAGGCTGGAGTCGAACCTAGACACTGTTTGATATGCTGTATTTCCTATGTCATTTATTTTATCTTTGTACCTCCTAACCTCTTTTTTTTTGTTTTCTGCACTGATTGATACTTCCTTACTGTTTATTTCAGTTGAGCTTTTATTGCCTTATCACACTGGTCATCCTCTTGACTTTAGCACAGAAATCAAAATTAGGCCATTTAGTCCAACTGGTCTGTGTCAATGTTTATTTTCTATTAACTTCCGCCCACCTGAACTCCAGTCAGAATATCCTTCTCTTAGTTTCTCATTCATCCTGTGGGCAACATGGTGGCTCAGTGGTTAGCACTGCTGCCTCACAGTGCCAGAGACCCAGGTTCGACTCCAGTCTCAGGTGACTGTCTGTGTGGAGTTTGCACTTTCTCCCAGTGTCTGTGAAGGTTTCCTCCCACAGTCCAAAGATGTGCAGGTTAGGTGGATTCGGCAAAAGTGAGGACTGCAGATGCTGGAGATCAGAGTGTAGATTAGAGTGGTGCTGGAAAAGCACAGCAGGTCAGGCGGCATCCGAGAAGCAGGTAAATTGATATTTCGGACAAAGGCCCTTCATCAGGATTGGCAATGCTAAATTGCCTGTAGTGTCCAAGGATGTGCAGGTTAGGTGAATTAGCCATGGGAAATGCAAGGTTGTGGAATATATTGGGGATCTGGGTGATTTGCTCTTTGGTATGGACTAAATGACCTGAAAGGCCTCCTTCCACAAAGTAGGGATTCTATGATTTAAGCTTCCCCTTGGACCTGCCTGTTATTCACCTTGTCCATTGCCTGTGGGAGTGAGTTCTATATTCTTGACATGCTCTGATTACAGAATAATTTCTCCTAGTTTTTAAAACAAAATTCAAGGGCTGCTGCATGCCTGATGAGAGCTAACATTTATCATTCATCCCTAATTGCTCAGAGACCAGTTAGGAGTCAACCACATTAACTTAGGTCTGGAGTCACATGTAGGAGAGACAAGGTGAGGATGACAAACCTCCTTCCCTATAAGATGTCTCTGAACTTGATGGATTATTACAGCAATCAACAGGGGTTGCATGGTTATTATTAGGTTAGCTTTCAGTTCCAGATATTTAATGATTTCACATTTTACCGTGGGCCGTGGGATTTGAGCCTCTGTCCTAGAGCATTAGTTTGGGGCTCTGGTTACTGTGACATTGCCAGTACACCACAGTCTCCCTCTTGCATTCTCTAATGGATTTTTCCGTGACTGTCTTGTATTGGTGACTCCTACAGCCAGACCCAGGACACCTCCATGTTTACCTTATCATAATTTTAAAGGCATCTATTAAATCACCACTCAACTTTTTTCTAATTTTTTATTTCCAGATTCTGAATCTTACACACAACTGCACAGCATATTTTCCCCATCACCAAATCACACAAGACATTTTCTCATCTATTAATCACCACCAGTAAATCATCTGTGGTCTCTAATTGATTAATTTACATGCAAAGTCCATTAAAAGCAATGCAAAACATCAAAGGTGAGGGAGAGGTAGGAAGAGTGGGTGGGGGATAAATCAAAATAGAGTTGTAAGGACCATCTCTCAGCCTTCTGTTCTAAAGAGAGAGCTCTGACCCATTGAACATTTCCTCTCGTGTCTTAGTTTCAGTTTTTTTTTTGAGACCAGAATGATATTTTTAAGTGTGGGCCAACCAAGCTAAAGGTCAATTCATTTTCCGCACACTCTGCTTTTCAGAGCCTTTGCTTTCTTGAAGCATGTTGAAGAAAGGAGTTCCTTCTTTATTTTCTGCCCGTAGTTAGACTTGAAGAGACTTGCTGGAGCTGGCAGAATGCCACTTCTAATCGCCCCAGTGTATTGTCAGCATCAAGGTTAAAGTTTCAGCTGTATTCCAGCCTGGCACTCCAGTTGTAGCACAGAGTGAAATGTTGCCTTTTCGATTAGATGATCAACTTCAGGACCTCATCTTCTGGCTTAGGTGGATGTGAAAGATCCCATGATGCTCTCGGCTGGTGTCCTGGGAATTGAGGGATATAGGAAGTGGGCAGGAGACTGGAGTTGAAATCCATAATTATCCATGATCATGCTACATGGCGGGCCAGACTTGATGGGCCAAATGGTCCACTCTTGCTCCTGTTTCATGTGTTCTTGTGTTAGTTTGGAGACAGATGAACAATATCTTCCCACTGACCTGGCCGATGCTTATCCCTCAATTAAATTACTTGGTCTATATCACATTGTTATTGGAGTAAGTTTGCTGCCTGGAAGTTTTTGTTTGATTCATTCTTGTGATGTGGGCATCGTTGGCTCGACCAGCATTTATTGCCCATCCCTAATTGCCCAGAGGACAGTCAAGAGTTGACCACATTGCTATGGGTCTGGAGTCACATGTAGACCAGACCAGGTAAAGGGTGGCAGCTTCCTTCCGTAAAGGACATCAGTGAACAAGATGGGTTTTCCCCCAATAATCAACATTGGATTTATCATTAGACCTTCATCGCAGATATTTTTTATTTAAGTCAAATTCCTCTCTCTGCCATGGCAGGATTAGTGAGCCCGATGGTTTCTTTTTCAATTCCCGACTCGGGAATTGAAAAAGGGCGGCACGGTGGCCCAGTGGTTAGCACTGCTGCCTCACAGCGCCTGTAGACCCGGGTTCAATTCCCGACTCAGGCGACTGACTGTGTGGAGTTTGCACATTCTCCCCGTGTCTGCGTGGGTTTCCTCCGGGTGCTCCGGTTTCCTCCCACAGTCCAAAGATGTGCGGGTCAGGTGAATTGGCCATGCTAAATTGCCCGTAGTGTTAGGTTAAAGGGGTAAATGTAGGGGTATGGGTGGGTTGCGCTTCGGCGGGTCGGTGTGGACTTGTTGGGCCGAAGGGCCTGTTTCCACACTGTAAGTAATCTAATCTAATCTAATCTAATCTAATTCCAATGTTACAACAGTGAATTCACTTTGACAATAATTTACTGGCTGTGGAATGTCTTGGGTTGTGAAAGATGTTTGTCAGTTACTGGTCTCTTTTTGATTGTTAGCCGCAGTCACTTCTTAAAACACTGTGAAACAAAGCTAGTAGGAACTTCAGTAAAAGGCAAGTGGGGATTGTTGAGCAATAATGTCACAGCAAAGAACATGAGCTAATGAGGCTGCCAAACTGGTTTGAAACTTAGCGTCAGTGAAGTTGCTGGGAGGCAGACCTGTCGCGTCCAGAGAACATGTGGGATATCGAGTGAGTCTAGCCAGGCAAAATTCTTAGCGCAGGAAGCTAAAGGGAAAGGTGAGACGCATAGATTTAAAAGCACAGAAACAGACAGATTAAAGATAGGAATATAAGAATAAATGGAACACTTAGTGATTGTCATGTAATGGAACGAAACAGCACAGAAGTGGACATTGTGATAATGTCACTAACCAAGTAATCCAAACTCCCAGGTTAATACTGTAGAGACAGCGTTTCAAACTGCACTACGGCAGCTGTTATAGAGCCATAGAGATGAACAGCATGGAAACACACCCTTTGGTCCAACCCGTCCATGCCGACCAGATATCCCAACCCAATTTACTCCCACCTGCCAGCAACCGGCCCATATCCCTCCAAACCCTTCCTATTCATATACCCATCCAAACACCTCTTAAATGTTACAATTGTACCAGCCTCCACCACTTTCTCTGGCAGCTCATTCCATACCCGTACCACCCTCTGTGTGAAAAAGTTGTCCCTTAGGTCTCTTTTATATCTTTCCCCTCTCATCCTAAACCTATGCCCTCTAGTTCTGGACTCACAACCCCAGGGAAAATAATTTGCCTATTTACCCTATCCATGCCTCTCATAATTTTGTAAACCTCTATAAGGTCACCCCTCAGCCTCTGACGCTCCAGGGAAAATAGCCCCAGCCTGTTCAGCCTCTCCCAATAGCTCAAATCCTTCAACCCTGGCAACATCCTTGTAAATCTTTTCTGAACCCTTTCAAGTTTCACAACATCTTTATGATAGGAAGGAGACCAGAATTGCATGCAATATTCCAACAGTGGCCTAACCAATGTCCTATACAGCTGCAACATGACCTCCCAACTCCTGTACTCAATACTCTGACCAATAAAGGAAAGCATACCAAATGCCTTCTTCACTATCCTATCTATCTGCGACTCCAGTTTCAAGGAGATATGAACCTGTACTCCAAGGTCTCCTTGTTCAGCAACACTCCCTAGGACCTTACCATTAAGTGTATAAGTCCTGCTAAGATTTGCTTTCCCAAAATGCAACACCCCGCATTTATCTGAATTAAACTCCATCTGCCACTTCTCAGCCCATTGGCCCATCTGGTCCAGATCCTGATGTAATCTGAGGTAACCCTCTTCGCTGTCCACTACACCTCCAATTTTGGTGTCATCTGCAAACTTACTAACTGTACCTCTTATGCTCGCATCCAAATCATTTATGTAAATGACAAAAAGTAGCGGGCCCAGCACCGACCCTTGTGGCACTCCACTGGTCACAGGCCTCTTTGAAATTTAAAATCAACTTTAATAATGTCTGAAATTGAAAACAAAATTGAAGTTTCAGCATTTTTGCCATTAAACCACCATTGATTGTTTATAGAAACCCCTATCGCTAAGTAATGCCCTATCAGGAAGAAAATCTGCCATCTTTACTCAGTCTGGCCTAGAGAAATGTGGTTGATTCTTAACTTCTCTCTGAAGTATTCAAATAAGCACCAGGTTCAAGGGCCCTTTGGGATAGGCAACCTCCAATGAAAGAATAAAGAAAAGCAAAGTGCATTCCAGATAATTAAAACTTGCTGCTCGACAAAAAAAACCAGTCGTTCCTTTGCCTGTCAGCATAGCCTCAGAGATAAGAGCGGAGATACACGGCTAATCAATCCTACTTTAGCATTTGGTAAGATCATGACTGAGTTACAACATCCTCTCACACTTTCCCCTTGTTTTGTGAATGTCCAAACATGTAAGGATTTCAGTCTTGATAATACACCATGGCCCAAGGAATGCTCAATGTTTACAAATCTCTGAGTGACGAAATCTCTCCTCACCTAAATGGCCAATCTCATTTCAAGGAAATATGATCTCTCATTCTGCACTTCCTGGGGAAAACAACTAGCAGCATTTTTCGTGCCAGACCTGCTTAGAATTTTAGATCGTATTTTCTTTTTTCTAATCAGGGAATCTGGCCCCATTCTACTGATGCTGTCCTCAGTGGATAACCTTTTTATTGCAGCAATCATGTAGTGAACTTTCTTTTAATGGAAGTCTGCCGTCATTTGACAAGGAATCCAAAACAAACACCCATTCTCCAAGTATGGTCTTATCAGACTCCAGCAGTATAAAACTATCTTTTAAATTCCATCTCTTGCAATACTTGCCTTGAGAATTTATAGTTACATCTGTATATTCCTGTTTTGTGAGTCATGCACAATAATCCCCAAGTTCTTTGTCAGTATTTACGAGCCTTTCACCTTTGTAAAAACATTGTTGCTTTTTGATGCTTCTGATCAAAGCTGCTGATTTCACACTTCCTTGCGTAATGTGCCATCTGCCACAGTCCTGCCCAATGTCTTAGATAATGTCCCTTTGCAATCTCTTCAGGTACCCCCCACAGCCAACTTACCCACTTAGTTCGGAACATCAACAAACTAGGGCAGTATTACACTCGGTCCCTTGACTAAGCCTTGATATTGATTAATAGCCCAAGCTCTGAGCTCTGTGACATTCTACCAGTTACACTTGATCATATGGAAACTTCACTGCATATTCCTACCTTTTTTTCTGTCCATGGAACAATCCTCAATCCAAGCTTTTTTGTCATACACAATTCCATTAGTCTTCATGTTGTGTAAAAACCTGTGGAACCTAACTGAATGCCTTCAAAACATCCAAATGCACTGCATCCACTGGTAGTTCATTAATTACCTGACTAGATTCTGGATTAGTGGTGCTGGAAGAGCACAGCAGTTCAGGCAGCATCCGAGGAGCAGTAAAATCGACGTTTCGGGCAAAAGCCCTTCATCAGGAATAAAGACAGAGAGCCTGAAGCGCGGAGAGATAAGCTAGAGGAGGGTGGGGGTGGGGAGAAAGTAGCATAGAGTACAATAGGTGAGTGGGGGAGGGGATGAAGGTGACAGAACGCCCCTGGTGCTCACCTTCCACCCTACCAATCTTCGCATAAACCAAATCATCCGTTGACATTTCCGCCACCTCCAAAAAGACCCCACCACCAGGGATATATTTCACTCCCCACCCCATTCCGCCTTCCGCAAAGACCGTTCCCTCCGTGACTACCTGGTCAGGTCCATGCCCCCCTACAACCCGCCCTCCCATTCTGGCACCTTCCCTGCCACCTCAGGAACTGCAAAACCTGCGCCCACACCTCCTCCCCCACCTCCATCCAAGGCCCTAAAGGAGCCGTCCACATCCATCAAAGTTTTACCTGCACATCCACTAATATCATTTATTGTATCCGTTGCTCCCGATGCGGTTTCCTCTACATTGGGGAGACTGGATACCTCCTAGCAGAGCGCTTTAGGGAACATCTCCGGGACACCCGCACCAATCAACCACACCACCCCGTGGCCCAACATTTCAACTCCCCCTCCCACTCTGCCGAGGACATGGAGGTCCTGGGCCTCCTTCACCGCCGCTCCCTCACCACCAGACGCCTGGAGGAAGCCCCCACTCACCTATTGTACTCTATGCTACTTTCTCCCCACCCCCACCTTCCTCTAGCTTATCTCTCCACGCTTCAGGCTCTGCCTTTATTCATGATGAAGGGCTTTTGCCTGAAACGTTGATTTTACTGCTCCTAGGATGCTGCCTGAACTGCTGTGCTCTTCCAGCACCACTAATCCAGAATCTGGTTTCCAGCATCTGCAGTCATTGTTTTTACCTAATTACCTGACTAGTTCTACCTGCAACTTTAGTCTATGTCTAATGAATATTCATACCCCTGCCATTGGAAACCACTTCCTCTTATTTAGTCTTTCAACATCATTAATGAGTTTGAACACCATTGTCAAATCTCTTAATCTGACCTTCTTGAAGGAGAACAGCTCAAGTTCCACAGACGATGCCAGACAGGTGAATTCCTCCTGTTTTTATTTCAAAGCTTCCTCACTTTTTTCATTGCAGTTCCGCAGATACAGTAAACCTCATGTGCATTCTCTCCAAGGTCTTGACACGCTTATGAGACTGTGGTGTGTGATGAAGATTCATGATATATTGCTGTTATTATCATTTGGAAACTTGAAGTGCGCAGAACTGTGACAGCTTTAAATTTGATTTGTATTTCTACATTGTGAGTGTGAAGAAAAGAAAGATATAATTAAAGCTTCATTTTTGAGTGACACTCAATTAGCTTAAGTTTTGTTTACAAACATCTAAATGACATCTTCAAGACCCTTGAGGTGAATAGTTCGGTGCATTAGAAGCAAGGGTAGAAATGGGTAAAGGATTATTGTTGTCTAGCAACAGGAGCCTGGAATCACAGAAATACAAAAGGTCAAGCAATGTATGTAACTTCAGTCAGACAGCAAAGATGCTGATAATTTCAGCCTCTAAAAAAGTCTTGAAAATGACCTGAGTAACTTAACAGAAAATGTCCATGATCAGAAAACTGCTAGAAACTGAGTGTTTGGAAAAGTATGTGTTTGTTCTGAAGACGTTTGAGGTCAGAAAGCTCCAGAAACCAATTACAGCCAGACCAACTAATAAAGATCTTTAAAGTGGAGACCGGGTGACCATAAGATTTTGCTGAAGATAGAAGGGTTGAATCTTCAGTTCTGATGCTTGTGGTAAAATTGTTTTAAATAGTTAAAGTTAAACAAAGAAGTGTGGATGAAGGAGATCTGAAACAAAAACAGAAATTGCTTGCAAAACTCAGCAGATCTGGCAGCACCTGTGGGGAGAAAGCAGAGTTAATGTTTTGAGTCCGGTGACTCTTCGTCAGAACTGAGAACTGGACTCGAAATGACAACTCGGCTTTCTTCTCTCAGAAGCTGTCAGATCTACTGAGTTTCTCCAGCAATTTCTGCTTTAAATAGCTATATAGTGTAAAATGGTTTGTTTTTTCAAAATTTTGGTGTGCAGTAAGCTTCGATATTCAGGTGACGAAGGAGCAGCGCTTCAAATAAACCTGCTAGTCTATAACCTGGCGTTGTGTGACTTCTGACCTTGTCCAGCCCAGTCCAACACTGATAGCTCTACGTCATGGCTCCCAATTACTGACATTACAATTTAATGGGAGCAAGAAGAAGGGAAAGTTGTGGGTTAAGGAGAGCAGGAGAATAGAACTCAGAACACATTCAAATTCAATAATTCTTGAGTAATGGTCACACTAACTGAGCGTGCAGTCATGAAAGTGGTTTTCAATGTGAGCTGCTGTGAGCTAGTGAGAGACAATAATAATTAGCCCTTGCTGAGTAACAGTAATTGGGGAGTTTTGACTCTCTGCTATTTTCATTTCAAAGGATCTTGATGCAACTATCAAACTGGTGGAAACTCTGCAGAAGCTGCCGACGTGTAATGTGGCAGAACTCCCGAATATCAAGTTTCATTACTGTTTTGCATTAAACAGGTAGGTGTCATATCGAGACGTGCTCATTGACACTTCCCTTTCCAAACTCTGTGACGACCCTGGAACAGCCTTGTGCTTGCATTTCCTCATGGGTAGCTCCACATGATCGCCCTCACCGAATATCATTCACCCCCTCTTTTTTTCTCCGAGGAGGTGGCAGGATGCACGGTGAGGGGATGTGGGCGTCTTTGTCTTAAGCTTCTTTGGAGGGCTCAGTGTTTAGCCCTCTCCTCTGCATCAGAAGATTTCAGATTTAAGCTTCAACAGAATACATAATGAAAGGAGGACTGTGTTTTCTGAGGAGTTATTTCACTAATGAGACCTTAACGTTTCTGTCCCCTTGGATATTTCCTGAAGGTCTTGGGCTCCCATTCTGATCCAGAGATGGAGAGTTCTCCCTGCTGTACTGGTTAACATTTATCTCTCACCCAGCATCAATGAAGTGAGCTGGTCATCATCACTTTGTGGGACTTTGCCACATTTTTCTAATTTATAACAGCATCTAGACTCCAAAAATGTGTTTAAAGCCAATAAGGTCACCTCATTCCTTTCACAGACGTTCAGGTACAGCAGGCAGTTAGGAAGTTCAGTAGTGTTCTACCTTCTGTTACAAGGCTCTTGGAGTGAAGACATCTTGCCACAGTAATACAGGGCATTAGTCAGGTCCCACCTGGGGTGCAGTATGCAGTTTGGTCTTCGGACTGAAGGACATCTTGAGGAAGTGCCGTGGAGATCCTCTGAACTGATATCTGGGCTGTGAGGATTGTTCGATAAGGAGAGATTGAGTCCAGTCGGCCTGGAATTTAGAAAAATGAGAAGTGATCTCATTAGAGAACAAATAAAATTCTTCAAGTGATTGACCGGGTAGATTTGGAGAAAGTTTTCCTTTTTTTGGGGAATCTAGCTAATGGGTGACTGTCAGAGCATAAGCCATTTAGAACTGAGCTGAGGAGAAATTTCCTTGTTCTGGGCCAACAAATCTTTGGAATTCCCAACCTTTGAGAACTGTGGATGCTCAATCATTGAGTAGAGTCAAGACTGAGGATGTTTGACTATGGATTAAGTGATAAGAGAAAAGCTCTATAAGGTAGAGTTGAGCAGGAAGATCAGCCATGGTCTTATTGAATGGGGGAAGTGAGCTCAGTTGGTTAAATGAACAGCTTGTGTTCCTACAACTCATTCTTTCCCCTCAGTCCCTGGAAAGTTTGACATACGAAGTGATTTTCTGAGGGAAAAGGTAGCAGCATTTCCCAGGAATTGGAGGATTGTTGAGCAACTCTCTTAGCCACTCAGACGTTGGAGGCCAGGTCCACTGATGATCTATTGTGAGGCATATTGGAAAAAAGCACCAGGCTGTGACTCAACACGGATGTGCTTCATCTCTTCAACTATTCTCGGTAACTTCCTCTGCACTCTTACCAATGCATCTCACCCATTGAGGGTTTTAACAGCAGGTTGTCAGTGAAGGTACTGGATGTGAGCTTAACCTTTTTGGCTACAGACTTGGAGAGGAAAACGTTGAAGGTTCATGGGGAAAGGCCTGGAAAGTGCAATGAATTAGGAACGATTTCCAAATATCTGACACAGATACGATGGGCTGAATGGTCTCCATCTGCACTTTATGATTCTATGATTTACCAGCAGTCGAGGTTAAATAGAGTCACAGTGATGCAGAGCACAGAATCAGACCTTTTAGTCCAACGCACCCATACTGGCCAGATATTCTAAATTAATCTAGTCCCATTTGCCCGCATTTGGCCCATATCCCTCCAAACCCTTCCTATTCATATAGGTAAAAACAATGACTGCAGATGCTGGAAACCAGATTCTGGATTAGTGGTGCTTGAAGAGCACAGCAGTTCAAATACTGCAACTGTACCAGCCTCCACCACTGCCTCTAGCAGCTCATTCCGTACATGTACCACCCTCTACGTAAAAAAGTTGCCCCTTAGGTCCCTTTTAAATCTTTCCCTTCTCACCTTAAACCTGCGCCCTCTCGTTTTGGACTCCCCTACCCCAGGGAAAAGACCTTGTTTATTTACCCTATCCATGCTCCTCATGATTCTATAAACTTCTATAAGGTCACCCCTCAGCGCCTGACTTTCTATCTTCAATGCATTATCTGATTGCTTGGAATCTTCCTCCCCTTTTGAGGGAATTTGCTTTGTGCAAATTGGTTGCTGTATTTCCTACATTACAACACTTCAAAAGTATGTCATTGGCTGTAAAACATTTTGGGTTGTGACACGTTGTGGAATATGCTTTATAAGTACAATTTCATTCTTGATATTACTGTCCCTGTTTCATGAATATTCATTGATGAATATAAAAGTGATGCTGCCCGCCATATATTTTGGTTTAAAATTATCTAATGGGACGTAATTTTGCCTCTGATTAACAAGTTCTAATTTTTTAGGATATTTTCACCAGCTCCTCCCCTGCTACATTTAGAATTAGTTTTTATTGTCAGGTGTACTCAAACACAGGGATACAGGAGTGCAGTGAAAAGTGTATAATGTCACTTTTCTAGCGCCATTTTAGGTACAAAGATTCCTTGCCACAAACTCTTTAATATGGAAGAGGGCAAGTTGAGTGATTCTGAGGATAGTTTACGTCGTTCTGAAGCATGATTTGAATCTTTCAGTGCATCCAGGACTAGGAGCTCTCACTCTGAAATGAAGATCATTTCAGAGTGGAGTATGTAGCGTTAACAGCGTCATCAAAACACAGACAAACACAGCTGTACCTGTGCTTGTGATAGTTTATCAAAGCCCTTGAATTATTAGCATTGCTTCTCCTAAGGAGTTCTTGGATATAATGAAGCAAAATAGGTGGTCTGACAGGGCAAAAGGAGATGTGAAAAATCAGCAGCAAGCCAGATGTAATAGAAGAGAGAAACTGATAGTGTTTACTGGTAAGAGCAAGAAAGGATGAAAAGTTTGAACAGAGATATCCTTGCTGCTGAGAGAGGGAGTGGCAATGGGAAGGGAGGACAGACGGGGAGGCTGAGTGACAAGTCAGACTGAGAGGGAGAAAGTGGGAGTGGGAGGACAAGAAGGAAAGAATGGGGAAAGGGGCAGAGCAGGAAGTGAGTGAGCAAAATTGGAATGAGGAGAGAGAGAAAAACTTCTCTTTGAACATTCTTGGAATTGTTTTCCTGTTCTGTTTAGTTGACTGCAGTAGACAATTTGTGACTTGACAAGCAATCAGATTTCACACTATTTAAATGTTAACATCCTTGGGTTATCTATTTGTTTAAATAATTGCCAGGTTACTTTCAAATCAGATGTAAAAGTTTTGGGTGGGACTTGCTGCTGGGTGTAACTTGATCTCCCTCGCATTGCGGTTATTGACATGTGAAAAATGAAATAGTTACTGAATTATATCACAGTGGATTGAAGGATTGGAGAGGCTTGGTACTGGGAAATGGATATGACTTTCTCACTTTGAACATAACATTGTTGAAGTTAGAGCCCTTGGAGAATTTGTTGGCTCCAAAACATGGGAATATATCAATGTCATGGAGTGTGGATTCATCAAACTCATAGCAGATAGTAATTTACAGTTACAAGGAGATAAGTGAGATACTACTGTAGGGCTATTTAAGTCAAGGAAGTTTGAGATATGTGATAGAGGGTTTTAAAATAATGAAGGATTTGAGAAGGTGGATAGAGAAGATAACTTGGTTAAATATTGACTTAGCTAGACAGAGCTTGAAGCATGCTTGAGAAAAAGCTAGCACAGAGCTGATTCAGCAAGTGAGCAGAACATCTGAAACTCCTGTTTATATCTGTCAGCCAGGGCTCCCTGATTGGACCAGATTAGCAGCCCCAATCAGAGAACTCATATTCTGTGAGGTCTACCTGGCTGAGCTCGTTCCAGTCACTACAAGCTGCCTTTCCCCAGTTAATTATCCTTATTCTGGTTTGTTCAATGTCCTTTTCCACACACAGCTTAAACCTTACGGCCCCGTGATCACTGTACCCGAAAATGTTCTTCATTGAAACTTGATCTACCTGACTAACCTTATTTTCAAGGACCGAGTCTAAGGCCTGTTCCTCTTCCTCAATGGATTTTTAAAGTACTACTGTAGGAAATATTTCTGAGCCATCTCTAGGAAATCATCCTCCTCTCCGTCCTTTCCACTATTGCTATGTCAGTCAGTTTCTGAAAAATGTAAGTTATAATGACTTGATCATTCTTGTACCTCTGTAATCTCCTTGCAGATTTCATCCTCCACACCATTCCCACTAGTTGCTGGATGGTAGACTACATTGTGCAATGTAACTGCACATTTTTTGTTCCTGAATACAAGCCAATTTTATTTTGTCCTTTATCCCTCTGGAACATTCTTTATTGTCAGCAGTGAAACATCTCCTTAGTCAATACCTCCACCTGTCCTCCTGTTTCAGTTTCTGAAACATTTTGTAGCCACCCTGGCCTTCCTTGGGCCCTTCTGAAGTAGATGCTGCTGTGAGGGAGGAGACAAGTGGAGAGATCAGAGAAGTTGGGATTATTCTCCTTCGAGTTAGAGAGGTTTTGGTAGCAGTGTTCAGAGTAACGATATACAGGTCACCCCCGCATTTTGAAAGTTCGCTTTACACCACTTTGCTTGTTTGAAAGTCCTACATTAGTACCTGTTTTTGCTAACTTAAAGAAATCCGAAGAGGATTTTTGCTTTTATGAGAAAAGGAAAACCTTTTCCCAAATAAATTAATTCTTCTTCACTTTACCCCATTTCCGCTTACGAAAGGTTTCATAGGAAAGCTCTACTTTCAGATAGCGGGGGATACCTGTAGCCATAGGGTCATTATGGCACAGAAAGAGGCTATTCAGCCCATCACATTAATGTTGACTCCTGGTGGTTCTATTGGTTGGATTAGATTCCCTACAATGTGGAAACAGGCCCTTAAAACCAACAAGTCCACACTGACCCTCTGAAGAGTAACCCACCTAGACCCATTTCCCTCTGACGAATGCACCTAACACTACGGGCAATTTAGCATGGCCAATTCACTTGACCTGCACATCTTTGGATTGTGGGAGGAAACCAGAGCACCCGGAGGAAACCCACACAGACACAGGGAGAATTCCACACAGACAGTCGCCCAAAGCTGGAATCGAACCCGGGTCCCTGGCATGCGCAGAGCCACTGTGCTGCCCAGTCTTCCGCCGATGCTGATATCCCTGTAATTTTTTCCATGTGACCACAATTTCTTTTGCAGTTACTGTCTCTGTTTTAATTACCATCGTAAGCAGTGAGTTACAAAACTTTGTCACTCACTGTGTATAAAAAGAAAACTATTCCTCACATCTCCTGTGTATTTCTTGCCCAACTCTGTTCTTGCGCCATCAACTAATGAGCAGATTTTTATTTATTTCTTTCAACTATTTGTTATGTTGTCCATCTCCTGCAGATCTGCCCTCAAAATTCTTTGCACTGAAGAGAACAAAGCCAACTTCTTCCTGTAACTAAAATCCTACATTCTTGGAACCATTACCAAGAAATTGTTCCCTTTGGCAGGAGGGTCAGTCACAGGGAGTGAGTCAAGTCAGAATTCTTTCAAAAGGCTGGTACAGAATCACTGGGCCAAATAGCCTCCTGGGCAAGGTCTGAAAGTAAAGCATGTATGGGGACACTAAGCACTGCTTTCACTGGTCAATCTTCTCTGACTGTGGAGGTATCTTTATGACAGGAGGAACCAACCTGGAGATCGGGAGAGAGCCCTATCAGTGATCCTGCCGGTGGTGATGACTGGGAAGCAGATCTCATCTGATCTTTACTGCCTGTGTGGGCGCATATATAAGGATATCTTCATCAGCTCCGACTTCACGGACTATGAGAGTCGAGACAAGTCTTGTTACTGGTAAGGAGCAGCTTGCTTTGGTCACTGTTGCTTGAGTAAATACACCGGGATTGGTGAGACCTTCAATGCTTTATTTAGAAAGGAAGGTCTTACCCTTTATAGAAGATTTTCATTCTAGGTCACTGCCAACTCTGTAGCCAGTCGTCTGGCTCAGGCAGCAAGCTAAAGACTTGACTTCTGACCCTGTCCCAGCATATTGCAGAGTTGTACTTTCAAACAGTAGCATTGTGTTTACATTACCAGGTCAGTGACCAACAATCTGGAGACACAAGTTCAAATCTCACCATGGCGACTGGAGAATTTAAATTTAGCTCATAAATAAATACAGGAGCATAAGCTAATAAAGGTGACAAAAAAAAATTCTGACCACATAGATAAGGTGATTAGCCAAGGTATTTTTCACAGGGTAGGGTGGTGAGAGGGAATAGATTTAAAAAAAGACCCAAGGGCAATCTTTTCACACAGAGGGTGGCACATGTATGGAATGAGGAGGTGGTGGCTGGTACAATTACAACATTTAAAAGGTACATGAATAGGAAGGGTTTAGAGGGATGTGGGCTAAATGCTGACAAATGGGATAGATCAGTTTAGGATACCTGGCTGATGTGGACGAGTTGAACTGAAGGGTGTGTTTCCATGCTGTACAACTCAATGACTCTAAATGAATAACCCCTAGATTCCACGCTTGTTATTTTCAAAGTAATAATTCTTGTAAAGATCTATTTGGTTCAATAGTTTATTTTAGGAAAGGAAAATTGGTTTCCTTACGTGCTGTTATTCATTCAGGGAATGATCAGTATTTGGAATGGACTTCAAGCTGAGTAGTTGTTGTTGTCAAATCTCTGGATTCTTTTAAAGTGCTCATACAGTATTGGAGGGAGTGCTGTGTTGTTCTGGAATTGCTAAATTAAGGTGGATGGAGTGTTTTTCCTCTTCTGGTGACCTGTTGGGGATTCCCACACATTTTGGGAAATTCTAATTTCACTGTGAAGAGCTAAAAAAAATTCACATATCTTCTGTTTTCCTGAGCACAGTCCCAGTTTGAACTCTGCTGCTATTGAGTAACATTGAGAAATCCTCCAACTTAAGGCTGCTGTTAATGCAAATTACATGCAAACTATTATATAATAGCAGAGTGATAGCGGGATAATATATGAGCCAGAGGCTTTCACAAGCTCTTTATCTGTAATATAGGAGTTACATAAAGTGTTAAAATGGCTAGGGCAAAGTGGTATGGTTTTATAAAAAATTGTTGACCATAATTGGAACAACTTTCAGCTGGAGAGGCTAAAACTCAGGGATTTAGTTTATTTGGGGAGGAAACCGTGACAGAGAAGCTGAATACTGGAAGTTAAGCCCAGCTCCTGTTCTGTTAATTGCTGCAGTTAAAGGCAGTACTGTTACAGTTTTAAGTTCTATTCTGTTGATCTAAATATAAACTAAAGCCTGTTCACCATCTACAAACCACAAACCAGGAATGTGATCGAATACTCCCCAGCTGTCTGGATGAGTGCATCTGACAGCACTCAGAAAAACTCAGTATCATCTGAAACTGTTAGCCTGATTGGCACCACATCCATAAACATTCACTCTGTCCACCACCACAGCAATATTTGTGACAGACTGCAGCAACTCACCAAGTCTCCAAGTCACTGAACCTTCCAAACCTGTGACCTATAGCACCTCAAAAGAGCGGTGGCAATCAGGGGAAGTACTGACAGGTTTCAAAGAACAAAGAAAATTTACAGGCCCTCCAAGCCTGAGCCGATCCAAATTCACCATCTAAACCTGTCGCCCAATTCCTAAGCATCTGCATCCCACTGCTCCCCACCTACTCATGCATCTGTCCAGACGCATCTTAAATGAATCTACCGTGCCTGCCTCTACTACCTCTGCTGGCAACACGTTCCAGGCACCTACCACCCTCTGTGTAAAGTACTTGCCACTTGTATCCCCCTTAAACCTTTCACCTCTCACCTTGAAAGTATGATCTCTCGTTCACCCTGGGAAAAAGCTTATCTTTATCTAGCCTGTCCATACCCTTCATGAGGGTCCCCCCTCAATCTCCTTTTTTCTAGTGAAAACAAACCTAACCTAGTCAACCTCTCTTCATAGTTAGTACCTTCCATACCAGGCAACATCCTCGTAAACCTTCTCTGCACCCTCTCCAAAGCGTCCACATCCTTTTGGTAATGTTGCGACCAGAACTGTACACAGTATTCTAAATGCGGCCAAACCAATGTCGTGTACAATTTTAACATGACCTGCCAGCTCTTTTACTCAATACCCTGTCCGATGAAGACAAGCATATCAAATGCCTTCTTGACCACTCTATCCACCTGTGCAGCCACCTTCAGGGTACAATGAACCTGAACTCCCAGATCTCTCTGCTCATCAACTTTTCCCAAGGCCCTTTCATTCACTGTATAATTTGCTCAAGATTTAGACTTCCCAAAATGCATCACCTCACATTTGTCTGGATTGAACTCTATCTGTCACTTCTCTGCCCAACTCTCCAGTCTATTTATATTCTCCTGTATTCTTTGACAGTCCCTTATGCTTTCTGCTACTCCACCAATCTTCATGTCATCTGCAAACTTGCTGATCATACCAACAGTGCCCTCTTCTAGATCATTTATGTATATCACAAACAACAGTGGCCCCAACACTGACCCCTGTGGAACACCACTGGTCACCTTTCTCCATTTCGAGAAACTCCATTCAACTACGACTCTCTGTCTCCTGTTGCTCAACCAGTTCTTTATCCACCTAGCTCGAACACCCTGCATACCATGTGACTTCACTTTCTCTATTCGTTTACCATAGGGAACCTTATCAAACACTTTACTAAAGTCCATGTATATGACACCAACAGCCCTTCCTTCATCTATCAACTTGGTCACTTCCTCAAATAACTCTATTAAGTTGGTAAGGTACGATCTCCTTAGCACAAAACCATGTTGCCTATCACTGATAAGCCCATTCTTTTCCAAATATAAATAGATTTTATCCCTCAGTACCTTCTCCAGGAACTTTCCCACCAGTGACGTCAGGCTCACTGGTCTGTAGTTACCCGGAATATCCCTGCTACCCTTCTTGTACAGGGGGACAACATGAGCAACCCTCCAGTCCTCTGGCATCTCATCTGTGTTGAAGGATGCTACAATGATATCTGTCAGGGCCCCAGCTATTTCCTCTCTCGCCTCCCTCAGCAACCTAGGATAGATCCCATCTGGTCCTGGGGATTTGCCCACCTTAATAACCTCTAGCCTACCCAACACATCTTCCCTACTTATGTCAACATGATCAAGAGTAATCAAACTTCTATCTCTAATCTCAACATTCATCATGTCCCTCTCCTCAGTGAACACTAGTGCAAAGTAATTATTCAGAATCTCACCCATTCTCTCAGGTTCGAAACACAGCCTTCCTTTATTATCCTTTAGCGGACCAATCCTTTCTCTAGTTACCCGCTTGCTTCTTATATAAGAATAAAATGCTTTGGGATTCTCCTTAATTCTGCTCGCTAAAGCTATTTCATGACCCCTTTTAGCCCACTTGATTCCTCTTTCAAGACTGGTCTTACTCTTCTGATATTCCTCCAGGGCCCGTTCTGTTCTTAGCTGCCTGGACCTTATGTACGCTTCCCTTTTCATTTTTGAGATGTCCCAAATGCTGCACTACAATGGCCACAGCTACCAAGAGGAGTTTTATTGAGAGCAGCAACTCAATGGTTTGGGGTGTGGTGGGCAGTCCGGAATCCATCCAGACCACTCCTCCTTGTCACCCTTAGGCAATCCCTACCTCTTCCCCAGTTCTAGGTCCTCCAGCACTCAGTGGATGGACATGTCCTAACCCGGAGCCAGACTCCAGGAGACTTTAGCTGTAGACAATGGTTCCGTTAGTGAGAGAGCATGCATGAGTTTGTTATTTGTAAATTTCGATCATATTATTTGCAAATTTAATTTTAGCCTGTCTCATGTTTTCTTAAAGAAAAAGAACTGTATTGCAATGTTTTTACCTCCCCTCTTTGCTAATGTGAGAGAGACAGGGTCGTAAATTGTGTAAATTTACAAAACGCTTGTGCAGCCGCACTTGGAATATTATGTAAAGTTCTGGTTGCCCCATTACAGGAAGGATGTGGAAGCATTGGAAAAGGTGCCGAGGAGATTCACCAGGATGTTACCTGGTCTGGAGGGAAGGTCTTATGAGAAAAAGCTGAGAGACTTGGGTCTGTTCTCATTGGAAAGAGGAAGGCTAAGAGGGGATTTGTTAGAGACACACAAGATGATCAGAGGATTAGATAGGGTAGACAGTGAAAGTCTTTTTCCTAGGATGATGACATCAGCTTGTACGAGGGGGCAGAACTACAAATTGAGGGGTGATAGATTTAAGACAGATGTCAGAGGCAAGTTCTTTACTCAGAGGGTGGTAAGGGCGTGGAATGCCCTACCTGCCAATGCCATTTACTCAGCCACATTAGGGAGATTTAAACAATCCTTGGATAAGCACATGGATGATGATGGGATAGTGTAGGGGGATGGGCTGAGATGAGTTCACAGGTTGGTGCAACATCGAGGGCCGAAGGGCCTGTTCTGCGCTGTATTGTTTTATGTTCTATGTTCTAAAGCAGGTTGTATTTACCATTTTTCAGCTCAGTGTGACATCTGTGTAATGTTATCACAGTTTTCCTACACCTGGCAGCTCTGATAAAAGGCTGCCGACCTGGTTAACTCTGTCCACAGAGGCCAACAGACCTGCTGAGTATTTTCAGCACTTTCTGCTTTTACTCCAGATTTCCGCAACCTGTTCTGCTTTGTTTCAGTGTTTGATTTACGACTGCTTCAATAAATTTCACTCTGCCTACTGTGAAGAGTTGGCTGTGGATGCTGCGCTGACAGTCTGCTTGCATGTCATAAATTTAGAAGGCACAGTATCAATTTTATGACAGCTCTGTTTCGCCAGAGTCTTGAGGGGTTGTCTGCTCTTGCAGAACAGTGCAAAGGAGCCAAACTGGAAATGCCGGAAAGGGGAAGTCAAAATAAAAGCCAAAAATGGTGCAAGTACACGGCAAGTCAGCCAGTGGTAGGATCTGGAAAAGAGGCTTATATTTCACACAATTCTTTCTCAAGGATGAACAGCTTTTCCAGAATTGGATCCCTTTTGGGTAGGGCTGTGGTGACAGATAGCCTTCACCTGACCCTGCCTGCTTGTTGCACCCCATGCCGTCCCTCACCCATTCCCCCTCTCTAATTCCCTCAGCCATCTTTGATTGATTGAATATAAGCCATAACCTGCGGATACTCTGCTCAAGGATTTCAATTGAGCTGCTCTGAGCATGTCAGGAACCTTTCTTGTTTAGCATGTCATCAGAAACCACAAGATTGAATTACTGGCTTTAGCCGAAACAATGCAAGCTGTTATCCGACTATTGCCATTAGCTGTGGGAAGATTGCCTGAAGGAGTGCAACTAGAGGTCACCTTACCACTACTGGTTTGTTCTCCAACATCCCTGCTCACTATATTCCTCCTCCTTCTCCTGAAGAAGCTGAAACCCACTGCCCTGTGGCTCCAAAGTTGCTGGAGTTACCACGTAAAGCTAAGAATGAACTTGCGTTTGTATAGCGTCTTTCACCACCCTGGCACATCCCAAAGTGAATTCCAGAAGGTGAAGTACTTTTTGGAGCAAAGTCACTATTAAAAAGGAGGAAACGTGGCGACAAATTTATGGACAGCAAGCACCCACAAATAGCAATGTAATAATGACCAGAATATCTGTGTTTATGGTAATGTTAGTTGAGTGGCAATTATTGGGCAGGGCATTATGGAGAACTGAGCAGCTCCTCTGTTAAATAGTGCCATTGTCTGGTTGTTATGCCCACCTGAGAGGGCTGACAGGATCTCTGTTTCATGTCTCATCTATAGACTGCGCTTCTGACAGTGTGGCAGTCTCGAGTACCAACGTAGATTGTGCGCAGGTTTCTGGTGTGAAAACTCAATCCATAACCTCATAACAGAATGGCAGTGCCACCAATGAACTACAGCTGGCAAGAGTACTATCAGAGATTTCCAGTCATGAACCTGTTTTATGATTGTGGCTCACCATGGAAATGACCAGGCTCTAGTCAGTATGTTACTGCATTTAAATATACAGGATATACAGCAGACTTCTTAATCCATTCAGTGCAACCAATCTTCAGACATAAACATTTCAATGGAAGCAGCTTCATTTTAATGCATAAGGGGCAGTTCCAAATAAGCAGCGAAACAATCTTTATTAACTTTATCCAATGGCAAGGTGTAACATATTGGAACATTGCTTCCAGATTTAAATGTTCACTTGGCCATTTTCCCCGAATGCAATGGTTTCGTAACTAGAAAAAATTGTGTGTAATTTTTAGTTATATATACACTTTTTAATTGCTTTATAATGTTACATTCCTTGAGATTAGTCTTTAATTCCTGAAACCTCCCGGAGAGCTGGGAATCTGACCCATAATCTCTTGGTACCTTTTATTTGCTTAATTTTCTGGAGTTCCTCTGGTCCTAAGTGGGAGAGTTACCAGCAACAGTTCATAGGCCCTGGGCCATTTCAGTTATTTCCACTTTAGACCAAGTGCCAGTCCTGTGCTCTTTTCCAATCTGGCAGAACCAGGAAATAAGGGTCAGCTGTCTATCCATCACACACACACACACACACACACACACAACGTGATGCCCTCAATCTTTTATTGCCAGCGTTGGTGAAAGGCATCCAACTTAATCCTTAACCCTAAAGAAACTGTCAGTGAGAGGACACAAGGTGTGCAAAGCTGCAGCATTGTCATTGCTTGTCAGAAACTATGTTTTCTTTATTGCATAAATGTAGGGGTTTAAAATCATGATTAGATTAGATTCCCTACAGTGTGGAAACAGGTCCTTCAGCCCAACAAGTCCACACCGATCCTCCGGAGAGTAACTCAACGAGACCCATTGCCCTCTGACTAAAGCACTCGTCACTACAGGCAATTGATACTGACCAATTCACCTGACCTGCACATCTTTGGACTGTGGGAGGAAACCAGAGCACCCAGAGGAAACCCACACAGACACGGGGAGAATGTGCAAACTCCACACAGACAGTCACCCAAGGATGAAATTGAACCTGGGTCCCTGGTGCTGTGAGGCAGCTGTGCTAACCACTGAGCCACCGTGCATATTTTCATGGTGATTTGGGGAAGGGTTAGGGGAGATGTCAGAGGTAGGTTCTTTACTCAGAGAGTGGTGGGAGTGTGGAATGCATTGCAAGTGGTGGTAGTAGAGTCAGATACATTCGGGACTCTTGGATAGGCACATGGATGATAGTGCAATGAAACATGTATAGGTTAGTCTAAGCTCAAACTAGGATAAAAGGCCAGCACAACATTGAGGACCGAAGCGCAGTACTGTGCTGTGCTATTCTATGTTCTATGTAGTTTCCTTACTGTGCTCTGCTGCCCTCTGTCACTGAGGTGATCTGTTGTCACTTGCTGCATTCAGATCTTTTTCAACCAGTTTGCAATGTTGTTTTGGTCTTTTGAAATGGAGTTTGAGTGCAGGCACTGGGTGAAATGCAAAGGGACAGGCAGGCTCTCATTTGTTTAATAGTTGCTGCTACTTGCAGTGCATAGCTATTGAAGAATTGGGCCCCTTGTTCTGTTATCTGACCTGGGAGTGTTTTGATACTGACACCGGCTATGAAAGACTGAAAAACGATATCGTTGCCAGCTACTATGATAAAAACAAAAATTGAAGTTACTCTTTGCATCTTTCTGAAGAAGAGTCAAATTCAACTCAAAATCGTTTCTCTCACCACCTATGCTGATGAGTTTCTCCAGCTCTTTGTTTCAGATTTCCAGCATCTGCAGGTTTTTTTGCTGATCTGCCCCCACCCTCCTGTTTTGAACAACTAGCCCTTAAACTCTTTAAAGAGCTTGTTAATGCTGTGGCAGATGATGATGAAGCCCACATTAATGCGGCGTGATGTTGTTTCTAATGTTATTTGTTAGGTGAAGACAAGCGTATTTTTTGTGTAATTCCTAAAGAGGCAGAACCTTTTTAAAAAGGTTTACTATCTAGAATAGGCAGGATAAGTACAGAACATTGAGTCCAGTGTTTACTTGCAAAACATTGATTTGAATGACGGACTTTGTAATCTGTTAATGATAGTGTGGCTCTGCTCCGAACCAATGTTGAAATAATGGCTTCATTCCAACGTGCCTGTGTAAAATGTTGCTCCCTTCCGCAGACCCGAGCCTTCATTTTATCTTGTTGATTTTGCAGCATGCACATTTAAAGCCAAGAGATACTTGCATTTATGTAGTACCTTTCACAAATTTGGAACATACCAGAGCACTTACAGCCAGTGAGGTACATCAGATTGTAATATTAGAAATGTAAGAGAGACTAGGCCATTTGGCCTCTCAAGCCATTGTCATTCAATATGATTATGGCTGATTTAACTGTGGCTTTAAGTTCACTTGTTGATCAGCACGTCCATAATCCTTGACTCCAAATTGTGCATCAAAAATGTCTAATTCAGCCTTGAATGACCCAGCCTCTACCACTCTCTGGGAGAGAGAATTCCAAAGGTTATTAACACTCCAAGGGCAGAATTTTATCTTTAGCTCCATCTTCAATGACAGATCATTTATTGTTGAATTCCATATCCTAATTACAAATTCACCACAAGGGCAAACAGCCTCTTCGTGTTCGCCCTATCAAACCCCTCATTAACGTGGGTCCTAAAGTGACTTCTGTCAAAACTCTACCCCTTGGAATGAACTCTTTTATACCCTGGAATTAGATGGTAAATGCAAATTTCAATCTTTTGTGATTTTTTTTCATTGATTTAATCTTTTACTGACTCTCAAATGGAAACTATTTTTTAAAATCACAAAAAATACCTGTTCTTAAATCACAAAGTTTATGTTTGATGTGCATACAAAGGTTACTAGCATATATTATTTCACCTTTTTAGGGATTTTTCTTTAAGTTTTTTGAATTAGTTCATCAGATCTTATCTCAGTGGAATACTTGCCAGTCTTCCTTCTGAAAATGTCTGGAGTATACATGATCATAGAATCTCATCTGCACAACGAGTTATTTTTACTGTGATTTCCAAATTGCCTGATTCTTTTGTTAAATGTGGACTGCAGATTGCAGGAGGCATGGAGTCTACAAACAGCCTGAAAACAGGGTTTGGTGCAGTACAGTCTTATCCTTCCCATTTGTCTTCTCCCTCAGTGCTTCCTGCTATTAATCTAGTGGCTATCTTGTGAGTGGTAAGGTGTGTTAATTGTAGAGAAGAACACTCTGAAGCGTGGTCATGTATCAATTGGTCAGTCACATCATGATGACATCTCACTTGTCACATGACATGTTGCCAGGCAGTTATTGTTTGGCAGACCCCTTCACTCAACTGCAACAGGCAAGTTTGAGTTTGTGACTTGAAATAAGAGGTTTCTATTTGGTTTGCGTAGTGTTGGTAACCAAATAGAGAAACATTTGGCTGCAAAAGTCACTTTAAACCTTATTGAAAGATAAAGGGTGGCACAGTGGCTCAGTGGTTAGCACTGCTGCTTCACAGCACTAGGGTCCCAGGTTTGATTCCAGTCTCGGGTGACTGTGTGGAGTTTGCACGTTCTCCCCATGTCTGCGTGGGTTTCCTCTGGGTGCTCCAGTTTCCTCCCACAGTCCAAAGATGTGCAGATCAGGTGAATTGGCAATGCAAAATTGCCCATAGTGTCTGGTGCATTAGTCAGAGGGAAATGGGTCTGGGTGGGTTACTCTTCGGAGGGTCGGTGTGGACTTGTTGGGCTGAAGGGCCTGTTTCCACACTGTAGAGAATCTAAATAAATTTAATAGGAAAGTTTAAAATCCTGAAGAGTTTTGGTAGAGTAGATAGTGAGAAGATGTTTCCATAAACAACAGGGTCATTAGTGAAGGATATAGATTGAGACTAATGGGCAAAAAGCCAAGGGCCACCGTGCTATATAGAACATAGAAGAATACAGTGCAGTACAGGCCCTTTGGCCCTCGATGTTGCGCCGATCCAAGCCCATCTAACCTACACTAGCCCACTATCATCCATATGCCTATCCAATGCCCGCTTAAATGCCCATAAAGAGGGAGAGTCCACCACTGCTACTGGCAGGGCATTCCATGAACTCACGACTCGCTGAGTAAAGAACCTACCCCTAACATCTGTCCTATACCTACCACCCCTTAATTTAAAGCTATGCCCCCTCGTAATAGCTGACTCCATACATGGAAAAAGGTTCTCACGTTCAACCCTATCTAAACCCCTAATCATCTTATACACCTCTATCAAGTCACCCCGAAACCTTCTTTTCTCCAATGAAAACAACCCCAAGTGCCTCAGCCCTTCCTCATACGATCTTCCTACCATACCAGCAACATCCTGGTAAACCTCCTCTGCACCCGTTCCAGTGCCTCCACATCCTTCCTATAGTATAGCGACCAAAACTGCACACAATACTCCAGATGCGGCAGCACCAGAGTCTTATACAACTGCAACACACACACACATATCTCGGAACTGCTGAAATAGTGCACTGTTACTGAGAACACACTCACACAACTCGGAACTGCTGAAACAGTGCACTGTCACTGAGAACACGCACACTAGGAACTGCTGAAACAGTGCACTGTCACTGAGAACACGCACACTAGGAACTGCTGAAACAGTGCACTGTCACTGAGAACACGCACACTAGGAACTGCTGAAACAGTGCACTGTCACTGAGAACACGCACACTAGGAACTGCTGAAACAGTGCACTGTCACTGAGAACACGCACACTAGGAACTGCTGAAACAGTGCACTGTCACTGAGAACACACACAC
>NC_057736.1:42539787-42571970 GCF_004010195.1 Chiloscyllium plagiosum | reverse complement strand
GAAGAGTAACCCACCCAGACCCACTTCCCTCAGACTAATGCACCTATCACTATGGGCAATTTAGCATGGCCAATTCACCTGACCTGCACATCTTTGGAGTGTGGGAGGAAACCGGAGTACCCAGAGGAAACCCACACAGACACAGGGAGAATGTGAAAACTCCACACAGGCAGTCGCCTGAGACAGGAATCGAACGCGGGTCCCTGGTGCTGTGAGGCAATGGTGCTAACCACTGAGCGACCGTGCTGCCCCTTGAACAATTTTCAAAATTGTTTTTCCACTACAGAAAAATTTGTCACACAATAAATACAAAATTATCTTCTCAGCCATGTGAGTGTTCTGCAGTAATTGTGAAGTCCATAAGCACTTACACTTCAATTAACCAGGTGTAATGTTTAGAAAATTAATCATTCGTGGGATGTGGCCCATGGCTGAGCTGGCATTTAATGCCCATCCCTAGTTGCCATTTGAGAAGGTGGTGGTGAGCTGCTGCAGTCCATATGCTGTAGGTAGACCCACAATGCCCTTAGGAAGGGAATTCTAGGATTTGACCAGTGATACTGAAGGAACGATGATATATTTCCAAGTCAGGATAGTGGGTGGCTTGGAGGGGAATTTGCAGGTGGTGGTGTTCTTGTGTGTCTGCTGACCTTGTCTTCTATATAGAAGTGGTTTTTGAAGGTCCTATCTAAGGTACTTCAGGGCATCTTGTAGATAGTACACACTGCTGCTGCTGCTGAGCGTTGGTGAGGGAGCGAGTGGATGTGGTGCCAATCAAGTGGGCTGCTTTGTCCTGGATGCTAATAAGCTTCTTGAGTGTTGATAGACCTGCACTCATCCAGGCAGGTGGGGAGTATTCCCCCACACTCTTGACTTGTGCCTTATAGATGTCTGTAACACATTTCTGGAAGAGGTCATCCCTTTGCTTCAGATTGTCCAGGCAGCAAGGAAGACAAGGCAGTTGTCCAGAAATCCCATAAGCACAACCTGCTCTCTCTCTCTCTCTCTCTCTCTCTCTCTCTCCAGTTTTCATGGTGAGATTGAAGAAGGGCTAATGCCCGAAACGTCGATTCTCCTGTTCCCTAGATGCTGCCTGACCTGCTGCGCTTTTCCAGCAACACATTTCCACCTCTGGGAGTGCAGCCACAGTCAGGTTCATGGAACCAGGGGCTGTGCAGCAGGATGAGGCCAGAAAACCGATGATATTGGGTGTGTGTGCAGCTGCAGATATGATTCTTGGATCCTGTCAAGATGTCACTGAATGGCTGTGGCTAGGATGAAAAATGTTTGGCTGTGAGGAAACACTGGATAAGCTGGAATTTGTTTTTTCGGACCAGAGCAGATGGGAGGGTTTTTGAAAACTGTATACACAAAATTATGAGAACAGTCCATTTCCCTGAGCATGGACTTAAAGCTACTCAGTGAATGATTAGAAGAGAGTTATATTTTCTTTTCATTTGGTGGGTGGTGGAGAAGTCACTGTCTAAAAGGATGATTCAGACACACACTCTTTTCAAGTGTTTAGTTTTACTTGTTCATGGGATTGTGTAGATTGCTGGCTGGTTCAACATTTATTGTCCAGTTAAAAGTTCTGTGGGTCATTTTGTCACATGTAGGCCAGACCAGGTAAGGATGGCAGATTTCCTTCCCTGACCGATTTCTTTTAAACTAGCTGAGTTTTTATAACAACAGTGACAATGGTTTTCGTTGGAATTTTCTCAAAATTCTAAATTTAGCCATCTGTGATGGTGGGACTTGAACCCCCATGATTTTAGATCATTAGCCAGGGGTTCTGGATTACTAATCCAATGATATATCATACGCCATCATCTCCCACTTGTGGAGATGAATTTGAAGTCTGGCAAGACCACAGATGAAGATTAGAAAGTTAGAGTAAGTTAGCTAGTTATTTTATGGCTGGCACAGATGTGATGGACCAAATGGACTCCTGCTGTGCTGTAAATTCCTATGATCAGACATTCTAGGCAGTAGCCTGCTCCCCTACCTCAGCCTTGCCTTCCACTATGGTAATGCTATCGTTTGATGTGTATTTCCCAGTACGTTATTTGTCCCCCTCATGTTCAGTTATTCATAGTCATAGAGATGTACAGCACGGAAACAGACCCTTCAGTCCAACCTGTCCAAGCCGACCAGATATCCCAATCCAATCTAGTTCCACCTGCCAGCACCTGTCCCATATCCCTCCAACTCCCTCCTATTCATATACCCATCCAGATGCCTTTTAAATGTTGCAATTGTACCAGCCTCATGCTGTTGTGATTCACCATTGAGCACCTTCTGACTGACTCTTGCCCTTCATGCCCTTCATTACCTGTCAGTTGCAAACAGTATTCAGGTTTGGACAAGATGGGAGGGTCTTTAAAACTGTATACACAGAATTATGTGGGGCAAAATTATGAGAACCATCCTCTAGGGCCAATGTAAACCAAATACACAGAGGTGTGCTTGACACAATAGGTAAATAGATTGTGTTATGAGGGTGTAGGCACTGCCTATGACACAATGTAACCTGGTCATACTGCAGACTTGCTGCTTGATGAAATACTGGCTTTACTAGTGCTGCGTCAGGCTGGCTTGCTGTGTTGCCTAACCTCGGTGTGCAGTACTGTGCAGTGTACCTCTAGAAAACAACAAGGGTTAGCCAGAGAGGCTGCTGATGATCAGCACTGACATTTTCTTTGAGAGATCTTGACCCCTCTTAGTATTCCAGTTCATCTCCTAGAACTGACTGGCAGATAATCTGCAGCTGCCTGTTTTATTCTAACTGAAGTGCAAACCAGCAGGCAGCAGATGCTATTGACTCAGGATTAAAGGTGCACTTTGAACTTGAGTTGCGTAATTGTGTGTGGACGGCTGAGTATTGAGCAGGTTAGAGGTTAGACATCAACACTGATAGATTGACATAGATAACTTTCAGCCAAGTTTGCATTGTACGCTGCAGATTCACAAGCCCAGTGCAGAACATTAATTTGTTTACCTGCAGGTGTTTGACGCTAGAGAGATTCACAAGTTGTTAAACCCAATCTGTAAATACTTTTTGTTCCAAACGCGATTGACATCTTCTATCACCAAATGATATTTGCATTAAATCTTTCCAATTCCTGTCACTTCCAATGTTTCCCAAACAAATCTGTGATTAATAAGACAGAAATGAATGTTGATTCTCCTGCTAGGTTTAATATTGCCATTGCACAGTCTTCCTGCCAAAGGCTATTACTTTGACAAATAAATTAGGAATAGATTGCCCCTACCTCAGCTTCTGTTCCTCCCAAATGATAGCAGATGCGTGGGTTGAGAACAGTGCAACTGAAAAAGGAATGGAGATTCCCAAATGAATTGAGAACAGATTAAATGGACTTTATTTTTAAATACGTCCCCTTGTGGAGGGCAGACACCTTATTCTGAAGCACACTGACTCCAGCATGATTTACAGTCTGCACACAGGTGAAAATGTGTTGTTGGAAAAGCGCAGCAGGTCAGGCAGCATCCAAGGAGCAGGAGAATCAACGTTTCAGGCATAAGCCCTACTTCAGGCTCATGCCTGAAACGTCGATTCTCCTGCTCCTTGGATGCTGCCTGACCTGCTGTGCTTTTCCAGCAACACATTTTCAGCTCTGATCTCCAGCATCTGCAGCCCTCACTTTCTCCAGTCTGCACACAGGTCCCTGACTCAGTGTCACAGTCTTCCAGACAGTCTGAGGTGAACCAAGAGGTTCATTTGAAGCCTGTCTTGGTTGTATGCAAGCAGCCAGCTAGCTGTCAGTTTGAAAATCCCTCACAATATCCATGAGGGACCCCAAGCATTCGGTCTGGATGTATGACTACCTCAAGATCGAAGACGGTTACAGAGAGTGGTGAACTCGGCCCGGACAATCACAAAGGCCAACCTCCCGTCTATTGAATCCATCTACCAGGCCCACTGTCAAGGAAAGGCCGCCAGCATTCTCAAAGACCCATCCCACCCTGGCAATGTTTTTCAACAACCTCTACCATCGGGGAGAAGGTACAGAAGCCTGAACACACGCACCAGCCGGTTTCAGAACAGTTTCTACCCTGATGTTGTTAGAATACTGAATGGACTCACAAACTCTCAACATTCACCTGTACCTGTGTTTTTGTTTTTGCCGCTGTTTACCTATTATTCACTTATCTATGCCACTTAACTCTGTGAGCTGCCTGTGTTGCTCGCAAGACAAAGCTTTTCACTGTGTCTCGGTACACGTGACAATAAGTTCAGTTCAATTCAATTCAATTCAACCTGTCATGCAGAGAAGTAACTAACAAACAGCAGCAGGTGTTATCAATGCTTTGTCTTTCACTGTGTCTCCCACCTGCACACACACACACCATGGGTGCTGGGGATAAAATAAGCACTACCGCACTTAGGTGGTAGTGTGGGGGTTAAAGAAAAAAAAAGAGAAAAATAAATAAATAAATAAAAAAAAACAGGAATGTCTTCAAAAAAAAAATAAGAATAAAGAGGGGATTCACCCAGTACGGAGGAGGGACGGCAGGTCTGAAAAAAAAAAATCAATGCTTTGCTGGTCAACAGGGCAAGAAAAGCATGGACAGCTGAGAAGGATGGATGTTCTTGTTACTGGAGAAAGCAAGAGATTTTAGGGAGGAATAGCAAACCTGATCTCCCTGTCCATTGCTCCACCAGTCCCTCTGATCGGATTTCTAGGCTTGACTTAAGGAACCACCTGGAGGAAGGTGACTGGCCCGTTTAGTCCCTTGAACCTGTTGTACCTTTCAGCGAGCTCATGGCTGCTTTGTGATGTAGCTCTAAATACCTGCTTTTGCACCGTGTCCTTCTGATACCTTGGACTGGCAAATATCTATCAATCTCTGATATAAAATTCCCATTTGTGAGAGAGATTTCTGAATGTTTACCATCCTTTGGAGAAGTGTGGAGGTGTTTGCAAATTTTATTTCTGAAAGGCTGATATTGATACCCTGGATTTCCAGCCTGTGGGTATTGTTTTTCTCTGTCTACCTATCAGTTGCCCTAAACAACTTGAAATCTTTAATTAACTCATCCTTTAACCAATTTAATCCTTCATAAAGTGTGGTGCCGAAGCTCCTCCCACTAAATCCAGCTGTGGTTTAACCAGGACTTTATACAGCTGAAGGATGTCTGCAGAGAACCACAGAATTGTTATCATGCAGGAAGAGGCTATTCGGCCCTTAGTTTCTGTGCTGGCTCTCGAAGTATTCTGACTTAGTACCAATTGCCTGGTTTTCTGCACAACTTTACACATTATTTCTATTTCCATACCCATCCAAGGCCCTCTTCATTGTGTCAATTGAACCAGCCCCCACCACACTTTCAGGCAGTGTATTCTGAACTCCACCTGCTTGTTGTGTGAACAAAGGACATTCCCACCTCAGAATTTCTTCTTTCGATCTGTGCTGTCTGATTCTCGATCCTTTTCTGAGTGGGAACAGTCTCTACACTCTGTCCAGTTCGCTACTGATTTTGGAAGCTTCTATCAAATCTCCTCTTAGCCTTCTCCTCTCTAAAGAAAACAGTTGTAATGTCTCCACCTATCCTCAAAACTAAAGTATCTCATCCCTGCAACCAATCTTTTAATCTTTTCTCCAGTGCATTCATCCTATTATGTGGCACCCGCAACAGTGCACAGTAATCCAGATGAGGTTTAACCAATATATAAGGTCATTGCACTCTCCCTGCTCTTGAACTCTATGTCCCTATGAATGGAACATGGAATGCTATATGCTTCCTTAACAGTTCTCTCAAATTGTCCCACCACTTATAATGGGAGAAAGTGAGGACTGCAGATGCTGGAGATCAGAGCTGAAAATGTGTTGCTGGAAAAGCGCAGCAGGTCAGGCAGCATCCAAGGAGCAGGAGAATTGACGTTTCGGGCATTCCTGAAGAAGGGCACATGCCCGAAACGTCGATTCTCCTGCTCCTTGGATGCTACCTGACCTGCTGCGCTTTTCCAGCAACATATTTTCACCACCACTTATAATGCCTTGTGTACATATAAATGCCCAGCTCTCTCATTTATGACCTCCAGAATAGACCTTCTATATCTTGTCATACAGTCATACAGTTCAGAAACAGACCCTCGAGTCCAACCAGTCCATGCCGAACATAATCCCAAACTAAACTAGTGCCACCTGTCTGCTTCTGGCTCATATCCCTTCAAACCTTTGCTATTCATGTACTTATCCAAATATCTTTTAAACGTGTAATTGTACTACATTGACCGCTTCCTCTAGAAGATCATTCCACAAGCGAACCACGTTCTGTGTAAAAAAAACTGCCCCTCATATCTTTTTAAAATCTCTCTCCTCACTTTAAAAATGCACCCCCGTCATCTTGAAATCTGACATTCTCGGGAAAATACAATTACCATTATATTGCAATACATTCGGTGTAAAGTTCAGTATTCCATTAGCCTTTTTGATTAAGTTCTGTACGTCATGGGGTCCGACAGCACAGAATCGAAAGGTGTGGTGCTGGAAAAGCACAGCAGGTCAGGCAGCATCTGAGGAGCAGGAGAGTCGCGTTTCGGCTATAAGCCCTTCATCAGGAATGGGCTTATGCACGGGATAGGCCCATTGGTCTATGCCGACCAAAATATCCTTCCACACCAACCCCATTTCCCTGCACTTGGTTCACATCCTTCTAAACCTTTCCTATTCATGTGTTTGTCCAAATGCCTTTTTAAATGTTGTTAATGTACCCGCCTCAGCCACATCCACTGGCAACTCCTTCCATATGCATACTAGCTTCTGTCTAAAAAACATTGTCCCTCAGGTTCCCTTTTATTCTTTCCCCTCTAACCTTAAACTGATACCCTCTATTCCTAGATTCCCCAATCTTCGGGAAAAGACTGAGTGCATGCTTCTCGTGATCTTATATACTTGTATAAGATCCCTTCCCAGTCTTATACGCGCGAAAGAGAAAAGTCCTAGCTTGATTATTGTACCATAGAATCACAGAATCCCTACAGTGTGGAAACGGGCCCTTTGGCCCAACAAGTCTACACCAGTCCTTCAAAGAGTAACCCATCCAGACCCATTCCCCTATCCTATTACTTGACATTTACCCCTGGTTAATGCATCTAACCTACACACCCCTGGACACTATGGGCAATTTAGCACGTCCAATCCACCTAACCTGCACATCTGTGGATTGTGGGAGGAAACTGGAATACCCAGCAGAAACCCACGCAGACACGGGGAGAATGTGCAAACTCCACACAGGCAGCCGCCCAGTTGAGTCCAGGCAACACCCTTGTAAATTTCTTCTGCACCATTTCCAGTTTAATAACATTATTCCTATAGCATGGTAACCAAACCTGAACACAATACTCCAAGTTCAATCTCACCAATGTCCTGTGTAACTGCAATATAACTTCCCAACTTCTATACTCAATGCCCTGACTGATGAAGGCCAGTGTGCCAAAAGCCTTCTTCATTGCACTGTCCACCTGTGACTCCACTTTCAGAGAACTGTGAACCTGAACTCCAAGATCCCTCTGTTCCACTACACTCCTTCAGGCCCGACCATTCACCGTGAAACCCCGACCTTGATTGGACTTTCCAAAATGCAAAGCCACACACTTAGCTATACTAAACTCCATTTGCCATTTCTCAGCCCACTCCCCCAGCTGATCAACGTGCTGCTGCAATTTCTGATAATCTTCCTCACTGTCCATAATACTGCCTATTTTAGTGTCATTGTGAATTAATCATGCCTTGTACATTCTCATCCAAATTATTGATATGGATAACAAATAGTAATGGGCCCAACACCGAGCCCTGAGGCACTCCACTAGTCACAGGTCTCCCAGTCCGATGAGCATCCTTCCACTATTACCCTCTGCTTCCTACCATCGAGCCAATTGTGTGTCCAATTTGCAAGCTCCCCTTGAATTCCATGCGATCTAAACTTCCAGAGCAGCCTACTATCTGGAACCTTATCCAAGGCCTTACTGAAATCCATATAGACTACGTCTACTGCCCTGCCCTGCCGTCGTCCTTCCTGATCACTCCATCAAAGAACTCTAACAAATTTGTGAGGCATGATCACCCATCCATAAAGCTACGCTGACATCAAACCCTGTCTTTCCAAATGCATGTATATCTTATCTCTCAGAATCTTCTCAAGTAACTTACCCACTGTAGATGTTAGGCTTACTGGTCTATAGTTCCCAGGTTTTTCTCTGCAGCCCTTCTTGAATTAGGACACAACATTAATTACCCTCCAATCTTCTGGGACCTCACCCGTGGCTAATGATATAAAAATATCAGCCAGGGTCCCCGCAATTTCTTCTCTCTTGCAGTGTTCTTGGATATATTTGGTCAAGACCAGGAGATTTATCCACTTTCATACATTCTAGTACATCCACCACCTCCTCTACTGTGATGTGGACTGTCCCCAAGGTATCACCACTAACTTCCCCAAGTGCCCAAGTCTTCATGTCTTTCTCCATGGTAAACACAGAGGAGAAACATTCATTGAGAACCTCACCCCTCTCCTGTGGTTCTACACATACATGCCCATTATGGTCCTTGAGGGGCCCTATTCTCTCTCTAGTTATTCTTTTTCCTTTAATGTCCTTTAGGAACCTCTTTGGATTTACCCTAATCTTCCCTGCCAAGGCTATCTCATGCCTCCTTTATATCCTCCTGATTTCCTTCTTCAGTAAACGCCTGTATTCTCTGTATACCTCCAGGGATTGCCTCGATCCCAGCTGCCTGTACCTGAGCCACACCTCCTTGTCATCCAGGGTTCCCTATTCCTGCCAACCTTGCCCTTCACCCTCACAGGAACATATAGTCCTTGAACTCTAGCCATCTCACTTTTAAAGGCCTCCCATTTGCCAGAAGTCCCTTTGCCTGTAAACAAACTACTCCCATCAACTCCTGCAAGTTCCTGTCTTATTTCGTCAGAATTCACCTTGCCCCAGTTTAGAACTTGAACCTGTGGACCAGTTTTGTCCCTCTCCATAATGATTTAAAATTAATAAAAACATGGTCATTGGTCCCAAAGTCCTCCCCATTGTCACCTCCATCTCCTGTCTTGTCCTATTTCCCAAGACTAGGTTGAGTTTTTCCCCTTCCCGCGTAGGACCCTCTTTATACTGCTTGAGGAAACTTTCCTGAACACACTTAACAAATTCTACCCCATCAAAGGCCAACAGGCATTCCTTACTCCCTGTCGAGTTCCAGCCTGACCTGTCTCTTCACTTTACTATTTCTCATTACTGTGTCTCCTTCCTGCCTTACAATTGCCGCCCTGCTGTGGAGGATCCCACCCCCCTGCCAATCTGGTTTAAACCCTCCCTTGTAACCCTAGCAAACCTGGCCACCAAGATCTTGGTCCCCCTCCAGCCCAGCTGCAACCCGTCCCTCTTGAACAGGTCACCTCTTCCCCAGAAAAGATCCCAATGATCTAAAAACCTGAAACCTGAGCACAATGGCTGCTCCGAGACATCCTGAACCCTGGCACCTGAGAGGTAACACAACATCCTACATTCCCACAGAATCTCCTGTCTGTCCCCCTAACTATCGAGTCTCCTATTTCGAAGGTCCCGTTTACCTCTACCCTTTCCTGCTGTGCCCCAGAGCCAGTCACAGTTCCAGAAACCTACACACACACACACCCCAACAGTATCCAAAATGATATACTTCTTTTTAGGGGGAATGGCCACAAGGGATTCCTGCAATCTCTGCCTACTCCCTGTGCCTTTCCTGGTAATCACCCAGCTACTCTCTGCCTGTACCACCTCACTAAAACTCTGATCTATGAAGCGCTCAGTATCTTGAATCAAACCAGCTCCATCTCCCTAACATGGTCTCCCAGGAGCTGCAGTTGGATGTACCTCCCACGCATGGAGTCATCAGGAACAATGGAAGTCTTCCTGAGCTCCCACATGCTGCAGGAGGAACATGCAACTGCCCTAACTGCCATCTGAACTGCTGTGAAACTATAAAGGAAAGTTAATAGGACTTTACCTGAGCTTACCCGTACTGTTTGCTGAGCCACTGCTCTCCAGCAAAAGCCTTACTTCTTTCTTTGCTACCAATAAATTTTGCAATAGCCCATCTCTCTGCTCCTCCACTTTCTTGTTTGGTTAGAGGTGGAGGGAACAGTGATGTAATGTTTCGGCCTTAAGAAGCTCAGTCCACATCAATCCACAAGCCTGCTTCTACCTGGTTTCGAACTGGGAACCTTTTGCGTGTGAGGCAAATGTGATAACCACTATACTACAGAAACACAGCCCTTAAGCACTTCTTACACCAGAGCCCCAATGAGCTGCTCCTCAGTGCAGGTGACTGCTTATCCTCACGGAGTGTCTTGCTGAGGTCCTCCTCCTGGTAGTAGTGACTGCGCCAGTGCAAATCTTCACCCTGACATGTTTATGACCTTTTAATAATCTTTGTACTTGTGGGCGGCACGGTGGCACAGTGGTTAGCACTGCTGCCTCACAGCGCCAGAGAGCCAGGTTCAATTCCTGCCTCAGGCGACTGACTGTGTGGAGTTTGCACTTTCTCCCCATGTCGGCGTGTGTTCGTGTGTTTCCTCCGGGTGCTCCGGTTTCCTCCCACAGTCCAAAGATGTGCAGGGTCAGGTGAATTGGACATGCTAAAATTGCCCGTAGTGTTAGGTAAGGAGTAAATATAGGGGTATGGGTGGGTTGCGCTTCGACGGGGCGGTGTGGACTTGTTGGGCCGAAGGGCCTGTTTCCACACTGTAAGTAATCTAATCTAATCTAAATCCCCCTGCCCCACTCTCTTTGATCCTCCAATGTTTCTCGTTTCTCACTGTTTGGGAAGCCCTCTTCCAGTCCTTTTGAGGTCCATTTGCTGAAGCTTTGTCCATTTGGCTAATCTTTGTAATTTTGTGCTTCCACCTACACGACTTACAATGACACCTAACTTTGTAAACTTGGGTATGTGTCTTTCTATTCCATTTTTGAAGCTGTTAATAAATAGTGATTTTTAAGTACAGGCCCCTGTACAGGGCTTTTGCAGGACACCAGCACAGAGGAACCTTGATTATCTGGCATTCAATTATCCGAATTTCAGATTATCCGAACAAGATCGCTAGGCCCCGATGCTGTGTTTTTAGGGGAATGACCACAAGGGATTGTGTTATCTGAACATTCAATTATCTGAACAATCGATTATCCGAATGTTCGATTATCTGAACAAAATACACTCCGCCCGTGTCGTTTGGATAATTGAGGTTCCTCTGGAGTCACTTTCTGCTAATGAGAATATCTGCGTCTCTCATTACGTTTGTCTACTCTACCTCCAGAACGACTATTCCCTCTGGGATCCCAGCCCTAGCTTTAATTTGTGTTTATTTGTAGATAATATTCCATAATCAAGATCTCAGAGGGTTAATTGACCATGAAATAAGGAAGTAATTATGACATGGAAAGTGCCTGTAACTAATTGGTGGGAGTAATTTTGACAGTGCGTGACCTTGTGAACTGGGAGGTTGCAAGTCAGCAGTGGAAATCAAGGGAATTGTGAGACAAGAAGCTAATTCTGTTTCGTATAGGGGTTAGCCTCGGGTATACCCCATTGTATGGGTGAAAGTCTTGGCAGGCTAAACACTGTGTTGCTCTTCAAGCGCTCAGAGAGCTTTGGCAGGAACCTGCGTTGCAAGGTTTTATGTTTATAGCATTTTGGATTCTTCTTCCAGAAGGTTCTTCTGCATCTCACTTGCACTGGTGCCAAGTCAGGGAAAAGCTGGAAGCAAAGAAACCATTTTTTAGCCATTTGTCTAATTTTATTACCGTGTTGTGTAAACAGAAGAGATAATGAACTCGTACAGTTTAACTCAGCTCCACTTGTCCCAGCTGCTTTGTTGGTTTTGTAATGAGTCACCTCCAATTAAACCGTAGCAGAAAATCACACCACATCAGTCTTTGAAATGTTCACGAAATGTTATGTGGTCATTAAAAACAGAGAAATGTCAATTTCTTTTGAAAAATGCTAAGCAGTCCAGACAGTAATGAGTTTCCAAAGTCAGGCTCATAGTTCAGAGCAGCTGGCCGGCTTGTCTATTATCCTGGGCGATGCTTAGCTATCATGGAGTAGAAAATGAAAGGTTATTGCTAATTTAAAATATCAATTATTGTGTAAAATTCTAATGAAGAGTTATTTGGAGGATTTTAGACAATGCCTTGGAGACACACCAGAATCTCAGTAAACAAATAACTTGCTTGGCAGAGAATGACCATCTACCAGGATGTCCAAACTAAGGACATACACCACAGCTGCTTCATTTTTACATTGCAGTAAAATTTTGTTGAATCTAAACACTTGTGCAACATGTAAATATGTCACATGAGAGGGTGGTTCCATACATTTTTCAGCACATTGACTCAGCAAGTTCCAAATAAACCAGACGTCTGCAGTTTGAAGTTGGATAACCAAATGATCTTATTTAATTCACAACAAAAACACCACACTGTCCCCTCCCGCTCCAGCTCCTCCCCAGCCAGTACTTAGGTCTGAGTCCTGCCTTGTCAAAATGTAAAAGACTGTTTGATTTGCAGCTCTGCTTCAACCCCATATTCTATCCATCACCGATTGACTCTGTGTGGAGTGGCGCAGTGGCTCAGTGCTGCCTCACTGCACCAGAGACCCAGGTTCGATTCCAGCCTTGGGCGTGGAGTTTACTCGTTCTCCCTGAGTCTGTGGGTTTTCTCTGGGTGCTCCAGCTTCTGACTACAGTCACGAAGATGTGCAGGTTAGGGGAGGGTTTGTCATGCTAAATTGCCCATAGCATTCAGGGATGTGTAAGTTAGCTATGGGAGGTGTAGGGATGCTCTTCGGAGAGTCTGTGGAGACTTATTGGGCCAAATGGCCTGTTTCACACTGGAGAGATTCTGACCCATCTCTGTCTCACTGCTTTTACTTTGCCCCTGGGCACTGCCAGTGACCCACGCTTGCACTACTTTCAGGTTTAATTCCCAAGGCAGCTTTCTCAGTGACCCATTCCCCCCATCCCAGCTCAAATAGAGAGCTCTCCCTCCTGTGTTGAATGGGATTGCAGTGGAGCAATTTCATTTGGTGCACACTCCATAAATGGGTATGACTGGGAAGGTCAGCACTTACTGGCCATCCTAATTGTCCTGGAGGAGCTGACAGTGAGTTACCTTCTTGAACCACAACAGTCTGTGCCGAGATTGCCGTTCAGGAGGGAGTTTCGGGATTTTGACCTGTGACAGTGGAGAAATTCCAAGTCAAGATGGTCATTGTCTGAGAGGGGACCTTGCAGGTGCTGGTGTTCCCATATATCTGCTATCCTTATCCTTCTATGCCTCGGATTTGGAATGTGCTGCATGAAGAGCCTTGCCTGAATTTCGGCGATACATCTTGTAGGTGGTGCACACTGCTGCTCCTGAGCATCTATGGTGAAGGGAATCACTGTTGAAGGTGGTGGATGGTTTGCTTTGTCCTAGATAGTGTCAAGCTTCTTGAGTGTTATTGGAGCTGCATCCATCCAGGCAAGTGAGGAGTATTCCATCACACTCCTGACCTGTGCCTTATAGATGATGGACAGGATTTGGGGAGTGAGGAGGTGAGTTACTTGCTGCAGAATTCCAAACCTCTGACCTAGTCTTGTAGCCACTGTATTTACAGCGGGATCTCGATTAACCGAACGAGATTGGGGGGGCTGTATTTACAGCGGGATCTCGATTAACCGAACGAGATTGGGGGGGGGCACTGTTTCGTTCGGATAATTGATTATTTGGTTAACTGATTTAATGCCTCTCCTCTGGGGCTCGGAGTTTTCTGAAGTTCCCTTTTTCCTTCCTCTGCCTGCCGTTCTCCCTCTCTCTGTCTGAGGGTTTGTTTCTGAGCAGGGACACGCCTGCAGCATTACTGAAGCCTCCCCCACTCCACCCCACCAAATAGGATTGACACAGCCAGCACTTGCTAAGGCCACTTCCCATTTAGGAGACGAGGCAGCAGCACATTGCACGCCAGCCCAACCCCCCCTCCCCCCCCACCCCATCCAGCACCCGAACCCCATGCTTCCAATTAAACCGGTTGGACGATAACCTGGTGTTGTGTGATTTTTTTAACTTTGTACACCCCAGTCCAACACCGGCATCTCCAAATTTTTGGCTAACATAGTGGCTTCTGACCTCATGATGGAGGGAAGGGCATTGAAGAGGCAGCTGAAGATGGTTGGGCCTAAGACACTCCCCTGAGGAACTCCTGTAGAGATGGTGCCCACAGGCTGCACTCCAGCCCTGAGAAACCTGCTCCTGGTGACATTATAACCCCATGTGTCAGTGCCAGCTATTGAAAGGATTCTGAAACTCAAGACCAAAAAACACTTTACTATGCAGTGTCACAATGTTAATATGTCACAAATCAAGGCTGTTCTGCCCATTGAGTTACTGCTAGCTCTTTATATAGTGAAATCCAATCAACCCCATTCCCTCACTCTGTCCCCATAGCTCAACAAATGTATTTATCGCAGTGCCCGCCCAGTTTTCAGTTGACGTGATCAGTTCTCTTCACTTCTGCCATCCTCGGAGCCAACTGTTTCCAGGTCACTAACACTCTGTGTTATATAAAAAACAAGTTCTTTCTCACATCCCTCTGTATTTCTTGCCCAATATTTAAACTTTTTGCCTCCACGTCCTTGTACAATCAGCTGATGGGAACTGCTTGTGATAAGTCCCCTCTGCACCCTCTCGAAAACCCTCACATCTTCCCAAAACTGCACAGCGTGAGGTTTTAATTTTCTGTATGACTTTGATTTGGTCAAATTTGGGATCCTCACGTGCTTACTTTTCTTCCTGTCAGTCAGTAACTGTGATCACTGAGACATCTCTACTCAATACCAAAACCAGACTTAGAGTCATACAGCTTGGCAACAGACCCTTTGGTCCAACCAGTCCTTGCTACCAGTGTTCCCGAACTAAACTAGTCCCACTTGATTTATATCCGTCCAAACCTTTCCTCTTCATGAACTTTTCCACATGTTCTTTAAATGTTGTAACTTCACCGCGACTTCCTCAGGAAGTTCATGCCACATACAACCCACTCTTTTTGTTAAAAAGAAAGTTCTGAATTCTGCCTTTTGATATTTGATAGAATTCTGCATTCTTAAACTGACCAAACCAGATTATTGAATATCCAAACATGGAGAAAACGTGAAACAAATTTGCTGACAATAAAAACAAAATGGCTCTTTTTAAAGGAAATCTAACAGCTGATTCCTCAAGTTATGCAAAAATGGAAAGGGTTCTGTGCATAAATACTGCTTGAAAGATATTGACCTCTTATTTGTCAGACACACTGGGATCCGATGACACCCTGTATGGAAACTAGTTCTTGACACAGCTCAAAGACAGGAAATGTTGCAGGAGTGTGTGGGGCAGTGTTTGGAAAGAAGCCCCACTTTAGCACAAAGCCTGTGTCTTTGTCAAATCACTCATGAACAGGTAGAGTTTGGTTTCCATCTTTGTCCTATTTTGAGAATAAAGAGGGGAACCCTCCCCTGACCACTTGCCTCCCTCACTTCAAAGCACCAGTGCAGGAAACATGGTGTAGGTGATGAGTTATTGGAGTCAATACTGAGCACCAATGAACAGATGTGGGTGGGAGGCACTAGCATACCATGTCGTTGAGGATAAACTCAGATCCCAGCTCTGCCGAACTTCTCAGAGTTGTTCCCCTGAAACGTTCAACCTTTAAACAATAAAAACAGAAACTGCTGGTGAATCTCAGCGGGTCTGGCAGCATCTGTGGAGAGAAAACGGATTTAATGTTTCGATTCCAATGACCTGTCTCAGACAATGAACAAAACAGATGCTGCCAGACCTGCTGTGTTTCTCCAGCAGTTTTCATTCTTGTTTCAGATTTCCAGCATCCACTGTTCTTGTAGTCTTTAAACACTACGGTTGTTTTGTGTGGATCAATAGTTTGAACTGACTTCCTGAGAACATACAACTATTTGATGGAATTTGGAGGAATCCACTGACAAATGATATAGGATTCTGGTCCTTGGTGTTGACAATCTGTAAACAATCATAAAAGTGTATGATGTCAGTTATTTATGTGAAACCTCCTTGTACTGGCTTGTAACACCAGCCATAACATCCCTCATTCGGAAGAATGCTCTCTCCAAGATATAGACATGGAACCATTCAATAGGCTAGAATTGCTGTCAGTCTTTAATTGCTGTGACATGTTCTTCCTTGGGAATATTTCATCCCCATCAACACCCCCCATCTCTCCTCCTTCTCAGTTGTAGATTTAGATTAGATTACTTACAGTGTGGAAACAGGCCGTTCGGCCCAACAAGTCCACACCGACCCTCCGAAGAGCAACCCACCCAGACCCATTCCCCTACATTTACCCCTTCACCTAACACTACGGGCGGGCAATTTAGCATGGCCAATTCACCTAACCTGCACATTTTTGTACTGTGGGAGGAAACCGGAGCACCTGGAGGAAGCCCATGCAGACAGGGGGAGAATGTGCAAACTCCACACAGACAGTTGCCAGAGGCGGGAATGGAACCCAGGTCTCTGGCGCTGTGAGGCAGCAGCGCTAACCACTGTGCCACCGTACTTTCTCTCTGAATTGCCATCTGTACCATGGTCTGGATCTCAATTTCAACCCTTCTGCCCCCAATCCTCTCTGTCCTTAACCTGTGAATTCTTTTAAGCTGTGCCAATTTCAGGCAGTGGGGCACAGTGTGCATGTCACTGGAGTAGCAATCCAGAACCCCATGTTCTTGGGCATATGGGTTCAAATCCCACCACAGCAGATGAAGAACTTGAATTCAAAACAAGGTTGGAATGAAAGGTTGGCCGAACACAGACCACCTAACCACTCTGTGGGGCATCATCAATTAAATCCCATCTGGTTACTGATGTCCTTCAGGGAAGGAAATTTGCAGTCCTTCCTTGATCTGGCCTACATGTGACTCCAGAGCCACAACAAGGTGGTTGATTCTAAACTGACCTCTGGGCAATTAGGATTGGGTAATAAATACTGGCCAGTGTTAGCCATATCCCATGAGCAAGTTTTGAAAAAAAAGCTGTGAGAAATTTCTGGTGAAATTCGCATCGGAAAGGCGGTTGGAGCCTGTAACGTCGCTCTCCATTGTTTCTGACTTCAATCTGCACGTAAAAGTACATGTTGCCATAGCAACCCCTAGAGTAAACCATCCCCAACAATGCCTGACAGATCAAAGACTGCAGTGGACCATAGAACGCGGTGTACTTGCCATTCAATTGATTCTGCTATATTACCTGTGATTACATGGGTGCCAAAAAGGATTTCACAAGAGAATCTCTGCTTATCATGACATTTATGCAGTAGAAAATGGATGAATCCTTTTAGTGCAGGTAGTAGACTAAAAGTCTTGATACAAACCAATAGTTGGAGCCAGAGGGGAATTGGAGAGAGAAATGGATGACAAATAGTAGAGGCTATTGGAGATGAAATGTTTGACCTACAGTTTGTGACCCTTCGAAAACTGACTTAATGATCAATGAATACCTGTATTTTGTCAGATGTTCTAGCGCAAAGCACTTGAGGAAATATTTGAAGAGAAATTATTCGCGAGGAGATGGGGAACCAATTAATGTGATTCATTAGGCAATTCTTTAAAACGTAGCAGCACAGGGAGGGTGTTCAGATTTGTGCATTCCAGAAATTTCTTTCCTTGAAATGTTGTATAAGGCAACTCCCAGTGAAAAACCTGCGGCCTCCGACAACCTAAAACCCAAACAGATGTGTGTTGTGAATTGTTATAGCAGGTATAGTCCCAACGCAAAATACTGCAGGCTGTGGAAATGTGAATCAGAGAAAATCAGAGAATACAGAAAAAACTCAGCCAGTCGGGTGGTGTCTGAGGGGTTGGGAGAGAGAAACTGAAACTAAGCTTCAAACATTTTTGATCAATTATGACAAAGTTTAAAGATATTAAAGTTTCTCTTTTAAAAATTGTTGGTCTCTACAGATGCCATGAAAATACAATGCAAGGCCCAACTCATAAATACTGTAGCATGAAATTGTCTGAATCACAACTGAATGCAAAAGCAAAGTTGAATGTAGTCAAAAACAAAATCAGACCAACTGCAGTTAAAACTCTCTGGTATCTTAAACTGTTCTCTCCACCAACATTTTTAGTTGAACTTCCACCAAATCTTTAACATAAGCTCAGTATCATGTATGCTTGAGGAGTGACAGATGGAGTTTAATTTATATAAATGTGAGGTCGTGCATTTTGGAAAGGCAAATCAGGGCAAGACATTTATACTTAATGGTAAGGTCCCAGGGAGTGTTGCTGAACAAAGAGACCTTGGAGTGCAGGTTCATAGCTCCTTGAAAGTGGAGTCGCAGGTAGACAGGATAGTGAAGAAGGCATTTAGTATGCTTGCCATTATTGGTCAGTGCATTGAGTATAGGAGTATAGGTCATGTTGTGGGCGGCACGGTGGCACAGTGGTTAGCACTGCTGCCTCACAGCGCCAGAGACCCGGGTTCAATTCCCGACTCAGGCGACTGACTGTGTGGAGTTTGCACATTCTCCCCGTGTCTGCGTGGGTTTCCTCCGGGTGCTCCGGTTTCCTCCCACAGTCACAAAGATGTGCGGGTTAGGTGAATTGGCCATGCTAAACTGCCCGTAGTGTTAGGTTAAAAGGGGTAAATGTAGGGGTATGGGTGGGTTGCGCTTTGGCGGGTCAGTGTGGACTTGTTGGGCCGAAGGGCCTGTTTCCACACTGTAAGTAATCTAATGTTCTGGCTGGACAGGCCATTGATTAAGCCACTTTTGGAATACTGTGTTCAATTCTGGTCTCCCTGCTATAGGAAGGTTGCTGTGAAACTTGAAAGGGTTCAAAAAAGCTTTACAAGGATGTTGCCAGGAATGCAAGGTTTGAACTATAGGGTGAGGCTGAACAGGCTGGGGCTATTTGTGGGCGGCACGGTAGCTCAGTGGTTAGCACTGCTGCCTTACAGCGCCAGGGACCCGGGTTCAATTCCAGTCTCGGGTGACTGTCTGTGTGGAGTTTGCACATTCTCCCCGTGTCTGTGTGGGCTTCCTTCCACAGTCCAAAGATGTGCAGGTTAGGTGAATTGACCATGCTAAATTGCCCATAGTGTGCAGAGATGTGTAGGTTAGGTATGTTAGTCAGGAGAAATGTAACGGAATGGGTCTAGGAGGGTTACCCTTCAGAGTGTCGGTGTGGACTTGTTGGGCCAAATGGCCTGTTTCCACACTGTAGGGATTCTATTTTTGCTGGAAGCTGAGAGGTGGCTTTGTAGAGGCTTGTAAGATCATGAGGAGCATGGATAGTGTCAAGAGCCAAGGTCATTTCCCTTGGGTGGGAGAGTCCAAAACTAGAGGGCATAGTTTTAAGGTAGAAGGGAAAAGATTTAAAAGGGACCTAAGGGGCAACTTTTTCATGCAGAGGGTGGTGTCTTTATGGAATGAGCTGCCAGAGGAGGTGGTGGAGGCTGGTACAATTACAACATTTAAAAGGCATCTGGATGGGTATGTAAATAAGAAGGGTTTAGAGAGGTATGGGCCAAAGGCTGGCAAGTGGGACTAGGTTAATTTAGGATATCTGGTCAACATGGACGAGTTGGACTAAAGGGCCTGTTTCCGTGCTGTACATCTCTATAACTCCATGCTCAGAGATTTGTTTTACCTTATATTCCCGGAAGTGGAATTTGACTCAGTGAAGTAGAGACCTAATCAAAGAATCTGACTACCTATTGGTACCAGGCACTGATTGCCCCATTGGGAAAAGTGTAAATATTTCATTGTCACACACCAGGTGACTTCAGTTTCAGAGCAAATGCTTCACGACTGTTTATCACTTTTGTGACAATACTAGGGCTTTAAGAGGTGTATTTTGTCTTGTTTTATTTGAAGAGCAGTTTTAGGACAGAAGTATGGAGCTGTCTATTTGAATCCAATAAAGCAAACAGCTTGTGTGGTGTTGCGCTTTTTAAAAAGTAGGCACAATAGAAGCAGCCTGAATGGGTGGGGTCAAGCTTTCACAGAACCAGGAGTTTTAGTTTTAGTTTTTCAGTAGCTGTTGCTGGAGTCTTGAAGCTGAGTTTGGAAACTGCAGTACATCACTCCCTGCTACTCTGTCTCTCTCTCTGATCTGAGTTTTCCATTGGTGTTCTTTCCTCCTGGACTGGAGAACTGCATGTGAGACAAGCTGTTTTACTGAATTGCCTTTAGCAAGGATGTGTTTATGTGATGTTGCTGTATTGGAACAATTACTGTTCAGTAGTTAAATGACCTGTTATTCTGCTCAGTTTCCCAATAGAGTTAATTCTTCTAATTTCTTCTTTCTTTTCTTGTATTTTGTTGTATTTTTTGTTTGTTGTATAGTATATGATTAAAGTGTGTTTTACTTCAAATCTGGTATTTGACCAATCAACTTGCAACAAAAACTGAATGCCTTTAACATAAGAAAAAGTTAGGATCTAGGCTATCTTCTTCCTATGTTTTGAGGGTTTGATCTGGTCAATGACACTTTGCTGTTTTGTCCCTGCAGGTATGGGATGGCCTTTGAGCATGAGCCCACGCTGCACTCGGGGATTAATGTTGCTGTGTTCCTCATGGCTGCCGGACATCAATTTGACACCTCACCTGAACTTCGGAAGATAGGTAACATTTACTACATTGATCATTCCTAATGGACTGCATGAGTTAGAACATGGAACATTACAGCAGAGTAGAGGCCCTTCGGTCCACGATGTTGTGCTGAGCATTTATCTTAATCTGAGATCAACCTAACCTACACACTCCTCAATTTACTGTTGTCCATGTGCTTGTCCTGCAATCACTTAAATGTCCCTAAAGTGTCTGACTCTTCTACCACCACTGGCAGTGCATTCCACACAGCCACCACACTCTGTGTAAAGAACCTACCTCTGATATCTCCCGTATACCTTCCTCCAATCATCTTAAAATTATGACCCCTCGTAATAGCCATTTCTGCCCTGGGGAAAAGTCTCTGGCTATCTACTCTATCTATGCCTCTCATTAACTTGTACACCACTATCAAGTCACCTCTCTTCCTCCTTCTCTCCATTGTGAAAAACCCAAGTTCACTCAACCTCTCTTCATAAGACAAGCCTTCCGATCCAGGCAGCATTCTGGTAAATCTCCTCTGCACCCTCTCTAAAGCATCTACATCCATTCTATTTTGAGGCGACCAGAACCGGACATAATATTCCAAGAGTGGTCTAACCAGGGTTTTATAGAGCTGCAGAAAATCCTTGTGGCTTGTAAACTCAACTCCCCGTTAATGAAAACCAAAGCACCATATGCCTTCTTACAACTCTATCAACTTGGGTGGCAGCTTTGAGGTATGTGGACCCCAAGATCCCATTGTTTCTCCACACTGCCAAGAATCCTTTCTTTAAATCTGTATTCAGCATTCAAATGAATCACTTTGCATTTATCCAGGTTGAACTCCATCTGCCACTTCTCAGCCCAGCTCTGCATCAATGTCATGTTGCAGGCTGCAACAGCCCTCGACACTATCTACAACACCACTGACCTTTGTGTCATCAGCAAACTTACTAACCCACCCTTCCACTTCTTCATCCAAGTCATTTATAAAAACTACAAAGAGCAGGGGCCCAAGAACAGATCCCTGCGGGACACCACTGGTCACCGACCTCCAAGCGGAATACCATCCATCCACTACCACTGTCTTTTTTCAGCCAGCCAATTCTGAATCCAGACAGCCAAATGTCCCTGTATCCCATACCTCCTAACTTTCCGAATGAGCCTGCCGTAAGGAACCTTATCAAATGTCTTACTGAAATCCATATACACCACATCCACTGCTCGATCTTTGTCACATCCTCAAAGAACTCAATAAAGCTTGTGAGGCATGACCTGCCCCTTGCAAAGCCACGCTGACTATCTCTAATCAAACTATGTTTTTCCAAATAGTCATAAATTCTATCTCTCAGAGTCCTATCCAGTACCTTGTTTACTACAGATGTAAGACTGACTGGTCTGTAATTCCCAGGGATTTCCCTATTCCTTTCTTAAACAGAGGAACAACATTCGCCTTCCTGCAATCACCTGGTACTGCTCCTGTGGAGAGTGAGGATGCAAAGATCATCGCCAGAGGCGCAGCAATCTCATTCCTGGCTTCCCGTAGTAACCTTGGATATATCTGGCCAGGCCCTGGGGACTTCCCAGAATTTCCAGCACACCCACTTTCTTAATGTCAATCTGGTCAAGGCCATTACCTGGCCCCCGGTGTTCTCACTATCAACAAGGTCCCTCTCTCTAGTGAATACTGAAGCAAAAATCTCATTTAGGATCTCCCCCACCTCTTCAGACTCCAGGCACAAGTTCCCTGCACTATCTCTGATTGGCCCTACCCTCGCTCTGATCATTCTCTTATTCCTCATGTAAGTGTAGAACGCCTTTGGGTTTTCTCTAATCCTTCCCACCAAGGCTTTTACATTTCCCTCCTTGCTTTTCTTAGTCCATTTTTGAGTTCTTTCCTAGCTACCCTGTAATCCTCTAAAGCTGTGCCAGATCCTTGCTTCCTCAACCTCAAGTAAGCTTCCTTCTTTTTGACAAGATAATCCTCTGCTATTGTCATCCAAGGCTTCTTCACCTTACCATTCCTTGCCTGTCTAAGTGGGACCAAGTTAGCCAACACTCGCAACAAGTGCTCCTTAAACATCCTTCACATTTCTGTTGTGCATTTCCTGTAGAACAATTGTTCCCAATTTATACTCCACAGCTCCTGTCTAATAGCAGTATAATTTCCCCTCCCCCAATTAAATACATTTCCATACTGTCTGCTCCTATCCCTCTCCATGGTGATGGTAAAGGTGAGGCAGTTGCGGTCACTGTCACCGAAATGCTGTCCCAACAAGAGATCGGACACTTGGCCTGGCTCATTGCCAAGCACCAAATCCAATATGGCCTCCTCCTATTTGGCCTATCTGCATATTGAGTCAGGAATTCTTCCTGGACACACCTGACAAAATTGGCTCCATCCAGACCATCTGCATTGAGGAGATTCCAATCTATATTAGGGAAGTTGAAGTCACCCATGACAACAACCCTGTTATTTCTGCACCTTTCCAAGATCTGCTGTCTAATCTGTCCTTCTCTGCTGCTATTGGGGGGTCTGTAGAAAACACCCAACAAAGTGACTGCTCCTTTCCTGCTACTGACTTCCACCCATACTGACTCAGTCGACAAACCCTGCTCAACAATCTCATGGTCTGCAGCTGTGGTGCACTTTCTAATTAACAATGCTACTCCCCCTCCTCTTTTACTCCCACCCCCGCTCCCTGTACTTTTTAAAAGATCTAAACCCTGGAACATCCAACAACCATTCCTGCCCCTGTGAAATCCATATCTCCGTGATGACAGCAATAGATGATGAATAATCTGTAACTCCGCAGAATCAGCCTTAAAATGCAAAGGCTGTTTCTGGGAAGTTGTTTGAACTGGGATCAGGATGGAAACCGGCAAAGCCTGACCAAATGGAAATATTCAGCTGGTCAGCCAGTGTGTGTAGGGGTGGGAGAGAGAAACAACAACTGTGTTACCTGACAGAGTGAACCTCATGACTCCAAGACTCTATGAGGTTCAGCAATATGAAACATGAACTATGTTTCTCTCTCCCCACAGGTGCAGCCAGACCTGTTGAATATTTCCAGCATTTTCTGTTTGCATTCTAGATTTTCAGCATCTGGAGAATTACGGATTTGTGTTCCTATTCTAACTCATACAATTTAATCCCAAAGTACTGCAGCATTTATTGGGTTTGTCCATGCATAATGATTTTATCGTCTGTAGAGACCAGTAACTTTCAAAAGAGAAGTTCTGACTTCCGGTTAATGGCTGAAAAGGTGACTCCTCAAGAGTTAATAAGTTTTAAAAAGCCATTTTCTGCATCAGATAATTTTAAAAAATGCTATTGCCAAAACAGAATGGTGCTTGTTGGCAATTTATATTTTAAACCGTAGTAATAAAGAATGCCTTGTTATTTGTTACACATTGCACTCCTCCAAGAATTAGAATTCTTTTAGCAACAATTCATAATTGCACCCAGTTTCAAATAAGTTGTTTCCCATAACTTTCCCAAGCTGGGCAGTGTGTAATCCCAGGACTGTCTCTCACCACAAATATAATACTGTGGACTGTTCCCTCAAAGTCCAGGCTAGGCAAATCTTCCAGCCTTTTTAACTCTTCGCAAACCTGGTTTTCAAACTGAGCATGAACTCCCTTCCAAGTTCTGTGGGGTAAAGAATAGAGCCAGCATTTTCTCTAATGTTGCAGGCTTGGCTAATGTCACTACTGAAGAAGGGCTTATGCCCGAAACGTTGATTCTCCTGCTCCTCGGATGCTGCCTGGCCTGCTGTGTTTTTCCAGCACCACATTTTTCAACTCTGGTACTCCAGCATCTGCAGTCCTCACTTTCTCCTAATGTCACTACTTGCTCTCTACATCTTCAGGAAACACCAAATAAACCTGTGTCTGCCATCTATGACATTGCGAGTTTTATAGGGAAGTTCTCTCACCTGATCTGAAGATCTACTTCCTTCTCCATAGAAACAGGGAACTGGATAGTCCTTAGCATCTTAGTAGAAATGTTAATTAGTCGTCTTATATTGCAACATTCATTTAGCCTGCAGGTAAATAAGTAGTTTACAGTGGAAATGCTTACAGCTTGATATTAATAACGTCTCTCTGGGATCTTTGGGGATTCATGGACTGCTTCTTGTAAAACTCAGGAACATGTCATTATCATCAGTTATAAATACTTTGCATCGCCCACTCAATAACTCAATCTGAATCAACTTCAGGTCTCTAGCAATTAAACCGCCCAAGCTAAATATTGTGCAGTCTCCAGCCCATGCCATTTTAAAAAGGCTTTCATTTACCCTCCACTCGAAGTTACAGTTTCAATCTATAACACTCGTACAAACTAAAAGATACAGCTCTAAAACATCATAATTCTACGAACCACACAATTCTATTAGCTAACCTGGGAATTTAAGGCAGAAATAAATTGGTTCCCTCATTAGTGAAAAATCTGAGGATATCGGGAGCGGGTGGAATGGTGTCTTTCAGGCTACAGTGAGATCAGCTATGATTTTATTAAATTGCAGACCAGATTGAGAGGCTGATCAGTCTTGCTCCAAAAATGTGTGACTGTGTGAATTTACCGCCAAGGAATTGCGGTGAGATGATTAATTTGCCTGATATTCGTCCATTGCTTAATCCCAGTGACTCTGGGGGATCTTCAAGCAGACTGTAAATGATGAAATGACAATATTTTATTTAGGAGCTGCTTTGGTGGTCTCATTCCATCCCTAAATTTTGTTTTAGCTTTCAAAGTATTTGTTAAATTGAAGTGTTGAATTTTAATTTACTTGTGTAAATTTTTGCCCAGAATTAAAAAGAATATTGTCAGTAAAAGATAACTTATCTCGAGGTTTGTGTAAAGATTTGTAGCTCGGGTGCCGATTGTCATGGTTGTGGGTATGTTCACTGAGCTGGAAAGTTGATTTGCAGATGTTTCATCCCCTGTCCAGGTGGCACCTTCAGTGCTTTGGAGCCTATTGTGAAGTGCTGCTGTACTGTGCCTTCTGGAATTTATTTGAGTTCCGTTTCTGCTGCTTTCGGTTGCCAGTTCCAGCTGTTCGTTGTAGTGGCCGGTATATTGGGTCCAGGTCTGTGTGTTTGTTGAGAATGTCCCTGGATGAGTCCCTTGCTTCGAGGACTTCTCTGGGTGTCCTCTGTTTGGCTTGTCCTATGGGCATTGTGCAGTCCCAGTCAAATTTGGGCTCCCTGTCATCTGTGTGTATGGCTACCAGGAACAGCTAGTGGTGACGAGGACATGCCACAACTGGCATGGTGGCTCAGTGGTTAGCAACTGCTGCCTCACAGCGCCAGGGACCTGGGTTCGATTCCACCTTCAGATGACTGTCTGTGTGGAGTTTGCACATTCTCCCCGTGTCTGCATGGGTTTCCTCCCACAATCCAAAGATGTGCAGGTCAGGTGTAGTGGTCATGATAAATTCCCCGTAGTGTTAGGTGCATTAGTCAGGGGAAATGTAGAGAAATAAGGGAATGGGTCTGGATGGGTTACTCTTCGGAGGGTTGGTGTGTGGACCTGCTGGGCTGAGTGGCCTGTTTCCACACTGTAGAGACTCTAAGTAACAAACTAACTCACTCACCATGTTACCTTACATTAAAAAGCGTCTCCGAACTGACAGCCAGGCTTGTCCGACCATTGGGATTCATGACAGCCCATAAACCGACAACCGTGCTCAGGCAGCGACTCACCAGAACAAAAGACCCTATACCCATCATGTGCAAGACTAACATAATTTATAAGATTCCATGCAGAGACTGCACGAAACACTGTGCAGGACAAACAGGCAGACAACTAACAATCCGCATCCACAAACACCGACTAGCCAGTAAACACCATGACCAGCTGCGTAGCCTTGCATACAGATGACAAGGGACCACAAATTCAACAGGAACAGCACAACAATCATAGTACAAGCTAAACCAAGGACAGCCAGAGAATTCCTAAAAGCATGGGACTCATCCATGGACTCTATCCGCAAACACATCGATCTGGACCCAATATATCGGCCACTACAACGAACAGCTGGAACCGGCAACTAGAAGCAGCAGAAACGGAGCCAAATAAATTCCAGAATACACAGTACAGCAGTGCCTCACAGGAGGCTCCAAAGCACTGAAGATGTCACCTAGACAGGGGACGAGACGTCTGCAAATCAACTTCCCAGCACAGCCATGATAACTTAACTTCTCTGCACTATTTTCTCTTGATGTGTGAGATTTTCTAAGTCTGAAATTTGGTTTGGATTATTAAATTGTGTAAAAGAATCATAAACCAGATTGCACACTTTTTGATAGGGTCAGTGAAGGTTAGATTGCTTCGTTTCTGTTGCTCTGTGATTTTCTGTGGCATGCTACCGTATCGTTGCAACAAGTGAAAGTCACATTGTTTGATTGATTTATTGTTGTCACATGTACCGAGATACAGTGAAAAGTACTGTTTTCCATGCTATGCAGGCAGATTGTACCATACAAAATGCGTCAGGATATCAGAACTGAATGCAGAGTACGGTGATACAGCTGCAGAGAAGGTACAGAGAGAGAGAGAGGGAGATCAGAATTAACATTTGAGAAGTCTGCCTTCATAACAGTGGGGAAGAAGCTGTTCTTGAATCTAATTGTACGTGTATACAAACTTGTATAACTTCTGCCCAATGGAAGAGGGTGGAAGAGAGGATAACCAGGTTGGCAGGGGGCTTTGATTATGTTGGTTGCTTTCCTGAGGCAGCCGGAAGTATAGATGGAGTCAATGGAAGGCTGGTCTGTATGTTGGACTGGGCTGTGTTCACGACTCTCTGTAGTTTCTTGTGATCTTGGAAAGAGCAGTTGCTATACCACACTGTGATGTATCCAGATAGGATGCTTTCTATGGTGCATCGATAAAAATATGGGCATGCCGAATTTCATTAGCCTCATGAGAAAGTAAAGACTGTGCCAAATGTTGAAGCTTGCTGTAATAATTCTTCATTGGAAGAATGGAGAACTCACCTTGTACAGGTAATCTATTTTGACAAACATGCAGGCCCAGGAATTGAAAAGGTTTTTTCTCAATACAGGTTCTTAAATACCCCATGAACCCCGAAAGCACTTGTAGTACAGGGAGAGACTGGAGCTGTTTTCCCTGAAGCATCAGAGGCTAAGGGTTGACCTTACAGAGGTTTATAAAATCATGAAGGGAATGGATAGGGTGAATAGCCAAGGTCTTTTTCCCAGACCAGGGAAGTCCAAAAAATAGAGGTTATAGCTTTAAGGTGAGAGGGGAAAGATTTTAAAAAGGACCTAAGGGGCAGCTTCTTCACACAGAGGGTTGTGCTTTTATGGAACAAGCTGCCAGAGGAAGTGGTGGAGGCTGGTACAATTACAGCATTTAAACGGCATCCGGATGGGTTTGTGAAGGGTTTAGAGGGATATGGGCCAAGTGCTGGCAAATGGGACCAGGTCAGATTGGGATGGCTGGTAGGTATGGAGACTTGGACCAAAGTGTCTGTTTCCATGCTGCATGTTCATAGACTGTGTGGTATCAATGGGTCATTAAATAGACTTCTGACCAATTGCTTGCAAGTGACTTACTGTTGAGAGGATGTTTGGACAGTGCCACTGTTAAGCTTTATAGTAATTATAGTGGGTATTGCCACCATAACATTGAGTGTTGTTACAGATTCAGAAGTCACAGAAGAAGGGCCAATGTGATTGTGCTGATGGCAGATTTTGGGGGTGGCTCAGTGGTTCGCACTGCTGCCTCACAGTGCCAGGGACCCAGGTTCAATTCCAGCCTTGAGTGTGTGGAGTTTGCACACTCTCCCCGTGTCTGTCCAGTAGGATATTCAGACTCATTCAGTATAAGTTGATCTGCTTTGCTAATACTCAAGAAAAATGGCAGCCTGGTGTCCTTATTAGACAAGCAGTAGGCTTGAAGAACACAGCCTCGGGAGGTGGAGAAGTCAACGTTTTGGGTGTAACTCTTCTTCAGCCATTTTATGTTTCAACTGAGAATAAATGTCATCCACACAGTTGTATGAAACCTTTGGGCAATTAGGAATGGACGATAAATGCCAATCTTGCCAGTAATACCCATATCCCCAGAAACGTTTAAAAGTATTTCAATCACCGCCCACCAGTCTGTAAGTAGAATTCACAGAATTTCACTGGTGTTACCAGTTCATCCATGTACACAAGATCCATTCACATTATCCTACAGTAAGCCCATCAGGCTTAGACCATTCAGCCCCTTGAACCTGCTGTACTAGTCTAGATCATCCATCTCAATGCCTTATTCCCACATTACCCGCATTGATGTCATCAGTAATTAGAAATCTTACCAATCTCTGTCTTGAACCTATTTAATTTCCACAGCCCTTTGAGGTAAGGAAGTCCAAACATGATCATCCTTCCTCATAAAAGCAAATATCTAATCTCATATCGGTGGTGCAGTATTTCAATCACCAGTGATTTGTGATAATTGTATGATCAAGGAAAGATTGTATCAGTTTGGAAGTGTTTGTGTGTGTTTCACTCTATGTACGACATTAGGGAAACTGAAAAAGAGTTAGTAGAGTATTTACATATTTCAAAATAAGTCTTGGTTCAGATACTTTTCTTTTCTGGTGAATTGGCAATTGGAATGTATTTATTCCCGGTTAGTATATATACTGCATATGCTGTTCTCAGCACGGTCTGCTTGACACTGTGGATTTAAACACAGATAGGGTGACCATTTCTCAGAATACCTCTGTACAGTTTGGAGCCATGACTCTGATCTCCTTGTGGCCGGCCATTTTAATTCTTCACCTTGCTCTCACACTGACCTCTCTGACCTTGCTCTGTTGGAGTGTTCCAGAGAAGCTCAACCTCAGCATCTTCTGGGCTTAACATTGTAGACCATACCCTCTGCGTCCATTTTGTTCCCTTTTTATCATGTTTCAATGTTTCCTTTACTTTTATGTTGTTTTTGCTTGAGCTCTTCACCACTCTGCCATTCACATCCTTTACTGTCATATTTTTTATTTCTTTACCTGTGTCATTACTATTCTTGTAGATCCAACTGTTTTGTTATTTAAACACTTCTGCTCTATCATCAACCTTCCCCATTTCACCTTCCTTATTTGACCTGTGGAAAACCTCCCATCCTTCTAACATTTCTCATGAAACATTGTAGATCTGAAATGTTATCTCCCTTCCAGCCATGCAGCATTTTGTGTCTTTATTTCAGCATTACTCTGTTCTGATTGACTTTCTGTATTCTGAAGTTATGCCACAGTCTGAACTGGCCTGTTTTATGGTGCTCATCCTAGGGCTGTCTACATCACTGTAAAGCTGGGACATATTGCCTAGCCCTCCTTTCCCTGAGCTGGTGCTAGTGGGATATCCTGCAGTCTGTGCTGTGGTGGAGCCCACACTGTTTTCACCCCCCGGATTTAGATCCAGAAGTGGTAGTGATTCACAATCTGCTGTCTATAATCCCAGCTGAAAATGTGTTGCTAGAAAAGCGCAGCAGGTCAGGCAGCATCCAGGGAACAGGAGAATCGACGTTTCGGGCATAAGTTCTTCTTCAGGGCTTCTTCCTGAAGAAGGGCTTATGCCCGAAACGTCGATTCTCCTGTTCCCTGGATGCTGCCTGACCTGCTGCGCTTTTCCAGCAACACATTTTCAGCTCTGATCTCCAGCATCTGCAGTCCTCACTTTCTCCTGTCTATAATCCCAGGCTGCCTCATTATTCTTCAAGTTGGTAATGTTCCTCATGAATGTCTGAAGTATCAGACCTTCAGATCCAGATGCCCTCATCCAGAGTCCAGACCCACACTCCTCCATTTTATTCTCTGTCCCTCCCCTCAGCCACTGGATAGCACGAGATTGGGTATACTTTAAAATCACAGTCCCAAAACCATTAAATTCACAATCTGACCTTCAGACTCTGCATTCCACATTCACAACAAAGTGAGGATCATTGAATGATGACTGCACAGGAGGCCATTCAACCCATCAGCTCTCTGCAAGAGCAGTTTGCCGAATGCCACTCCCCGGCCTTCTCCTCTGTAGCCCTGCAACTTTACTTTCTCTTCAGGTGGTGATCCGGTTCCCCTTTGAAAGCCTCGACTAAAGCTGCCTTTCTGTCCGTCTGAGGCAGTACATTCCAGATTCAGACCACACCCTGCGTGAAAATGAGTTTATGAATCTCACTGCCAACTGTGGAGAATCTGGTCCTGGCAGAGGCTCCCTGTTCCCAGGGACCAGCTCCAGATCCAAAAGCCGCTGCTTGCTGAGGGCAGGGTGGCACGATGCTATTCTCGTGAAAAGTTTGATTGGTGGAAAATGAGCCAGAACTTGGTGATTGGCAATTCACAGGGTTTCTCCTCTTCACAATCACTGACCCATTTGTGCATGAACACTGCCATGATTCCGTCTTCATTAAATTTCAGCAAATCCTGTCCCATTATAATGGAAACACATATGCGCTTCGGGCATAGTTAGTATCCCTGGATCGGAAGTCATAGAGTCATAGAGATGTACAACACAGAAACAGACCCTTCAGTCCAACTCATCCATGCCGTCCGTGCCAGCACCGGGCCTATGTCCCTCTAAACCCTTCCTATTCAGATACCCATCCAAATGCCTTTTAAATGTTGCAATTGTACCAGCCTCCACCACTTCCTCTGACAGCTCATTCCACGCACCCAACACCCTCTGCATGAAAAAAGTTTCCCCTTAGGTCCCTTTTATATCTTTCCCCTCTCACCCTAAACCTATGCCCTCTAGTTCTGGACTCCCCCACCCTAGGCAAAAGACCTTGTCTCTTTACCTTATCTATGCCCCTCATACGGGGAGAATGCGGGTAAGTGGAGTTGAAATGCCCATCAGCCATGATTGAATGGCGGAGTGGACTCGATGGGCCGAATGGCCTTACTTCTGCTCCTATGTCTTATGGTCTTATGATTTTATAAACATCTACAAGGTCACCCCTCAGCCTCCGACACTTCAGGGAAAACAGCCGTAACCTGTTCAACCTCTCCCTTTATCTCAAATCCTCTAACCCTGGAAACATCCTTGTAAATCTTTTTTGAACCCTTTCAAGTTTCACAACATGTTTCTGATAGGAAGGAGACCAGAATTGCACGCAATATTCCAAAAGTGGCCTAACCAATGTCCTGTATAGCTGCAACATGACCTCCCAACTCCTGTACTCAATACACTGACCAATATTGTGGTTCTGTCGCCGAGCTGGGAATTTGTGTTGCAGACGTTTCGTCCCCTGTCTAGGTGACATCCTCAGTGCTTGGGAGCCTCCTGTGAAGCGCTTCTGTGATCTTTCCTCCGGCATTTATAGTGGTTTGTCTCTGCCGCTTCTGGTTGTCAGTTCCAGCTGTCCGTTGCAATGGCCAGTATATTGGGTCCAGGTCGATGTGTTTGTTGATTGACTCTGTGGATGAGTGCCTTACCTCTAGGAATTCCCTGGCTGTTCTCTGTTTGGCTTGTCCTATAATAGTAGTGTTGTCCCAGTCAAACTCATGTTGCTTGTC
>NC_057736.1:42532134-42538277 GCF_004010195.1 Chiloscyllium plagiosum | reverse complement strand
CCCTAGGACCTTACCATTAAGTGTATAAGTCCTGCTAAGATTTGCTTTCCCAACATGCAGCACCTCGCATTTATCTGGATTAAACTCCATCTGCCACTTCTCAGCCCATTGGCCCATCTGGTCCAGATCTTGTTGTAATCTGAGGTAACCTTCGCTGTCCACTACACCTCCAATTTTGGTGTCATCTGCAAACTTACTAACTATACCTCTTCAGCTCACATCCAAATCAGTTATGTAAATGTTGAAAAGTAGTGGACCCAGCACCGATCCTTGTGGCACTCCACTGGTCACAGGCCTCCAGTCTGAAAAGCAACCCTCCACCACCACCCTCTGTCTTCTACCTTTGAGCCAGTTCTGTATCCAAATGGCTAGTTCTCCCTGTATTCCGTGAGATCTAACCTTGCTAACCAGTCTCCCATTGGGAACCTAGTCGAACGCCTTACTAAAGTCCATATAGATCATGTCCACCACTCTGCCCTCATCAATCCTCTTTGTTATTTATTCAAAAAACTCAATCAAGTTTGTGAGAAATGATTTCCCACGCACAAAGCCATTTTGACTATCCCTAACCAGTCCTTGCCTTTAGTGTGAGATTCTTAGTGAGTAGCAATCAGTTTGATCAATGTGGTTGATCTTAACTGTGCCTTGAAATGGTCCGAGTAAGCCCTGGTCAAGGGCACCTAAGGATAGGCAATAAATTGCCGGTAATGCCCATATTGTTTGACGGTTCTGTTTGAGAATCGGAGTTTGCACACGGCTTTGCAGTTTGTTTTATGAGAAATTAAACTCCAACCGCGGCTGAAGTGAATCTGCTCAGTCGGGCTCCCACGCGCATTTGAAATGTTTCTCGGGACTTGTATGGTAACGGAACTGGTTTTGGGGTTGTGCAGGTATGAAGCTGAGCAGCTTGTTGGGACGCAAGGGAAGTCTGGAGAAGATGCAGTTCTACTGGGACGTGGGGTTTTTCTTGGGTGCCAGCATCTTATTCAATGACCAGACGAAGATCATTCAGGCCTCAGAGAAGCTATACAGACTGAACGCACCTGTCTGGTGAGTCAGGACTCAGTAATTGAATCTGAAATGATCACTGCAATCTCTCAACAGATTTCAAAGAAACAATTATACCATCACTTTTTATGAATCAGCCAATTTAACTTGTCGTGAATCAAGTTCCTTGTCTGAACGTGACAATGTTTAATGTCCATACTTGAAATTGCATGACCTTTCAATTTCCCTGAAATTACTTTGTTCATGTTGCTTCAACTGCTTTCCACTGTCAAGTCTTACAACCTTCCCGGCTCCTTTGGAGACTAGTCCTAGCTCCCCATGACTGTGTGGTTCTGGTAACTCTCCAGTGTCCAGAGTGAAAAAGCCTCTTCTTTGAAGTTGTGCTGTGGGATGTTTAATATCCAGTGGAAAAGCAATGGGACTTTGCTTTCGTGGTGCTGCAGAGATATGTCACTGGGCCAGTAATCCAGAAACCGAAAGCTGGGTACATAGGTTCAAATCCCACCATGGCAACTGGTGTTACTTTTAATTCAGTTAATGAATCGGCAATATTAAGCTCGTCTCAATAATGGTAACCATGACAACTATCATCAGCTGTTGTTAAAAACCCCTTTTGGTTCTCCGATGCTCTTTAGGGAAGGAGACCTGCCCGTCCTTACCCTGGACATGACTCCACACCCTCAGAAGTGGGTTTTAACTTGCACGCCCTCTGAATTTGCCTCCCAGCAAGCTGCTCAATTCAAGGGCAGTTGGGAATGGGCAACAAATGCTGATTTTGCCAGTGATGCCCACATGCTAAGAAAGAAAAATAAACCATGAAAAGACAACACTGACAGCACTGTAGCACCTCCTGGGTACAGTACTGGATCAGTAAATGAGGCGGTCAGCATTTCTCATATCAAGGGAACACCAAACCCGGAGGAAGCGCGACCAAAAGTGCACTTACAATTTTGAGTGTGTGTGTGTGTATACGTAGTGTGTGTGCGTGTGTGTCTGTGTGTATGTATGTGTCTGTTTGTGCGTGTGTGTGTGCGTCTGTGTGCGTCTGTGTCTGTGTGTGCATCTGTGTGTGTATGTACGTGTGTGCAGGTGTGAGTGTGTATGTATGTGTGTCTGTGTGTGCGCGTGCGTCTGTGAGTGTGTGTGTGCATGCGCATCTGAGAGTATTTTTGTGCATGTGTGTGCGTGTGTCTGTGCATGTGTGAGTGTGTGGATGTGTGTGTGCATGTGTGTGTATGTGCATGTGTGTATGCATGTGTGTTTGCATGTATGTGTGTCTGTATGTGTATGTATGTGTGTGCATGTGTGAGTGTCTGTGTGTATATGTGTCTGTGTGTGTGTGTCTGTGTGCGCGCGCCTGTGTGTGTGTGCGTCTGTGCATGTGTGACTGTGTGGATACATCTGTGCATGTGTGTGTGTGAGTGTGTGTTTGTGTCTGTGCATGTGTGAGTGTGTAAGTGTGTCTGTGTATATGTCAGTGTGTGTATGTGAGTGTATCTGTGCAAATGCTTATGTATATGTAAGAATGTGACTGTTTATTTTTGTGTGTGGATATATGTGAGAGTGTAAATGATTACACCCCTGGGAACTCTGCATGATTTGTTTGAACTGATAAATGTTTTGCTGGTGCATGTTTCACTTGTCTGGACCTTTCTTCCTTCCCAGGAAGGCTGCTCTACTTAACAACTGTCACAATTACAAAGGCCAGTTTGTAATTGGAACCCAGAGCTGAATAAGTGCACCTGAGTGTAAACTTGAACTAGGGTGAAGCGATATGACCCCAGGCTGATGAAGAGAGCAGATCAATCCTCATTCCGAACAGTTGAAAAGTTGCTGAGCTGTACCGTGCTTGGATAAAGGATTCAACAACGTTGATTAAAGTGGGAGTGCTTCACAGTTGGAAGGGGGAGTGGGTCAGTGTAACAATTATGAGGAAGATGTTTGATGTGGTCCCAGTCCAACCTGCAGGACAGCACCATTTCACAGAGCCTGGCTAAGAGAGGCAGTGGAAAGGCCTCACGTTAGTGAGCCTGTCTGATGTTAGACATGAATCTTCCCTTTGCATTTTGATTCCGTTCCAATTCCGCATTCCTGAATTAGAGAGACTTGTATTCTCCAGCATTGATCTGTCCTAGTCTGCACAGCATTTAAATTCACCACGTTTTATGGGTTAATGAGAAACCTATTTCGTACTGATAGTTTTGTCTCCTCCCCTTCTTTCACCCCCCCTCCCTCCCCCCCCCTCCCCCACCCCCAAGGTACCTGGCATCAGCAATGGAGACCTACTTACTCTACAGACGCTTCAAGACAGACACCAAGGAGCAGCCTTTGGCCAAGCAGGACCTGGTAGACTTCTGGATGGAATTCTTATTGTCAATCTGCAGGGACAAAGCACCTGCAGACAAATTTCTGGTGAGCCATTATTGCAGGCACACTGAGAGTTTGGGCGATTGTCCCCGATGTGAATATGGAGCGATTTGATAATTTGTTCAGTGCCCTTTATGAAGGAGAGACCTCGATAGGCAGTTTGAAACCTCAACTCTCACTTTCCTCAACAGGTCCTCATCCTGGAGCCAACAAAGATCTTCCAGCCCACGCACCTGACCGTGAGCAGCACTGACAAGGACAAGGCTGTGAGCATGTGTCATGTCTCACCTGCTGAAGAGGTACCTGACCATCACGTGAACCGCACCCCCTCCCCCCCACCCCCCCCCCCCACCACCACAGTAATAAGGCGGCATGCTGCTCATTCCTGATAAAGTCTGGTGCCATAGTTGCACAATCGGGAGAGGTGCATAGTGAATTAGCCAGAAACTGATATTGGTGCTTAAAGGGTTAAACCCTGGGCTTGTACTTCTCAAAGGTCAAAGGACATTTGGAAGGTTGTGGATGCTGAGGGCAGGATGGGGCTGAGATTGCTAGACTTTGGTTAGTGTCTGTATTCAAGATTCGTCAGGCAAATAAAGAACGTTTGATCTCTTACGTGGTGACATTCTTGACCTTTAGTCAATGACCCCCTTCATATCCAAATTCTGTTCTCCCTGTGTCTGCGTGGGTTTCCTCCCACAATCCAAAGATGTGCAGGTTAGGTGAATTAGCCATGCTAAATTGCCCATAGTGTTGGGTGCATTAATCAAAGGGAAATGGGTCTGAGTGGGTTACTCTTCGGAGGGTTGGTGTGGACTTGTTGGGCTGATGGGCCTGTTTCTACAATGTAGGGGAATCTAATCAGCCCCTTTGATACTTCTCTTAGGGCATAGCAATGGAATCCTTCCCAGAATCCAACATGAATAGAGACCCCCAAAAAGGAATTTGGGATGTGGCTTGGACCAAGAGTAGACTCAATTCCTTGAGTTTTATTTTAAGTGTTTCCATATCTTGGGAATTCCAATGTTGGAAACGAAAAGGAATGATGTTGATTACTGAATGTCTTTAACCTGCCTGGTTTGAGACCCATCTTTCTCTCGCTGTTTTATTAACAGAATGGAATCCACACCTGGACATTCAGTGCAGCCTCCATCCGTGGTGTCAGGTACGTGCCCGGTGACTGTGACAATCTTGGAAAAGCTATCAGTGCCGTTTGTAAATTAATGAAGAGAACATTCTGGAAGCCTAACGTTGGCTGCGGGCATTGCAGTCTGCTGTGTTCCGGGTCACCAATCCTACTCAAGTGAATTCCTGAAGTTCACAGTACACAACCTCCAGCACACCCACTCAGTCCAAACAACTCTTTTCAGCTACAAAATCACACAACACCAGGTTAGAGTCCAACAGATCGAATTGGAAGCATTGGCTTTCAGAGCGCTGCTCCTTCATCCAACATGACCCTTTTTAGTGTTTGTGATATGTTGAGAATTGGTTGGTGAAAGTGTTCAAAGGAAATAAAAAGGAAACACCACTTTTTTTTTTAAATTGCACCCGCAATGTTTCTCTGGCAGTGGCTGCCAACAGTGTCCAGGAGATTAATGGTTAATCTTCCCTGTAGCATTGGCAGTTCTTATTCCAGAGCTGAGTTGGAGGAACAATCTGTTCTCAACCGAACCGGATGTGTGCTGGAAATGATCCAAGGGTTTTAAAGGAATAAAACAGGTATTTTGACCATGAATGAGAAAGTGGAAGCTTGGGGGAAGGTAAGACACTGAAGAATAAGCTAAATACAAGGCAAAAAGTCATCCCTTTATGCTTGACATTTACTTTAATGGCTCACCTCAATTCCCACCTCAAACATTTGATGCTGCACAGTAGGGTTGACTGGGTCAGTTCATTGATACCACATAAAGCAGCAGCAAGAAAGGTTTAGTGTGTAGTGAGTGCTGGGGGGTGTGGGAGGGCAGTGATGGTTCCAGCAGCAGCGGTGGGTGACATCATAGTTTGATAACTGTTACTCAGTTGTGGACCCAGACACTGCCTGTGGCTGGCATGTTTTACCCTGGAAATTGCTGGAGAAACTCTGCAGGTCTGGCAGCACCTATGGAGAGAAAGCAGAGACAAGGTTTGAAGTCTTGTGACTCTTTCTCAGAACAGTAAGCAGCTAAGAAAAGGTGGTATTTATACCAAAGGTGAAGCTGGAGGGTTGTGAGGGGGCCATTTGTGGAGGTGAGTGGTAGGTGGAGATGGAGCCCAGAGAAAGAGAGAGAGATGAAAGGGGAAGAACAACATCTCATTTTCTGCTTGTGGACCCTGCAGCCATAAGAACTTAACATCAAGTTCAATAGCTTTAGAGCCTGATTCCTTCCTTCCATGTTTCTTTTACCCATCCCCACCCCTGTTAGGACCTGGGTTATATTCAGTACATCTCATCCATTCTCTCCTACTCTTAGCTCTTATTATCACTTAGTCAGCTTTTCACTATCCTGGCCTACTATCCATAATCTCTCCGTTGACCTACCCTGTTTTCTCTCTCTTTCTCTCTCTCTCTCTGGGGCTTTGTGTCCAGCTATCCACTCACCTTACACACGTACTGTTATACATACACACTCTTTCACATACACACTCTCACACACACACTCTCCCACACATACTCAAACACACGCTCTCACACAAACTCACACACACTCTCACACATGCACTCACACACACACACTCTCTCACACACACTCACACTCACACACTTTCTCTCACACACACACTCACAT
>NC_057736.1:42530938-42532045 GCF_004010195.1 Chiloscyllium plagiosum | reverse complement strand
ACACACGCTCTCACACACATACACACTCTGACACACACACTCTGACATACACACACGCACAATCACTCTCTCACACTCTCATACACACACATTCCCTCACACACACACACACATACATTCTCACATGCACACACTCTTACGCGCACACTCTTACATGCACACAGTCTCTCTCACACGTGCTCACACATGCGCGCACGTGCATGCACACATGTCTGCACTCTCTCACATGCACACTCTCACACGTGTACATGCACACACTCTCACGCACTCACAAGCGTGCACACACTCTTCCCCCAACTTTGTTTTCAGCATAACAGTTCTGACGTAGAATCACCCGACTTGAAACATTAACTCTACCTCCTTCCCACAGATGCTGCTTGACCTGCTGAGTTTCATCAGCAATTTCTGTACCAGATTTCCAGCATCCTCAGTCTGCTGTTTGATTTTAGTGTTTTACCCAGTGTCCACTGCTGAAATGTCCCAGGTTGAGGTCATGTGTTGAGAGTAAAGTATGAACTGTGCTGTCTCCTCTATTCCAGTGTCTCAAAGTGTAACGAGCGATGCTGCTTTCTCTATGTGCTGCACAACTTTGATGACTTCCAGCTGTACTTCCCCACGGAACTGCACTGTAAGAGGTAGGGCTCACTTATTTATATTCCTTAGGAGTATTTGACCCAACTAGCCTGTGCTGGCTCCATCCACGTTTAACTACCTATATTCTTTCATGGAATGTGAGTATCTCTGGCTTGGTCAGCATCTATAATCCATCTCTACTTGCCCTGTGGAAGGTGGTGGTGAGCTGCCTTCTTGAACTGCTGCATCTATAGGATGTTGGTACCCCATGTTGCTGTTAGGGAGGCAGTTCCAGGATATCGTTCATATCGTTTCAAATCCTGATGGTGTGTCTTGGAAGGTAACTTGCTGTTGCTGGTATTCTCATGTCTGTGTTCCCCATCTTTGTTTGGATGGTGGAGATCACCTCTTTATCCAATTGTAATGGCTAGCTTCTGCTCCTCTCTTGCTTATATATCTTTCTATATATCTTGCTTATATATCTGCTTGAACTCGGATTTCACCAGTTTCCTCATTTCTCCTTCCCCCCCCCTC
>NC_057736.1:42524224-42530811 GCF_004010195.1 Chiloscyllium plagiosum | reverse complement strand
ATTCCTGAAGAAGGGCTTATGCCCGAAACGTCGATTCTCCTGTTCCCTGGATGCTGCCTGACCTGCTGCGCTTTTCCAGCAACACATTTCCAGCTCTGATCTCCAGCATCTGCAGCCCTCACTTTCTCCTCATATATATCTTTCTAACCTCCCTTCAGCTATTCGCCTTTTGAATTGAATGTGATAGCAAGTTCGTCATTCTCCCCACTCTCTGGGAGTTAGCAGTGACTGTCTGTTATGCTTGTTGTCCCAAACTTTGATTTTCCTCATAGATACATTTTCTTTACTTACACTTACACTTTCAAAGCCTCACACAAATCTTGGAAGACCTCTATCAGGTGCCATCTCAGCTTTCCTCTCGAGAGAGTAAAGAGGTTTGCAGACAATTAGAACCTCCCCGTTGTGGTATCATTTTTACAAATTTCTTTGTATTTTCTCCAAAGGTTCTTTTTCTCTTGTTGATAATTTGACGTACAGAGCTGGGCAGAATTTTAATTGGCTGGAATTTCACGCTCTCCTGATTGGTGGGTTTGAAAGCTGGGGGTGATTTTCTTAAATCCAACAGGCAGCTTACCCACCTATCCCTGCTCTCTCCACCCCTTCAACAGCAGTGGAATTAGCATCACATGACTTGCCCACCAGTGCAACAATTGAGGCCCTTCAACAAACAATTAATGGACACTGACGGACAGCCGACCACTGCTAGGTTAAAGCCAGCAGAGAGAGAGGCCTATGCCAAGCAGTCAGTAAGGCAGGTACCTTGTCCCAGCTGGTAGTGGGCAGCTGGAAAGTCCCACCTTAACTGGACACCAGGTCCGTTGCCTCAGGTCTTGCCTCACACTCGTTTCAAATCCTGATCTCACCGCCTTGCTAACCCTCAAATATTCTCAGTTTCAATTTATCACAGCTTTCCATCTCTTTGCCCAGTTTCGCTATCAGCCGTGGCTGCTGCTGTTGCTATGTTGAGAGATGCTGGCTCTTGATTGGTTGGCAGCTCTATGAGGTGGAATTTCCTATCGCTGAGGGACAGAAAGCCACCTTTGGTCTCATTACTGAAGCCCTGTGCTGCTAATTGACTGATGGGCAGCCACTTATACCCTTGGCCACTTACCCACAACAGTGCCTGGTGAAATTCAGCCCATTATGCAGCTTTCTACTTTTAGAATAGGAGGAGGCCATTCATCCCATCAAGCCAGCTCCCCCATTCCATTGGCGTCATAGAAATGTATAGCATTGGAACAGACCCTTCGGTCCAATTCATCCTTGCTGACCAGATATCCCAAGCTAGTCTAGTCCCATTTGCCAGCACCCGGCCCATATCCCTCTAAACCCTTCTTATTCATATACCCACCCAAATACCTTTCAAAATGCTGCAATTGTACCAGCCTCCCCCACTTCCTCTGGCAGCACATTCCATACACGCACCACCCTCTGTGTGAAAAATTTGCCCCTTACATACTTTTATATCTTTCTCCTCTCACCCAAGACCTATGCCGTCTAGTTCTGGACTCCCCCACCCCAGGGAAAAGACCTTGTCTATTTAACCCTATCCATGCACCTCATGATTTTGTAAACCTCTGTAAGGTCACCCCTCAGCCTTACGGCACGGTGGCACAGTGGTTATGGGCGGCACGGTGGCACAGTGGTTAGCACTGCTGCCTCACAGCGCCAGAGACCTGGGTTCAATTCCCGCCTCAGGCGACTGACTGTGTGGAGTTTGCACGTTCTCCCCGTGTCTGCGTGGATTTCCTCCGGGTGCTCCGGTTTCCTCCCACAGTCCAAAGATGTGCAGGTCAGGTGAATTGGCCATGCTAAATTGCCCGTAGTGTTAGGTAAGGGGTAAAAATGTAGGGATATGGGTGAGTTGTGCTTCGGCGGGGTGGTGTGGACTTGTTGGGCCGAAGGGCCTGTTTCCACACTGTAAGTAATCTAATCAAAAAGTAATCTAATCTAATCAGCCTCTGACGCTCCAGGGAAAACAGCATCAGCCTATTCAGCCTCTCCCTATAGCTCAAATCTTGGCAACATCCTTGTAAATCGTTTCTTTCAAGTTTCACAACATTTTTCTGATAGGCATGAGACCAGAATTGCACGCAGTATTCCAACAGTGGCCTAACCAATGTCCTGTACAGCCGCAACATGATGTCCCAACTCCTGTACTCAATGCCCTGACCAATAAAGGAAAGCATACCAAACACCTTCTTCACTATCCTATCTACCTGCAAATCTACTTTCAAGGAATTATGAACCTACACTCCAAGGTCTCTTTGTTCAGCAACACTCCCTAGGACCTTACCATTAAGTGTATAAGTCCTGCTCTGATTAGCTTTCCCAAAATGCAGCACCTCACATTTATCTGAATTAAACTCCATCTGCCACTTCTCAGCCCATTGGCCCATCTGATCAAGATCCTGTTGTAATCTGAGGTAACCTTCTTCGCTGTCCACTACACCTCCAATTTTGGTGTCATCTGCAAACTTACTAACTATACCTCATATGTTCACATCCAAATCATTTATGTAAATGGTGAAAAGCAATGGACCCAGCACCAATCCTTGTGGCACTCCACTAGTTACAGGCCTCCAGTCTGAAAAGCAACTCCCCATCACCACCCTCTGTCATCTACCTTCAAGCCAGTTCTGTATCCAAATGGCTAGTTCTCCCTGTATTCTGTGAGATCTAACCTTGCTAATCAGCCTCCCATGGGGAACCTTGTCGAACGCCTTACTGAAGTCCATATAGATCACATCTACCACTCTGCCCTCATCAATCCTTTTTGTTGCTTCTTCAAAATTAGACTTGGACCACTTTGTTCCAGAGTCACCCAAAAATATATTCTTGGTTCCTCCATTTTCTTGTCAGTGTATGTTCCCCCTTTGGAGAAATCACCGACTTGCGTTCTGTCAGATTTCACAAGGAGGCTGGGAATTCCCAGCTCTACCTTTCTGCCATCCTTCTCAGTGCCTTCACTGCCATGATATTGTCAGGTTGCTGGTCTGACACCTAGTCCAAGATGAGATATAACTCCCCCAAGTCTGACACTGAGCAAACTGAAGAAATTATCTTCAGTCTCTGCTGCAAACTCTGTTCCTATCCGCACTATCCTTTGCTGGCCACTATACAGGCCTTGTGACCTCTGATCAATCCTGAGCTGAGCTCGGAACCCTCATTTCATCAAGTGCCAGGGGCACCTACTTCCACTGCTATAAATTCATGCCTCTTTGCCACTTCCTGACCCTATTTGAACCTAAGAATTAGGAACAGGAGTAGGCCTGACAGTGCCTCAAGCCTGCGCCGTCATTTGACAAGATCATGGCTTATGTGATTGTGGCTTGAACAGCCATTTCTCTGCTAAGGTGATAGATTCTCAACGAATAGGGGAGTCCAAACCTATCTCCCTCTGCCCTATCAATATCAATGACACACAGCCTCACTGATTTCTGTGGGAAAAGAAATAATTCTCCTCATTACGTTTTTAAATGGGAGATTCCTTGTTTTTAAACTACGTTCCCGAATCCTAATCTCTCCCGTTAGGATAAACAGCATCCACCCTGTAAGGAATGAGTTGAGTGAACATTCTCAGAGTTGTTTCTGAGCTGCTGACTCACTCACCCATGAGTTTCAAACTTGATGATTCCAATTTCCTGCCTTCCAAACTGCATAATCATCTCCCTAAACTTCAGCGCATCTGAAATTCTCTTACCTGTTCCTAAACCTATACCAAACCATTCATCTATTGCCCTCGTTCTTGAGGACTTGCAAATTTCTTCAATTTAAATTGCTCATCCCTTTATTCAGATCCCTCCATGGCTTTAGTTCCTGAATCCACAATCCTCCTGGATGCTGTCTGACTGTGCCCCCATCTGCAATACCCATGACCATCTCACCATCCTATTCCTGCACCACTGGCAGATGTGTCTTCAGCCATTTCGATCTTCTGCTCTTGACTCCCATCGCTAAACCCTTTTTTTCCCTTCCATACCCTGCTTCACCCTGAAGACTTGACTTAAAAACCCGTCCTTTGGCCAAGCAACACTTATTGACCCTTCAGTGTATTCTTCACAAGGGCAGGTAACGTGCATGCCGCACAAATACCAGACGATGACCAACTGCAGCAAGAGACAATCTAATAGCCGCCCCTCAACATGCAATGGTATTGCCATCACTGAGTCTTTTGCTACCAACATCTGGGGGTTACCACCGATCAAAAATTGAACAGGACAGGTCATATAAACACTGTGGCTACAAGAGCAGATTAGAGACTTGGAGTACTGCTATGACTAACTCACCTCCTGACTCCCTAAATGCTGTCCCCATCCACAAGACCCAAGTCAGGAATGAGTTGGAACGCTCCCCACATGCCTGGATGGGTGCAGCTCCAACAACACTCAAGAAGCTTTACACGCAGCAGCCTGCCTGATTTGGCACCACGCCCACAAACATTCACTCCCCCAGCACTAGTCTACCACAGCAAGATACACAGAAGATACACGGCACCTTCCAAACACACGACTGGTTCCATCTGGAAGGACGGGGGCAGCAGATATGTGGGAACACCATGTCCAGTAAGTTCCCCTCCCAGACACTAACCATTTGGAACTATACTTCCTATCTTGAGTCACAATTCTGGGTCTCCCTCCCTAACAGCGCTGTGGGTATCCCTCCATATCAAGGACTGTAGCAGTTCGGGAAGGCAGCTCACCACCACCTTCTCAAGAATACTTAGTGATGGATAGTAAACACTGGCCTTACCAATGTTTCCTGCATCCCTTGAAGGAATTCTTTCAAAACTCATGAGCAGATTTTCTCCTGTTGTTTTCTCCCAGATGAAGCTTTTCTCTCAAAATACAATGAAATGTGAAAGTGAACCACTGATTTCCAGATTAATTCTTCACTGGCACAGCAGATAGAATTACAGAATTTGCAAATTAGTGTTAATTTCTCTACATCATTTCCAGGAAGCAAGCTGCTGTTGTTGATTAGTTAAAGAAATTACGATAACAACGACTGCCTGCTGCTGCTGCTACATCTGTTGTTTTGTTGATAGTTCCTGAAGCTTCCACACATTTGGCAGCCACATGGTCCGCTGCTCATTCGCAGAAACCTGTCGCCCCCTGTAGTCCATCCTCAGCATTGCCACCGATATTCAAATGCACGAGAGAACTCAAAACATAGACTGTTTCACAAGGAGAAGGCAGCAGAGCTAAGGGCTTGCGTGTCACAAAGGTAGTGTCCCTACATCTGGGCTAGGAGGCCAGGGTTCAAGTCTCACCTGCTCCAGAAGTGTCTAATAATATCTGAGTGGGTAGAAGAATCTGGAAGAATATCAACACACATGACTATTCAGCTCAATCTATATGTGTTGGTGTTTATATACCAGCCCTCTACTCTTATTCCATCCGTATCCTGCTTTGAGTCTATATTTCTCGGGCAGGTCTTGTGGTCCAGTAGGTACTGTCCCTGCCTCTGGGCCAGATATTCTGGGTTCAAGTCCACCTCAGCACTTGATGGTGTAACGCAGCTAGACAGATTGGTGACTGATCTGTAGGTCCTTCAGATGCTCCACTGGGAGGCAGTATGAGTGGGTAAGATCCCTGCTAGACCACATGCGAATGGTAGGAGCAACCCAACAGGCCCCATGTTAGAGGATTCCATGTGCCAGGTCTTAGCAAGAGCAAGCAGCATCCTTATTCTGACGGACAGCTGTGTGCACTCATGCTTCTGAAAGTATCCACTGTACTACTCTCAAACTTGACCTACTCTTGGGAAATAAGGTAGCGCAGATTACTGAGGTGTCAGTGGGGAAGCACGTTGGGGCCAGTGACCATAATTCTATTAGTTTTAAAGTAGTGATGGAAAAGGGTGGAGCGGATTTAAAAGTTAAGGCTCTAATTTGGAGGAAGGCCAATTTTGACGGTATCAAGGCAAGAACTTTCAAACGTCGATCGAGGGCAGGTGTTTGAAGGCCATTTGGAAAGTGGGAAGCCTTGAAAAATGAGATAACGAGAGTCCAGAGACAGTATAGTCCTGTTAGGGTGAAGAACAAGGCTGGTAGGTGTAGGGAATGCTGGATGACGAGAGAAATTGAGATTTTATTCATGAATAAGAAGGAAGCATTGCTCAAGTATAGACAGCAAGGATCGAGTTAATCCCTAGAAGAGTATAAGGGCAATAAGAATATAAGTAAGGAGGGCAAATAGGGGACAGAACCTTGGCAAGTAGGGTTAAGGTGAGTCCAAAGGGATTCTACGAATACATTAATGATAAAAGAGTAACTAGAGACAGAACAGGGCTCCTTAAAGATCAGCCAAGCCACTTATATGTGGACCTGCAGTGATGTGGGAGATATTAAATGAGTATTTTGTATCAGTGTTTACAGTAGAGAAGGATTTATAATGTAGAGAACTTGGGAAAATAAGTAATGACATCTTAAAAAATATCCATATTACAGAGGAGGAGGTGCTGGATGCTTTGAAATGCATAAAGGTGGATAAATCCCCAGGACCTAGTCAGAACTCTGTGGGAAGCTAGAGAAGTGATTGCTGGGCCTGTTGCTGAGATATTTGTATCATCAATAGTCACAGGTG
>NC_057736.1:42474209-42524164 GCF_004010195.1 Chiloscyllium plagiosum | reverse complement strand
TTTGTGCGGGGGAAATCATGTCTCACAAACTTGACTGAGTTTTTTGAAGAACTAAAGAAGAGGATTGATGAGGGCAGAGCAGTGGATGTGATCTATATGGACTAAGCTAAGGTGTTTGATGAGGTTCCTCATGGTAGACTAGTTAGCAAGTTTAGACCACATGCACTACAAGGAGAACTCACTATTAGGATACAGAACTGGCTCGAAAGTAGAAGACAGAGGATGGTGGTGGAGAGTTGTTTTTCAGACTGGAGGCCAGTGTACCACAAGGATCAATGCTGGGTCCACTGCTTTTCATTATTTATATAAATTATTTGGATGTGAACGTAGGAGGTATAGTTAGTAAGTTCGCAGATGACACCAAAATTGGAGGTGTAGTGGGCAGCAAAGAAGGTTACCTTAGATTACAACAGGATCTTGAACAGATGGGCCAATGGGCTGAGGAGAGGCAAATGGAGTTTAATTTAGATAAATGTGAGGTGCTGCATTTTGGAAAAGCAAATCAGGACAGGACTTATACACTTCATGGTAAGGTCCTAGGGAGTGTAGCTGAACAATGAGACCTTAGAGTGCAGGTTCCTAGCTCCTTGAAAGTAGAGTCACAGGTAGAGAGGATAGTGCAGAAGGCATTTGGTATGCTTTCCTTTATTGGTCAGTGAATTGAGTACAGGATTTGAGAGGTCATGTTGCGCTATACAGGACATCGGTTGGCCACTTTTGTAATGCTGTGTGCAATTCTGGTGCCCTTGCTTTAGGAATGATGTAGTAAATCTTGAAAGGGTTCAGAAAAGATTCACAAGGATGTTGCCAGGGTTGGAGGATTTGAGCTACTGGGAGAGGCTGAACAGGCTGGGGTTGTTTTCCCTGGAGTGTCGAAGGCTGAGGGGTGACCTTATAGAGGTTTACAAAATTATGACGGACATGGGTAGCGTGATTAGTCTTTTTCTGGGGTGGGGGAATCAGATTGAGAGGGCATAGGTTTAGGGTGAGAGGGAAAGATTTAAAAGGAACCTAAGGGGGCAACCTTTTCACTCAGAGGGTGGTGCGTGTACGGAATGAGCTGCCAGAGGAAGTGGTGGAGGCTGGTACAATTATAACATTTAAAAGGTATCTAGATGGGTGCATGAACTATTTAGAGAGAAATGGGCCAAATGCTGGCAAATCAGACTAGATTAAGTTTGAATATCTGGTTGGCATCTGTGTCCTGCTATACAGCTCTATTCACCCTCACCAAGGTTCTCGTGATTTTATAAACTTCTATAAGGTCATCTTTCAGCCTCTGATGCTCCAAAGAAAATAGCCCCAGCTTATTCGGGATTCTATGAATTCAATACCATGTGAAGTGGTTGATGCCAAAACAAGGGGCGACTAGATGTAGCACTTGGGGTGAATGGGATCAAACATTTTGGGGAGAAAGCAGGGTTAGGCTATTGAGTTGGACGATCAGCCATGATCACGATGAATGGCAGAGCAGGCGGGAAGGGCTGAATGGCCCTCCTCCTATCTTTCTGTTTTAAAAAGACTTGGGCAGAATGGTGGCAGACTGGTTAGCGCTGCTGCCTCACAGCGCCAGGGTCCTGGGTTTGATTTCAGCCTCAGGTACAGAGGTCTGTACAGAGTTTACACATTCTCCCCCATGTACCAGTTCCCTCCTATAATCCAAAGATGTGCAAGTTAGGTGAATTGGCCATTCCAAATTGCTCATAGTTAGCAAGTTTTGAGAAGATTTGTAGCTCAGGTTGGGGCTCTAGATGCAATTTTGCTTACTGAGCCAGAAGGTTTGTTTTCAGACGTTTCGTCACCATACTAGGTAAGATCATCAGTGAACTTCTGGGTGAAGCACTGGTGGTATGGCCTGCTTTTTATTTATGTGTTTAGATTTCCTTGGGTTAGTGACTTCATTTCCTGCAGTGATGTGAAAATGAAACCAAAAAATGAAACCAGACAGATCCAACATACCACGCTTCTACTAATTACCCATAATTCATAAACCAGGAGCCCCCCCCTCAGACCCATAATCCCGCTATCTGGAACGCCAACTTACAGATTGGCCATGGAGCTACGTCAAAGATTAAAACACTTAGAACAAGACTTACGCCACACCATCCACTCCACCCAAGAATTCCTGAACACCATCAAAGACACCAAGATAGAAGAGAATGAAATAATGGTCTCCTTTGATGTAACAACCCTGTTCACATCCATCAACATCAACCTGGCCAAGATAACACTGACTATACTATTAGAAGAACCAAAGACACATACACCAAACACCACCAACTTCATCAGCAAGGACAGTATCGTCAAGCTAGTGGGCCTATGCCTTACCACCCACTTCACCTTCAACAACAAAACCTGCAGACAAACCAACAGAACACCCATGGGGTCTCTGATGTCAGGGTTCTTACCAGAGGCAGTAACGCAGGGACTCAAACAAACAGCTCTGCCAACCATCCAACCCAAACTTTGGATCCTCTATGTGATGACACCTTTGTCATCACTAAACGAAACAAATTAGTGGAAACCTTCAAGAGCATCAATAATACCCTTACTGGCATAAAATTCACTAAAGAGGAGGAAAATAACAACAAATTGCCATTCCTAGATGTTGCAGTAGAGTGAGCAGCCAATGGGGAACTTCAAACCAGCGTCTACGGGAAAACAACACATACAGAGCAAATATTGAACTACAGAAGCAATCATCCAAACACCCACAAACAAAGTTACATTAGAACATTATTTCAATGAGCCACCACACTCTGCAGCAGAAGAACATGAGGAGCAGAGGAAAATCACCTATACAGTGTATTCAAAAAGAACAGATACCCAATGAACACAGGCCACCGTTTTCTCAGCAACAAACAGACAAAACACGTCCAAAACCCTAGCCACTCTTCCCTTCATCAAAGATATCTCAGAAATGACTGCCAGACTACTCAGACCTCTTGGCATCATGGTAGCCCACAAACCCCCCAACACACTAAAACAGCAGCTAATGAACTTGAAAGTCCCTATACAGACAATAAGCAAAACTAATGTCATTTACAAAATACCTTGCAAGGACTGTAACAAACACAATATTGGACAAACAGGTAGAAAACTAACCACCAGGGTACATGAATATCAACTGGCCACAAAATGAAATGACCCACTCTCACTAGTATCTTTACATACAGATGAGGAAGGACACCACTTCAGTTGGGACCACACATCCATCCAAGGACAAGCCAAACAGAGACATGCATGAGAACTCCTAGAGGCATCGCCTTCCAACCAGAACTCTATCAACAAACACATTGACTTGGATCCCATTTACCACCCCCTGAGAAAAAGAACAGGAAATGACATCACCAACCCAAGGAAACCTAAACACATAAATAAAAAGTGGGCCATACCACCAATACTTTACCGGAGGCTCACTGATGATGTTCCCTAGCATGGTGACGAAATGTCTGAAGACAAACCTTCCAGCTCAGCAAGAAAACCTACATCCATTGCCTATAGTATTGAGGGTTGTGTAGGTTAAGTGCATTAGTCAGGGGTAAATATAGGATAGTAGGAGAATGGATCTGGGTGGGTTACTCTTCAGAGGGTCACTGTGGATTTGTTGGGTCGAGTGACCTGTTTCCACACGATAGGGATTCTATGAATTCTATTCAGCCTCTCCCGATAATTCAAACCCTCCAACCTCGGCATCGTCCTTGTAAATCTCTTCTGCAGCCTTTCAAGTTTCACAACATCTTTCTTAGAGCAGGGAGACCAGAACTGAATGCAGTATTCCAGAAGTGGCCTAACCAATGTCCTGTACAGCCACAACATGACCTTCTGACTCCTGTACTCAATGCACCAACCAATAAAGGCAAGCATACGAAACACCTTCTTCACTACCCTATCTACTTGTAGTGGTGACCTTCCTCAAATGCTAACACCTTTCGGGTTCCTCTTTGTCAGGTTCTGTGAGCTGCTGAATTCTTTCACTGAGGAATCCCAATTGCAAGTTGATGATGCACTGAGAGTGACAGAGGAGCTATTAGAGGTGAGTAACACACTGAGTGACTACTTTACTTTAACACATTGTGAACACATACTCAACTGCTGTGTTGTCAGGACTTTAGTAACTTGCTGCCAGATCAATTCCAGTGTCTGACCAGTCTGATATGAGAGCAACACATCAACAACAAGCAGCATTCATTTTGATAGCCGCCTGGATATAATGAATCGTCCCAAGCCTCTTCAACTTGTCAAACAAAATTTGACAATGATCCACACGAAAGGTTGTCAGGACAGACAACCAGCAGCTTTGCCCAAGAGACAGCTTTTAAGGTTGTTTTGAAACTAGTAAATCTGCTTTTGCACGACGTGAGGGGTTAATTGGCGATACCAGCATTTGTTGTCTGTTCTTCGTTGCCCTGTGAGGGCAGTAGGCCCAGCCCAGGTAAAGATGCAGATTTTCCTCCCTGAAGGACATTACTGAACCAGATGGATTTTGATGCCAGTGATGGTCCGACACGAAGATTCGCTTTCATTGCAGGTTTACTTTTACTTAATTGATTGAATTTAAATTCCACAAACAGCCTGGTGGAATTTGAACCCATGATGATGGTTTTACTAATTCAGTGCCATTAGTCCTAGGCTTCTGCTTTCTCCTTAAGGAAGTGAAACGTTACTGGGAAAAGGCAGGCATGTGGATGTGAGGGATGTCAGATCAACCATGATCCTCAGGAATGATGTAGCAGGTTCAAGGGGCCAAACGGCCTTCGCTTGTTCCTATTCCTTGTGGACTTACGCCCAGGCCTCAACCCGTTTTTGTGCTCGGTTCCTCAAAACCTTAACTCCTTGATACTTCAAGAATCTATCAGCTTCCTCTGGTAGCGATCTAGCCTCCATGGCATAGAAAACATAGAAACATAGGGGCTCAGTGGTTAGCACTGCTGCCTCACAGTGCCAGGGACCTGGATTCGATTCCAGCCATGTGTGGAGTTTGCACATTCTCCCTGTGTCTGCATGTGTTTCATCCGGGTGCTCCGGTTTCCTCCCACAATCCAATGACATGCAGGTCAGGTGAATTGGCCATGCTAAATTGCCCGTAGTGTTCAGGGATGTGTAGGTTAGGTGTATTAGTCAGGGGTAAATGTAGAGTAATAGGGTAGGAGAATGGGTCTGGGTGGGTTACTCTTTGGAAGGTTGATGTGGACTTGTTGGGCCAAATGGCCTGTTCCCACACTGTAGGGATTCTGTGATAAGGAGCAGGAGTAGGCCATTTGGCTATTCAAACAGACATGGCTGACCGTCCTGTTCCCAAATCCATTCAATCCCTTTAGCCCTCTGTGGGATATAAAATTCCAAACATTCACTACCCTCTGGACAAAGAAATCCCTTTGCATCTCAGTTTTAACGAACTGTCCCCTTATTCTACAGCTGTGTCCCTTAGTTGCTTGTTATGTAACAGCTTATCTTTCTTCCTTTTCGGACTGTACAGTACAAGTATGAATACACTGAAAACGGAGAAAGGCTGATTCTGGGGAAGGGAACATATGGGATTGTGTACGCTGGACGGGACATGAACAATCAAGTCCGCATTGCCATCAAAGAGATTCCAGAAAGGGACAACAGGTAATAATTGGAGCTACTGACTATGACATGGATGGTCAAACACTTTCAACACCACATACTTCACTCGCATTTTAATATAAAAATACATCTCAAACTTCTTGTCAAAGGTGCCTTTGAGCAAACATTGACAATTGAAAATAAAGGATTGGTGAGACCCAGTCATTAAATATATTCAAGACCAGCATTGGTAGATTTCCAGATATTAAAGATATTAAGGAGTGGTGTTTTGTAAACTAGCAAGTCATGAAAATGGCAACATTTGGTGATCTTGATACTGGTTGCATTCGATTTTGCCGACCCATGGAAGCAGAGCTTGTTGCAAAGTTTTCAATAATCCAAGGGTCATTGAAGGGCATTTATTGTTCACAGACAGTTAGTGAAGTAACTCCCCTCAGGCCGGTATTCTATCACCAAGATATCCTTTACTTACAAGTACAGAGTCCTTGGCTCTGATCCAGCTCCCTTAGAGCTAGCTCTCAGAGTGAGTAGAGCCTCTGACAGTCCTGTCCATTTTTTTTTATTTTGTTTTTTTTCTTTTTTTTTTACAAAGTGCACAAATCTTTATTCAAATTCCACCATAGCCTACTGCACCTGGTATTCCCAGGCGGTCTCCCATCCAAGTACTAACCAGGCCTGAGTATCCTTAGCTTCCGAGATCAGACGAGATCGGGCGTTTTCAGACTAATATTGCCATAGGCCAGTCCTGTCTATATCTGTCAGCCAGGGCTCCCTGATTGGATCAGATTAATAGCCCCAATCAGGGCACTCATATTCTCTGATGTCCACCTGGCTGACTTCATTACAAATCACTGCAGTGTGAGGAACAAAGGAAGAAGTTCCATGCTGCTGTTTTCTGTACTGCCTGAAAGGCCATCTGACTCAGTGTGTTTAGGACTCAGGAAACATCCTGGGAGGCGATACACAAAGTTAACTATTGGGGTGGGAGTGCTCAGAAGAAGCCAGTAAATCCCTATCAGTTCAGTGCAGCAGAGAGTGGATTGAAAGGAACCCACAAGAAGAATTTGCTTGGTGCAGCTGAGCAAGATTAGAGCTCAGAAAAACCAGGGGCGGTATTAGCTTGGTGAAACCAGCTGTCTGTGGAAATTTGACATTGTACCAGTAACTAGATGCAATTTCCACTACCCAGGGGAGTACAGATCCTATTGGGAGGCAGAGAAATCTACCAATGAGTCAGCAGGACATTGAGGCAGTCTGTGACAAAGTGACTTTGAGGAATTTCAAATCTAGGGCCTTGAAAGAGAATAATTGCAATCCCTTCTGAAGTTTTAATGATATTTGACTGTCAGTGTCGCTGATGTCTGTGGTATGGGGGTGGGAGAGGGGGAACGATGGGTGGGTGGTGACGTGTATGAGGCTGGAACTGAGAAATCCATGTGATTTGTCACAGCCCCCATTTGCACATTGATGTGGTCTGTGGGGTTTTTTTGACCACAGTAAAGAAAGCGGGCTGGTGTCTTCGCAACAATCTGGAACAAAATAATTAGTGAAAGGAATACCAGATTGGGGTAAAACCCCTCTGATTTGTCCATATCCACCAGGGAAGGAAATCTGCCAATCTGACCTGGTTTGGCATCCATGTGACTCCAAACCATCAGCCAATGTGGTTGACTCTTAATTCCTCTGAAATGGCTGTGCAAGCCACCCAATTGTAGACAACTCACCATCACCTGCTCCAGGGGGATTAGGAATGGATAATAAATGTGACTTTTACCTTTTCCTCCCAATAATTGCACTCCTGCTCCCCCCCCCCCCCCAACAGGTACTCTCAGCCTCTTCATGAAGAAATTGCTCTCCATAAGCGCTTGAAACACCGGAATATTGTCCAATATTTGGGATCAGTTAGTCAGGATGGATACATCAAAATCTTCATGGAGGAGGTCCCAGGAGGTAAGCTGCTTCTTTCCAAAATGAATAGCTTGGGATAATGTACAAGAGGAAATGGAAGCATGGCATGTGGGAAATTTATCATGCTTGGGAGGAACTAGATTCTCCTGGTGTCATATCGGGGTCCTTTATAAACTAATTGTGAGACCAATTAGTCAACAGCTCCATTTACATTGTGTCACACAACTCCCAGGATGGTCACGTGTGACATTAATCAACCATTAACATTTTTCATCTTGAAATGCCAATGCATCTTGAAGTATGACTATCCTTCCCATCCTTTGTGGTTTGCAGATTGACCTCCAGGTGATTTGCAGGAAGCTGATCAAGCTGTTGTAATACTGTTTTGAAAAGGAGGTTGTTTAACTACAACCAAAAAACATTGAAGTGATCATTCCTGTCCTTCCTCAGCAATCAAGGCACTTTGAGTGTTTAGTCCCAGGACTGCATCAACACGTTAATCCTCATGTTCATCATTAAAACCCCTGAATACCCTGGGTGACAGAGACAGCTTGTGTGTGCAAGCATGAGTCATAGTCAACTAGATTTACAGCGCAGAAAAAAAAATCCCTTCCATCCATTGCCCCTGTGCTGGTCAGAAACAACGACACCTAACTAATTTGAGCCCATTTCTCAGCACTTGGCCCACAGTGCTATACTCTGGGCGTGAGAGTATTTCTCATGAGAAAAGGAGATTTTTTTTCACCCAGATAGTGTTGAACTTGTGAAATTCTCTGCTCCAGAAAGTGGCTGAGGCCAGACATTAAATGTTTTCCAGAAGTTGTTAGATACTGCTCCCCGGGGATGAAGGGTATGGGGTAAAAACGCGGAGCCTGGTGCTGAGTAAAATTATTGACCATGATCGTACTGAGTGGCAGAGCTTGAAGGGCCGATTGGCCTACTCTTGCTTCTAATTCCTATGCTCCTACGCTGCTACATGCGTGTGCTGTGTATCCTGTGAGCGATTATCTGTGTTTTTGTGTGTGTGGATTTGTATGTGTGGATCTCCATGTGAGCTAGTTTCTGTATGTATGTGGCATGTTCTTTCTGTGTGTGTGTGTGTGTGTGTGTGTACACCTGAGTATTTTTCCGTATGTATGCATACCCTATACAAGCGGCACAGTGGCTCAGTGGTTAGCACTGCTGCTTCACAGCACCAGGGTCCCAGGTTTGATTCCAGCCTCAGGTGACTGTCTGTGTGGAGTTTGCACATTCTCCCCGTGTCTGTGTGGGTTTCCTCCGGGTGCTCCGGTTTCCTCCCACAGTCAAAAGATGTGCAGGCCAGGTGAATTGGCCATGCTCAATTGCCCATAGTGTTAGGTGCATTAGTCAGAGGGAAATGGGTCTGGGTGTGTTACTGATTGGAGGATCGGTGTGGATTTGTTAGGCCGAAGGGCCTGTTTCCACACTGTAGGGAATCGAGTCTAATCTAAAACACATGGCTTTCTCCCAGAGATCTTTGGCCAGATCTATGCCATTCTTCCCTTATTCTGCAGACTCTCTGTTCCCGTTCTTGTTGTCACAGTCTTTAAAGTTAATCGTGATGATCATAAACGATGGATTGTGTGTCACTTTGTAACCAGGAAGCCTGTCTGCACTGCTGTGCTCCAAGTGGGGTCCACTCAAGGACAACGAAGCCACCATCATTTTCTACACGCGACAGATCCTGGAAGGCCTTAAATACCTGCACGACAATCAGATTGTGCACAGGGACATTAAGGTAATGGGGATGTGGCTGTGCCGCTGATCTCTTTCATCACTCTGTTAGTAAAAGCATACCTTCTGTGAACCTGAGTTAGTACTGGTCTTTCTCATGCAAAACAGGGTTGGGTATAAGCCCAACACTGGGGGACTTGAAGGCAGTGAGAACAAGCTTCCAGAACAATAAAGTGATTTTGGGTGAAGATAAACATTTCATGGTCTTCAATCTGTTGAGAAAGACAACCAGAGATAGGTCAGGGAATGAGAACAGGTCACTTGGTGTCAGGAGAGAAGCCAAGACAGCCATAGCTCAGTACAGGCCCGTGATCAGGACTCCAGACTGAAAGGTGAGTTGTCTGACTGAGAGGATAGAGTGAGCTTGTGGACTGACATTCCCCGCGCTCTCGGAATGACCGGCAATTCATTTCCCACAATTCATGAGGGCTTCCTTCGGAGAGTATCACCTTCAGCTGCCCAGTGGAGTCGGATCATTCCAAATCCCTACCCTTTTCCCCAGTGCGTGATTTCAACCAGAGAGAACTGAGACTGGATGGAGTCAGGAATTGAGCATGAGAATGGCAGGCTTCAATAGGGAGTGGGTGTCTGAATTCAGAGGTGGGCGATGAGCGGGAGGGAATGCCAGGTTTGGATAGATCATTAATGCCATCGTTCTTTGGGGACTATTAAACAGAAACAAATCAAATTTACTAACAGTCTCAAGGAGGAGTCAAAGGGACAATATTTCACCATTTTACAATGTACTTCAACAGTCAAACTAAAACCGAAATAAGTTTAAAAAAAGATTCACCAAGTAATGTGCACTTTAAAGAATAGATCCAGCAGAGATAGAGCTCCCAAATTTATAGACAGTCCTCTTGTCACACTTGGCACCAATCCCACCCACAAAATCCTTCAAATCTTGGAACATTCTTGGGCTGAATTCCAGCTGGTTTTCCTTCAACACTTTGGTCAGCAAATCCCATCCAATAGCTGCTTTGCTCTAGCTGTGAACCACAGTTATAATTTTTGTTAAAAAGCACACATTTCCCACTTCCCCTCAGCCCGGCCCTTGCAATCTCAGTGCCTGTGTTTAGCTTTCCTTTGACTTTCTTCTTTTTGCGAAGATTTTGCAATGGGCCGTTCAGGTTTGTCTTAGTTAAGTTCTGGGCAATCTCTCTCTCTCTCTCTCTCTAACTCACTTCTCCATCTCTCTCTTCTAACTGTCTCGCTCTCTTTACATATCTCTCTCTCTTCCTCTAGCTATCGATCTATCTCACTCCTTTATCTCTCCATTTCTCCAGCCTGGCCTTTCTCAACTCAGTGAGTGCCCCTGTTGTTCTCCTGGATCCTTGAGAGCTCTATTTGACTGCAGTGCCACTTTGCCAACCCAAAACCACAAGGGAACCAGCTCCAGGAGACGGACTGAGTGCCTGTCGCTGAGACCATGGACTTGCCAATGCACAGTTGCCACCACCTGCACAGATGCACCCAGCACTAAGTGGCCCCAGACCCTGCCTCCAGGGTCATCATCAGTGACCATCAACTGTTAACTCTGATTCCACCTCACAGAGGCTGCTGAATTTCTCCAGCATTCCCTGAGTTTATCCTGGGGATCAGGGTGACATGGTGGCTCAGTGGTTAGCACTGCTGTCTCACAGTACCAGGGATCTGGGTTCGATTCCCCCCTCAGGCGTCTGTCTGTGCGGAGTGTGCACATTCTCCCCGTGTCTGTCTGGGTTTCTTCCAGGAGCTCCAGTTTCCTCCCACACTTCAAAGATATGAAGGTTAGGTAGAATGGCCATGCTAAATTGCCCATAGTGTATGCGTTAGGTGGGTTAGCCATGGGAAAAGCGGGGATAATGTGGGTCTGGATAGGATGCTCTTCAGAGGGTCGGTGTTCCTGTTCCTGTTCCTGCTCCTGTTCCTATTTCCCTGTCCCATTTCCTGTCTATCTTCTCTGTTCTCTTTCCATATCATTCCCTCCCCCTCCCTTTGTCATCCACCTCCTTAGACTTTGCATTCACACCCTCATCTTCCTCCATACCTTACCTTGTACTGTGCGATCCCAGCACAGGTGTACACCTTCAACTCTCTGATTTCTGGGAAGACAATTCCCTGTGCGGTGTGTCGCTCCCCAGCTCCACCATGTTGAAGAAATCCTTGCCCTGGCCTCTTCCTGTGCAGCTGCAGGAGATGCGTTTTCCTGCTCTTCACCACTTCCTACACTGCACACTCATTCCCATGGGGCACCAGCAGATAGCTAGGGCTTGGAAAACCTGCTATAGCTGACAGTCATAGTGCTATTGGTTCTATCATGGGATCAATTACTGATCAAGAGTCATGCAGAGTGATCACCTATTGATCACCACATTCATTCAGGGAAGGGTTTGAAATGAGAATAGCAAAGATTATGAAGACTTGGTGTCCAACGAGAGGGCTGGTGACTGGCAGTGAGGTGAGAGCTGGTCAATGAAATGTCATTTGCGCTCAGTGACTTCTGTCATCACCAGCACCAGAGTAAGGACTGAAGCTTTGCATTTACCCTTCACTGAACTGTCATCTGTCTTCAAAGGGAGACAACGTGTTGATAAACACGTACAGCGGATTGCTGAAAATCTCGGATTTTGGGACGTCAAAGAGGCTGGCGGGAATCAACCCGTGCACGGAAACATTCACAGGTGCGTGCCTGGGAGAGTGGGGTCACCAGCAGAAAGACAGGCCATTCGATTCAGAATTGGTGCCATTGGGGTTGTTGTTAGTGAGGGTCAGTGTGGAGCTTCGATGTTGTCAGGCTTTCACCTCATTGCATTTGGACTCTGTGTTCTTCAGGTACCCTTCAGTACATGGCCCCTGAGATCATCGACAAGGGTCCTAGAGGTTATGGCAAGCCTGCAGATATCTGGTCCTTGGCCTGTACCGTAATTGAAATGGCCACAGGGAAGCCTCCCTTCTTTGAACTGGGGGAGCCCCAGGCTGCGATGTTTAAGGTAACAACCCTGACTAATGTTTATTGTCATCACAGGATCCTTTGCTTAGGGCTGAGCAATGGGGTAAGATTGGGATCGCTAACAAAACATAAGCCAGGCTCTCTCTCTCACTGCGACCCCTGAAGGTAGACATTTTCCCTGCCTGACATCCTCCCTTGGCTGAAAACTCACTAATGCTCCTCTCCAGGAACCGCCCACCCCTGAAAGAGGTTTCTGTAGGTCTGTACCCAATTGGGTGCTGACTGTTCCAGGACAGAAGGGGGCACAAGTCTGAGGGAGAAAAGGAATTAAAATCTGAAATGGCAAGTTACGCCCAGCATGATTCATTTTAAGCTATAATATATTAACAGTGCCGGTTACTAACCACAATGTTAGCGTTCAGGCAAGATTTCTCACCTGGTTCATATACCATTTCCATTGAAGTAGAGAACGGCCATGTGATTTGATTTATTAATGTCACGTGTACCCAGATACAGTGAAAAGTTTTGTTTTGCGTGCAGTGCAGGCAGATCATACCATTCAAAGTACATGCGGGTAATAGAACAGAGGGAGGAATGCAATCAAGTTTTGACAAGATTTGTAGCTCAGGTTGAGGTTCTGGATGTAGGTTTGCTCACTGAGCTGGAAGGTTTGTTTTCAGATGCTTTGTCACCACATTAGGTAACATCATCAGTGAGCCTCCGGATGAGGCACTGGTGGTATGGCCCACTTCCTATTTATGTGTTTAGGTTTCCTTGGATTAGTGATGTCATTTCCTGTGGTGATGTCATTTCGTGTGCTTTTTCTTAGGGGGTGGTAAATGGGATCCAAGTCAATGTGCTTATTGATAGTGTTCCGTTTGGAATGCCGTGCTTCCAGAAATTCTCATGCGTGTCTCTGCTTGGCTCGTCCTAGGATGGATATATTGTTCCAGTCGAAGTGGTGTCCTTCCTCATCTGTATGTAAGGATACTAGTGAGAGAGGATCATGTCTTTTTGTGACTAGTTGATGTTCATGTATCCTGGTCTGTACAGCAAAACCAATGTCATTTACAAAATGCCTTGCAAGAACTGTAACAAACACTACATTGGACAAACAGGCAGAAAACTAGCCACCAGGAAACATGAACCTCAACTAGCCACAAAAAGACATGACCCATTCTCACTAGTATCCTTACATACAGATGAGGAAGGACACCACTTCGACTGGGACAATAGATCCATCCTAGGACAAGCCAAACAGCAACATGCATGAGAATTCCTAGAAGTATGGCATTCCAACTGAAACTCTATCAAAAAACACATCGAGTTAGACACCATCTACCACCCCCTGAGAAAAAGAACACAAAATGACTTCACAGGAAATGACGCCACCACAGGAAATGGCATCACCAACTCAAGGAAACCTAAACACATAAATAGAAAGCTGGCCTTACCGCTAGTGCTTCATCAGGAGGCTCACTGATGATGTTACCTAGTATGGTGACAAAATGTCTGAAAACGAACCTTCCAGCTCAGCGAGCTAACCTACATTCAGAGGAGTACAAAGTTATGGCTGCAGAGAATGTACACAAAGAGCGAGATCAATGTTAAATTTAAAATGGAGAGTGGGCGAAGTGTATTATTGCAAGGATCCTTTGTGGGCACCCTCGGGTACAGCTGGCAGAGTGCTCCCATTTTAAAGCACGTGATGTGAAATCAAGCAGCCTGGTCGCATAAATTGATGATTTCTGAGTTACAGCCGTTTCACTTTTTCTCGTGGACAATTTTGTGCTTTGTGTTTGATTGCCTGTTTCTTTGCCGGCAGGTGGGAATGTTTAAAATCCATCCGGAAATCCCAGAGTCCATGTCCCTGGAGGCGAAGGCTTTCCTCCTTCACGGCTTTGAACCCAATCCGGATAAACGGGCCACGGCCGCAGAGCTCCTCAAGGACCCGTTCCTGAGCCGGAAGAAAACGAAACCCGCTCCAAAGCCAGGTCTGGGAATGAGAGAGAATGGGAACAGTGCTGGGTGCTGAGGTGGTGGGTTGATGGAAACGGGTTGGGACAGGCTGCAGTGGGGAATTGGATTGTGTAGGAGCAGCAAGCAATCAGAACAGGCTGGGTTAAGAAGGCCGAGAGTGTGGTGCTGGAAAAGCACAGCAGGTCAGGCAGTATCCGAGGAGCAGGAGAATTGACGTTTTGGGTGTAAGCACTTCGTCATTCCCAATTCTCCTGCTCCTCGGATGTTGCCTGACCTGCTGCGCTTTTCCAGCACCACACTCTAAACTCTGATCTCCAGCATCTGCAGTCCTGACTTTCTGCTCCTGGTTAAAAAGGTGTTTACCACACTTGCCTTCATTGCTGAGACCTTTGAGTGTAAAAGTAGTTGCATCGTGTTGAGGTTGTACAGGATGTTGGGAGGCCTCCTCTGGAATACTGTCTCCAGTTCTGGTTCCCCCGTTTTAAGAAGGATGTCACTAAACTGGAGACGGTTCAGAAGAGAATGCCGGATGTTGCCGGGAAAGGAGGCTTTGGGTTATAAGGAGAGGTTGGATAGGCTGGGGTTTTTTTCACTGAAGTATAGGAGTTGAGTGGTGACCTGATAGAGGTTTATAAAATTATGAGGGATGTAGATAAAGTGAATGGCAGGTGTCCTCCCTCTAGAACAGAGATTTCAGGACTATGGAGCATATTTTTAAAGATGAGAGGAGAAAGTTGTTAAAAAATTCATGAGGGCCAACGTTTTTACACAAGGAGTGTGTGGAAGTGGTGGTGCGGGTACAGTTGCAATATTTAAAAGACATTTGGACAAGTGCATGGATAAGAAATGTTTGTTGGGATATGGGCTGACCACTGGCAGGTGGGACTAGTTCAGTTTGGGATTATGGTCAGCATGGACTGGTTGGGCCGAAGGGTCTGCTTCCGTGCTGTGTGACTGTAACTATATCTAATACAAGGCAGAGGCATTCAACAGAATGGAACTGGAGGAAAAGTTGCAGAATTGGAATCCAAAGCAGGTGAATAGGGATGAATGGGATCGTTTGGATTTGGAATCATTGCAAATTGAAAGCTGAGGGAATGGAATGGAGGTGAATCATTGAATGAAGAACAAAGTATAAGTTAGACAGTGAGCAAGAGTGGAATTGCACTGAGGCAGTTGGACTGAACAGGGGCAGGAAGCAAGGGATAGCGAATTATTTCGGAATAAACTAGAGAGGAAGAGAAAGATACAGGACTGGAAAGAGGGAAAGTTGTGACAGAGTCTGATCGGGTGCTGGAAGCTGAGGAATGGGATAGAATGAGGTAGGACTGAAAATAAATGGAATGAAAGGGTAACCAAGTAAATCAGATTGAAGAAATAGAACTGGGCAGGATAGGGTTGAGGATCATTTGTGTGCAGCACCAATTGGTATATAGAGAAATGAATAGAAGACGGTTTGAGAATGTGGCAGGAGAAGTGTGCATTGATACAGTGCATAAAACTGGGCATTACCTCAAGGTACCAGGGATGGTGAGAAAACTAGGCGGTTTCACTGAGTATGGTTTGGCTCTATATCATGTCTGTTTTATGGTTTATATACTATCAATCGTGAGGATTCATCATTTGCAATGAGACCTTTAAAAATTTAAGTTCTCGTCTTTTGCGATAAACCTGTTTAGGCAGCAGCTGTACTTCAGGCATTTCCTTAGTTGTGGATAATATCCAGTGGCAGTTTGACATTGTCTAGGTGCAGCAAGTGCCCGGCGATTGAGCAGTGCTCTGGGTGCTCTAATTTGATCAGCACTGACTCAGATCTGTCCCCTTCTCTGTAAACCAGCTACGAGTCAGACTTGGCCAAGACAGGGAAGCTTACAGTTTCTAATCAGCCCTTAAGTTTGCAAATGGTGTTCCATGCTAATCCATCCCACTGCCCATTGTTCCTGCTCACTTACACAAACATAGTGCACCCTCTATAAGATGGGAGTCTTATGCTAGATACCTAATAATTCAGACATTAAAGCTTGCATAGTCCAAGGGAGAGAGAATATTAATTTGCTCACACAAAGCTACGATGTAGTGCTGCCATCCCTTGAAACCAGTTTGAGTCTGAAACAGGAGACTTGAACATGGATCTAGGCTACACTGAGGGAGAGCTGCATTGTCAGGAGTGGCATCTTTCAGATGAGACATTAAAACCAAGGGATCATCTTCCTCTCAGATGGGCACATAAGATCCTACATTGCTATTCAAAGAAGTGTTGATAGGCATTTGTAGGTACCTTGACCAAACGTTATCTCCTGGCTAGCAATTAAAAAACAATTTTAATGATTATACCCAGTTATTTATTTTAGTGCTGTATGTAGGAGCTTGTGGATAAATTGCCTGCTACGTTTTCCCACTTTACAATGATGACTATTCTCTCAAAATACTTCGTGTTTTCTGTGAAGCATTTGGGATGTGAAAGGTGCTATTTAAATGGAAGTCGACCCACTGGTCTTCTTCGAGTTATTCATAGCAGCAGTGATACCAAGTGCCTGTTGGTGGTGATATTGAGCAAGTTGGACGTCCAAAGACAATTGGTCTGACTGCAAGACCCAAGTCATATCAGAGAGCACCCACTGCTGGTAATCATTGGCAGTGCAGTTCAGACCTTCTCAGTGATCACACTTTCACCTTGGAATTACAAGCTTGCTCTGCCAAGCCCCACTTCTGAGGCTTGAATGTGAAACTGAGGCCAACACATCAGTACATCACGAAGGGAGTGCTGTACCATATTTTGGATCAAATGTAAACCAAAGCACTCCTTCTTGTTCAGGTAAGTGTGCAAGATGCACAGATACAAATAACAGATACAGTATTCCCCCACATTCTAACCATGGTATTCCCCCATATTCTAACCAATGTCTTCTCTTTGACTAAAACCCGGAAAATGTTTATAGTGGTGTTACTCACTGCTGCTTGTGGGAGTTTGCTGGATATAAATTAATTGCCAAGAATGCCCATATAGTGACAAAGTTAAAAATCATACAACGTCAGGTCGGGGTCCAACAGGTTTATTTGAAAGTACAAGCTTTTGGAGCACTGCTCCTTCATCAGCTGGTTAGTGGAGCAGAGTCATAGGATACAGCATTTATAGTAAAAGATCAAAGTGTCATACAACTGATGCAAACCTTAATCAGATTAATCACTTAGAATGGGGATGCAGGTTTTGATTGATTAATATGTAGGTCCCAGAATTTCTTTCAAGTCACAGCCCTGAGATAATTTAAGATTTTATCAGTGTATAAAAGAAAGTGACATCTCAGCCTAGTCAATGCGTTAAAGGTGTGAGGTTAGAGTCTGTCTGTATTCCAATCTTGAGTCAGACTAGTTCTGTTTCCAAAGTAGGAATTTATAAAATGTCACATGTACTGACTGCCCACAGACTGTGTGCTTTTTGAAGAGAACAGAATGTATCTGCGAATAAAAATCTGCAAATGCAAATGCACCCCGTAGATCTATATATGTGTTTCTGTGCCTGTGTGAGTGTGATTGTGTGTGAGAGAGAGAGACAGGGAGTGTGTGTGTGTGAGAGAGAGAGGGTTTGTGTGAGTGTGATTGTGTGTGAGAGAGAGAGACAGGGAGGGAGTGTGGTTGTGTGTGAGAGAGAGAGAGTTTGTGGGAGTGTGGTTGTGTGTGAGAGAGAGGGTTTGTGGGAGTGTGGTTGTGTGTGAGAGTGTATAGTATGGTGGGTTCGCTTGTATTGTGACATGAACTCAAGATCCCAGTTGAGTGACAGTGACTGCAGTACATCGCTATCCATTCTGAAGATCCTGATTGATTGTGATGTATTTAGAATCTGTGTAGATGAAAGGTGCTATATAAATGCAGGTCTCCTCCTCCTCAACTTTTAACAGTGCCCTGCATTCTGCCTTGAGCCAAACGTTAGAAACTTGACAATCACAGCATGGTTTCCATGACCAATGTTTCTAATCACTTTATCCCACTCTCTCGAGCTGCATTGCACTGCTTTGAAAATCCCCTTCCATTTATCATCCTGTCCATATCTTTATGCAGGTGAATTTTATCACAGTCTCTCGGTCCCTGCCTTGGGGCACCTGAAGGAAGGAGGTGAGAGCAGGCAGCCCTTGGACTTTAAACTCAGCAGCCCCTTCCTGAGTCGAAGCTGCTCGATCCCGGGTCTCTCTGCTAAAAGCAACTCACCAAAACAGGAGTTTCTCAGGTGAGCTTGAACTTTCCTGCTTATTGTGATTGCACAGCGGTGCCTCTGTCAGAGCTTCCACCTCGTGACCCCAGTTCATAGATCCCCTACAGCATGGGAGCAGACCATTTGGCCCATGAAGTCCACTCCAATCCTCCAACCAGCATCCCACCCAGACCCACGTCCCTACCCTATCACCTGCATTTCCCATTGCTAATCCACCTAACATGCACACTATGGGCCCATTCAACTAGAGTGCACATCTTTGGACTGTGGGAGGAAACTCATGCGAAACGTGCAAACTCCACACAGACAGTCGCCCGAGGGTGGGATTGAACCCGGGTCCCTGGTGCTGTGAGGCAGCAGTGCTAGCTACTGAACCACCGTGCCATCCTTTGAGGTTTGAGAATCGTCAGGAGCCCTCAGTGAGCCCTAACTGGGCCACAGCTCCCGTTGCTGCCTCGGAGATAGAATTTCAGATCCCAACGCTAGAGTGTTGTTGTTTCTAGCTTTTACACCATTAAATGTGAGGTCACTCAGTGTTTGCTGAGAGCATTTTCACTGGTCTTCATGTCTTCCTCCCCCCAGTGTGCTTGAGGAACAAGTGGATGACTTCAGTGCCCCATCCTCTCCGGAAGAAAATGCTGGATTGTTCCTACTGAAGAAAGACAGTGAGCGCAGGGATGCACTGTTCAAAATCCTGACTGAGGACTGTGAAACTGTGGTCCAGAATGTTCTAGAAGCCCAGGCACGGGTAGGAAAACTCTCATTCCTCACAAAACCACACAGAACTGGGATGGACAGACAAGAGCTCATCCATCTGTTTCTCCGAACAGATGCTGCTGAGTATTTCCAGCATTTTCCATTTTTAATTCAAGATTTACAGCATCTGCAGTTATGTTGTTTTTACTTTGACCTGGGAGGGCCAGCTTTCTCAGTTTTGTTTTTAAGCGCTTGGAGGTTCGGTATAGCGGGTGTCAGGTGGCACTGATGATGGAATTCCCACCTCCAAGGTGAAACCTCTGGGTTCAAGGCCTATTTCAGGACTGGTTGACTAATACGGCAGCCAAGTGAACTGAGCATCGCCTGTAACTCCTTCCGATATGGTCAGAGTGAGATTGTCTCAGCCCTCTCTGATACTGAGCGCCGACCCTCCAGCTCCAGTCTCTGGTTGCCAAACTAACTAATGGAACAGAATATATTTTCCTCATATACCACAATGTGTGAGGACAGAGAGGAAGGGAGGAAGTTCAGTGAGTGCTTTTAATCATTCATGGGATGTGGTCTTTCTGAGCCAGCATTTATTGCCCTTCTCAGGTTCATAGTTCCTTGAAGGCGGAGTCACAGGTAAACAAGGAAGTGAAGAAGGTGTTTGGTACATTTGCCGTCATCGGTCAAAGCATTGAGTGTAGGAGTTGGGATGTTATGTTGCAGCTGTACATTGACATTGGTTAGGCCACTATTGGAATACTGCATTCATTCCTGGTCTCCCTGCTAAAGGAAAGATGTTGTAAAATTTGAAATGATTCAGAAAACATGTGCAGGAGTGTTACCAGGATTGGAGGGTTTGAGCTATAGGGAGAGGCTGTATGGGCTGGGGCTAATTTCCCTGGAGTGTCAGAGGCTGAGGGGTGACCTCATAGAGGTTTGTAAGATCATGAGGGGCATGGATAGGGTAAATAGACAAAGTCTTTTCCCTGGGGTGAAGAGTCCAGAACTAGAGGGCATAGGTTTAGGGTGAGAGGGGAAAGACATAAAAGGGAGCTAAGGGGCAACTTTTTCACATAGAGGGTGGTACGTTAACGGAATGAGCTGCCATAGGAAGTCGTGGAAACTGGTACAATGACAACATTTTAAAAGGCACCTGGATGGGTACATGATTAGGAAGGGTTAGAAGGATATGGACCAAATGCTGCAAATTGGACTGGATTAATTTAGAATTATTTGGTTGGCATGGACAAGTTGGACCAAAGAGTCTATTTCCGTGCTGTATACCTCTATGACTCTAATTGCCAGGGTTAAGGTGTGAACTGCTTTCCAGGACCACGTTAGCTAATTTACTGAAGGCATACTGGTAGGATCCTGACCCAATGACATAAAAGGCAACTTTTCCACATAGAGAGTGGTTCATGTGTAGAATGAACTGCCAGAGGGAGTGATTGTACAATTGCAACATTTAAACATATTTGGACAGGTACATGTATAGGAAAGGTTTATAGGGACATGGGCTAAATGCAGGCAAGTGGAACTAGCTTAGTTTGGGAAACTTGGTCAGCATGGATGGGTTGGACCGAAGGGTCTGTTTCCGTGCTGTATGACTCAATGATATATTTCCAAGTTAGGATGGAACTTGCAGATGGTGGTGTGTCCTTGTATCTGCTGCCCTTATCCTTTAAGATGAAAGTGATTGTCAGTTTGTCAAGTGGTCTTGAAAGAGCCTTGGTGAATTTCTACAGTGCATCATGAAGATGGTTCAAGATGGTAGCCGATGTGGACATCGAATTAACAGTAATATTTGTTCCTCAGCCACCCTTTATTTTCTGTTGTTTTTAACTATTTGGTGAATTTATAGCTGTCTTATCAAAGAAGGGAACATTTCCCACTTTGTAACATCCATATCCTATCACAAATAAAATCATGGCCTTGCTCAAGATTGTTGTGGGTTTACAGTCAGTTTAATACTTTGGGCTGGGTTGTGATGGACCAAATCACTTCATACAGCTTCCAAACACAGGGGGCTTTCGAGACTCAATGCCAGTGTAATGTGGTGTATTGCTTGGTCCTCTGATGGGAGGCCCTGCAGGTAATTGAATAATTGTTGCCCCCAATCTGTGACTCTGGGTTAGGCAATTGTCTGTAGCTCCTCTACACAAGGTCTCTTAGAACATAAGAACTAGGAGCAGGAGTAGGCCGTCCGGCCCTTCGAGCCTGTTCCGCCACTCACTAAGATCATGGCTGATCTTTTCGTGGTCTCAGACTCACTTACTCAACCTCTCACTGTATCACACTGTATCACTGTTCAAAAAAATATCAATCTTAGCTGTAAAAAATGTTAACTAAAGTAGTGACAACTACTTCACTGGACAAGGAATTCCATAAATTAACAACCCTCTGGATGAAGAAGTTCCTTCTCAATTCAGTCCTCAATCCGCTCCCCCTAATCTTGAGGCTTTACCCTCTTGTACCTCGCTTCACCCGCCAGTGGAAACATCCTCTCTACTTCTGTCTTATTTATTCTCTTCATAATATTATATGTTTCTGTAAAATCCCTCCTCATTCCTCTAAATTCCAATGAATATAATCCCAGTCCACTCAGTTTCTCCTCATAAGCCAATCCCCTCAACTCCGGAATCAGTCTAGTGAACTGAGTCTCTCTATCTGTTCTGCCCCTGGAGACCCCTGATGTATCTGTATCACACTGTATCACTGTTCAAAAAAATATCAATCTTAGCTGTAAAAATGTTAACTAAAGTAGTGACAACTACTTCCCTGGGCAGGGAATTCCATAAATTAACAACCCTCTGGGTGAAGAAGTTCCTTCTCAATTCAGTCCTCAATCCGCTCCTTCTAATCTTGAGGCTTTATCCTCTTGTACCTCGCTTCACCCGCCAGTGGAAACATCCTCTCTACTTCTGTCTTACTTATTCTCTTCATAATTTTATATGTTTCTGTATGATCCCTCCTCATTCCTCTAAATTCCAATGAATATAATCCCAGTCTACTCAGTTTCTCCTCATAAGCCAATCCCCTCAACTCCGGAATCAGTCTAGTGAACTGAGTCTCTCTATCTGTTCTGCCCCTGGAGACCCCTGATGTATGTTATTGCTTTTTACAGTCACTCTCCTCTCATTTTCCCTCAGGCGGTACTCTGAGTCTCAGGCTTCAGAGTAGCTGGCCTTTACTCAGCTGATCTTTCTCACCCACTTGCCTCTGCTGTGGGGGGGGCGGGAAGTGCAGGATTTAAAACCTGTGTCTATTTGACTGGGGGAAGTGGCCAGGCACACATCCTTAAGGGCCTGACCTTCCTGTGGCACCATCAGGGTCTGCCAAGCACAGGGCAGGGAATCATGCCAGGTACCCCTCATGATTTGCCACTCCCGACTCTCTGTTTGAGCGAGATATCAAACTGAGGGCCCATCCACTTTCTCAGGTAAATGAGAACGATCCCTTGGCATTGTGGCCTATTTATTGTGGTGTTGTGTCCTATTTATCTCTCAGCTGACATCATTGACTTGGTGTAATTTGTCATTTCCCAAGTATTTTTGTGGGGGAATTTGCTGCATATGAATTGGCTGCCCTACTTCTTACATTACAACAGTGATTACATTTCAGGGCAGCACGGTGGCTCAATGGTCAGCACTGCTGCCTCACAGTGCCAGGGACCTGGATTCAATTCTGGCCTCAGACAACTGTCTGTGTGGAGTTTACACATTCTCCCTGTGACTGTGTGGGTTTCCTCCCACAATCCATAGATGTGTAGGTTAGGTGAATTGGCCATGCTAAATTGCCCGTGGTGTTCAGGGATGTGTAGGTTAGGTGCATTAATCAGGGGTAAATATCACATAATAGGGTAGGGGAATGGGTCTGAGTGGGTTACTCTTTGGTGGGTCAGTGTGGACTTGTTGGGTCGAATGGCCTGTTACCACACTGTAGGAATTCTATGACTCTTCAGTTGGCTGTGAAGCTCTTTAGGACATTGCTCGGTGCTAGATAAATGCACATTAGGTTTTTATCTGGAGCGGTAATGTGGTGAGGCTGATCATTTCCCTTCAGAGGGGAGAAAGGAAGATGGTCCCGAGCCTGCAGCCCACTGACGGGAACAGTGGAGTAGGAGATGGTCATGTGTCAGCTCTTCCTTCCGGGATGAGTAATGTCTGAGCTGCCTGGCCATTCCTGTGTTATGCATGTGTTCTAATTTCTTCCTTCTTTCAAAACAGAATCCTGACTCCAGGTTAACTTCTGAACACACCCGGCAACTCGTCACCTGTCTGAAGGACTACATTCGAACTCCAGACCATAAGCTGATTGTCAAGGTCTTGTTGAACCTGCAGACAAAGCTACACTTTGACAAAGCAGTGCTCAACGAAATCCAGATCATCATCTTCAGCTTCCAAGATGCTGTGAGTGTGAACTCAGTCACATGGAGGGGGAAGGGGCTTTTCACTGTTAAACTTGAGGTAGGCAGTTCGCCCGACTCCCCCATGCCAACTTCATTTCAAAGTAAATTGTCAGTAGGTCGGTGAACAAATGCTTAAGTATTGTGATAGCAGGGACCTTGCGCAGTTGGGCCCATGTGGGATGGGGCCCTTTGTGGGACGGGGTCTGTGAGGGACTGGGCCCATGTGGGACTGGGTCCATTTGGGATGAGCCCATGGGGACGGGGCCTTTTGTGGGACTGGGCCCTTTGTGGGACTTGGCCTCTGCATGAATGGGCCCTTTGAATGTGGAAGTGCTGTGAGATGCAGGCTTCTGAGAGACTGGGTCCACTGTGAGACTGGTACCCCATGAGAAAGGGACACAGAGAGAGTGTGGATCCACAGGACTGGGGCCATATGAGAGTGTGTTCCTGTGGGAATGGGACCCCTTAAGTGTTATACCCCATAAGATTGTGGATCCATGGGACTGGGGCACTGGGGAACTTTGCATGGAACCCTGAGGCTGTTTAATCACTGGCATAGATCTGTAATAGGGACTGAATAACCAGGAGATGCCCTACCTTTCACTCTTGGTCGGCTCTGCATTAGCTAACCTTACCCTGGGCCATACAAGAGATTCCAAACTGAGTGAAAGTTTCTGAGGTTTGATCACTCCACAGCCACTCCCAGTACGTGTTTACTCAGTTGTGATTAGCTAATTGACAATGAGCCATCACTGAGGAGCTCCCACATTGTGGTGAATTGTGATGGGGAGTGTCTGTGGTTGCTGTGTTATGTAACACATATCCGTGTGCTGACTTTAGAGTGACCCATACAGACTGTCTTCCAGATAATGGGGGAAGGTAACAACGATGTTCAGGGAAAAATTGTGAAAAAGACAGGAGGGCAGATAAGAGGAAGAGCAGGGTCTACAACAACAACAATTTGCATTAATAGAGCACTTTCATTGCTGGAAAACCCAGCGAGAAGCAATAGGGAGGGTCAAGACCATACAGTGAATTGCAAGCAAGGATGAGAATTTAAAAGTTCGGGTGTTGCTAGACGAGAGGTCAAAGTGGATCAGCAAGCACAGGGTCAGTCAGGACATGGTGTGGTTAAAGTACAGTCAACGGATTGATAGAGGTTGGAATTTGGGACGTCAAAGTTGAATATCTCTGGGTCAAAGTATTAACCATGTGATATCGATGGGAACTTTGCAGCTTACCTCGTGGATGACATCTTTCCTTCTTAATAGGGATTTTCTTCCTAGGTGATAAAACTCCTTCGTCGTAACCAGATTAAACCTCATTGGATGTTTGCCCTGGACAACATCATTCGCAAGGCCATGCAGGTAGCCTTCAGTATCCTCATTCCAGGTACGTGGTTGTGGGTGAGTCCATTGGAAGGGACTGTTTCTTGCCAATCACTACACTTGTAGGTGGAACTTATTTTGACATTACCACATTGTAGGAGAATCATCACATTAGACATCACCCCTTCTCTGCAGAAGAGTGGAGAGCCTCTCTCTGGTTTGGAAAGCAGCCTCCTGTTCAAACAAAAACTACCTTGAATTGCAGGAGCAGTGGAGACTTGAATCCACCTGACCCGGTGGGAGTACGTAAGAACATCAGAACGAGGAGTAGGACTAGGCAATTCAGCCCCTTGAGGCTGTTCCGTCATTTGATACAGTCGCGGCTGATCTCATCTCATCCTCAACTCCAATTTCCTGTTTCCCCTCCATAACCCTTCAACCCATTACTAATTAAAAATCTGTCTGTGACCTTCTCAAATTTATTGTGTTCCAGCATCCACTGCAGTCTAATGTGTTGAATTGCCATAGGTTCACAACCCTTTGAAAGAATTAACTCCTCTTCATCAATGCGCCACCCCTTGTTTTAAAACTAAGGCCTCTCGTTCTCAATTGCCCCATAAGAGGTAACGTCCATGTGGAGCTGCTTTGTCACTCTACTTTAGTATCGTACAAACCTCAATTAAATGTCATCTCATCCTCCTAAACCCTAGCAAGTATAGACCTGAACTGCTCAACCTCTCCTCAAAGCACAAACCTGGAATTAATCTACTGAACCTTCTCTGAACTGCCTCCAGTACAGTTGCATCCCTTAAGTAAGAGGACTAAAACTGTCCTTGGTACTCCAGATGCAGTCATACCAATGCTTTGTATGATTGCATAACACTTGTCCACTTTTATATTCCTTTAGCAAGAAATGCCCAAATTCCAATTGCTCTCTTTATTACCTGCACTATAGCTTCCAGTTACTCATGCACAAGGACACCCAGATCCCTCTGCACTGAAGCACTCTGAAGTTTCTACTTACGAACACATAATTTAGGAGCAGACATGAGTTATTTATTCCCTCAAGCCTGCTCCACCCTTCATTAAGATCATAGCTGATCTAATTTTCCTGAGTTCCTCCTTCCTTTCCATTTCCTGAGGTACAGCTATTTCTAGGATGTTTGTTGTATCCTGTACAGTAAAGTCCAACACAAATTCATCTGCCTTCTTCTCATTTTCCATTGTTAATCCTTAGACTCACATTCTATAGGAAAAATTGCACTTTATTAACTCTTTCCTTGTTTGTACATGTATAGAAACCCTTACTATTTGTTACTAGATTTGTAACTAGCATTCTATTGTACTCTGATTTACCCATCCCTCATTAATCTTTTAGTCATTCTTTACTCTTCTGACCTGCCACCTGTCTCAGTATGCTCTGCCTGTTAAGTTTAATTTTATCCTTAACTTTTTAGTTAATCACTGATTAATCACAGTCTGCACTTTCTGAGATATATTTAGTGTCTTCTGAAATAGTCCCTTATATGGGTGACACGGTAGCTCAGTGGTTAGCACTGCTGCCTCACAGCACCAGGGACCTGAGTTTGATTCCAGCCTCAGGCAACAGTCTGTGTGGAGTTTGCACATTCTCTTCATATCTGCGTGGGTCTCCACCTGGTGCTCCGGTTTCCTCCCACAATCCAAAGATTTACGGGTTAGATGAATTGGCCATGCTAAGTTGCCTATAGTATTCAGGGATGTGTAGGTCAGGGGTAAATGTGGAGTAATAGAGTAGGGGGAATGGGTCTGGTTAGCTTACTCTTTGGTGGGTCGATGTGGACTTGTTGGGCCGAATCGCCTGTTTCCACACTGTAGAGATTCTGTGTTTCTATGTACCTCTGTTGATCCATTATTTAATCTAATTTTCTGCTGGTTGTGTTTACCTGGCCTATTGCAGCACAGTGAGCCACAGAAGGACAGTGTTTCATAGAACTGTACAGCACAAGCTCAGAATAAAACAGGTTTTCCCTAACCTGTCTCATCTAGGGCCACGGTAATTTTATACAAAGCAATTAAATCTCCCTTTAGCCTACTCTGTCTAAGGGAAACAATCCCAGCCTTTCCATTTCTTATCCAGAGCTGGAATTCTTCATTGCTGGCAACATCCTGTGAAATCCTCCTCAGATCCTTCCCCTAATGCAGTGACCAGCACCATATGCAGTGCTGTACCTCTGAGCACACTAATGTTGTATACATTTTGGGGATAAGCTGGTCCCTCACACTTAACCCACGCTGCTATCAGCTGAAACATAATGACTGGTCACTACATACCAACTATTACCTACTCACTCGCTGTATCATGGAATCTACAGGGAAAAACACAACATCATCTTAAAGTAACCCAGAGTCAATAAGGATCTAAAAAACCTCTCTAAGTCTCTCCAATCTCCAAAACCAGGAAATTCCAGCGCTTGAGTATGTACTCACTGAAGGCTCTTGCTTTCTCTATGATATAACATCCAAGTCAGGAACTGGTCTTGCTCTCTGTAAAAGACATACAGAGAGTCAGCACCCAATGCACTAGATAACACCTTAGTCCAGCGGGTCATTACAGCCTGGATAAACAGCATGATCAGAGAAAATAAATTCAATCTGTTGAACCAGAATAATTTTTCATTAGGGACATGTAACGTGAGAATCCTCATGGCTGGAGAGATGGTAGTGCAGTGGTGGTATCACTGGACTAGTAACCCAGAGGAGAAAGTGGGGACTGCAGATGCTGGAGAGCAGATTCAAAGAGGTGGTGCTGGAAAAGCACAGCAGGTCAGGCAGCATCCGAGGAGCAGGAGAATCAACGTTTCGGGCATAAGCCCTCCCACAGTAATCCAGAGGCCCGGGCTAATGCTTTGGGGGCATGGGTTCAAATTTGCAATTAACAAATGTGGAATTCAAAGCTAGTCTCAGTAACGATGGCCATTAAAATATCACCAATTGTTATTGGTGATCTGGTCCCTTCACGGAAGGCTATCTGCTATCCATACCTGGTCTGGCCCACATGTGACTCCTGACTCACAGCAATGTGTTTGACTCTCAACTGCCCTCTTAAGTGGTCGAACAAGCCGTTCATATGAAAGGGATGGGAAATAAATGTTGACCTTAACAGCAATGCCCACATCCAATGAAAGAATTAAAAAGAGCCCATGTTCATGCAATCTCCCAAGAGAGGCAAAACAGTACAGGGAAAGAATCTTGGAGGTGGTTGGTGAGATTGTACTTAAAAGTAGGTATAGTTCGATGGGATCAACACTGATGCTGATGTTTAGTGTCCTAAGGGGTTGTATGAGAGATGGCCAAAGGTACCCATGGATAAGAAACACTCAGAATGAATCAGCAACTTGAGGTGAAATGGGGGAGAAGTTGAAGGATGGGTGGGGCGGTGGGGCCAATGGTAAAGTCACTAGACAAAAGAATCTGACTTGGATTTTCTCCCTCAGAATCAAAGCACCAGATTCAGCGCTCCTTTGATCAAGAGGCAGATGAGCACTGCACAGACAATGTTCCGGGGAAGTGGAGCGGGAGTGAGTCCGACGTGAGGGAACGGGAAGTTCTGGAGCTGCAGATGGATGGAGCTGGAACCTCGGGTGTGAGCACGCTCAGTCGCTCCATGTCCCATGATTCCCAGCAAAACACCTGCCCCCTCATTGTGCAGCTCAGCCAACTGAGGGCAGAATCAAACCGGTATGGAGAGGAGTCACTGTGGGTGAACAAAACAACCAGCTGGATAGTAACATGCTGCAAAAACTCCTTGAGATACCTTTCTAATGTTTAAATCTGTTGCATTCTTTTATTCAGTGCAAATGTGCTAATCATGCAACAAGGATTGGTAGGACAATAATGTACATTCTTTATTTGAAGAATTTTATTTCTCTGATGAAGCGTAGGTGTTCCTGGCAAAGCCAGCATTTCTTAACATTGCCTCCAAACTGAAAGGTGTGCGAGGCCATTTCAGATGCTGCCAGATTTCTGAAGTCGCACGTAGGCCAGACAGAGTAAGGCTGGCAGATTTCCTTCCCTACAGAACCAGATAGATTTTTACAACACTTGTGGTAATCATCGCTGAGGTTAGCTCCAGAGTTTATTAATCGAACCTAAATTCCATCAAATGAATAGTAATTTGAACCCTGCACCCAAAAAAGATTATATACACAATGATCACTTAGAGACTACGCAGAACACATCTGACTTGTAGGACTGCTCTTCTGGTCTGAATGCAGATTACACAGGGATATACATCATATCATGTGGTGAATAGTGATAGACAACAGTTTGGTACATCACTTAAAGGTATACCACAATAACTTGTTGTTTTAGTAATTTGGGAGCAGAGCTGGGTGGGCCCTTTGTTTTCTGAGCCCCGCCCAATTTGCCATTCAATTAGACCAAACATGGAAAAAAAAACTGCCTTGCATTTATGTAATGCTTTTCATGACCAGTGGATGTCTCAGTGCTCTGCAACTAATGAATTACTTTTTGAAATGTGGTCAAGTTTCTGCAGTAGGAAACAGCAGTTGAACTTGCACACAAATGCCAGGGTTAATGACCACTTACATACACTGTTCTTGTATGAGGGACAAATTTTAGCCAAGACATGAGGATGACCCCCCCCCCCCACCCCAGTTTCATGTAGTGCCACAAGGTCTTTTATATCCAGGAAGCAGCTGCAGGTTTAGTTGATCATATCATACAGAGATGGCACTTGGACAGTGCAGCAGTCCCTCTGTACTGCAGTGGAACGTCGACCTCATTATTTTCTGCTAAAGTTCCAGAGTGCAGCTTCAATCCAGGACCTTGTGTATTAGAGGCAGGAGTGTCAACAGCTGAGGCAGAGCAAGGCTGATCTCACCTCAGCTGCATGTACTCACCTCTGGTCAAAATCTCATGATCTTGTCCTCAACAGAAATGCATCCATCTCAGTCTTGGAGACTCCAGTTGACCTGTAGTAACCTCAGTCTATTTTGGGCGGGTGGGAGAGAGTTTATTATTTCCACATTTTATACCCTTCCTGATTTCACTCTTGAATGGGCTGGCTCTAATTTTCGGATGATGTTACCTGGTTCTTGATGTCCCCAACAGACAAAATAGTTCCTCTCTATTTATCCTGTTGAAAACCTCATTCAGATCACTCCTTAATCTCCTGAACTCAGGAGAATGCACACTGTGTTTAAACAACTTGTCCTCACCATTTAACCTCCCAAAGGTACTAGTATCATTCAGAGTGAGCCATGCAGGAATTGCTTATGGGAAAGGGAATTTGTGTCGCAGTAAATGTGTGGCCATGAAAGAAATCAAGCAGCCATCATCCCAAGACATTTAATGGGCTCTCGCAGAATTTACTGTGGCAAGTCTGAGCTGTGGCCTGCCCAGTATTCGATGTGACCACAAGTCATTTAAAGAAGAGCAGTGGTTCCAGCCCAATCAAGTGTGGCAGGTTCCCTGTGAATCTGTCTTATTCATGGCATTATGCTCATACGCAATGAGGGTTAACTATGTTGGTAGCCATTCCCCGTGAGGGGAGGTGGTGGGGGGAGGTATTCCTGTGAGGATAATTGATCTCAGAGAGGACATTCCTATGAGGATAATTGATCCCAATTTTTGATTGGTGTTACTGTAAGATCATCCCATTCTATTGATTCCACCTCCTCTTAGTCAGGAAGATTTACTGATGAACGTGTAATGCAAAGATTCACACACAAAGCTGGGCAGTGATTGTTAGATGATACATTAAGATGTATCATTTGTCTAGTTAAGATCATATAATGCCTTCATTGAGGCATTGAGGGTTGCAATCATCCCGGATTACCCTGGGAATTAAAAGATTAGCCTCCAGGAAGCTGCTGGAAGAAGCTCAGGAGAAAACACTCCGTAAAATAATTCTATATCATGTGAACACTGGTCAGTCATTGCTGATATGTCTGTGTTCATGTCAGTGGCTGTTAAGTGTGTCAGCATTGATATGTACCAGAGTCTCTTGATTAGTAATATTGGCTATTTTAAATTCAGAACTATGCATTTGACAAAAGAAGTAATTACCTTCACGTGGATTAAATGCTCTGTAATGTTCCATTTCATTGACAGTACCGAGTGGTAAAAGCCACAATTGTAAAGTGTTGGTATTTTATAATATTATAAAGCTTCCTCTCCACTATCACTGCACCAGAAACAAGCAAAGATTACCTGTGCACTCTGGTTCAAATCAACCAGATATCTCAGTCCCAGTCTCAGATGAACTCCACTCAACTCTCCACTCTCACATTTCCACTTGAAACACTTCTAATGTTTATGTTTATTCAGATTCCAAATTTTATAGAACTGAAAACTGGCAGAAGTCCAAGCCAAGATTTTCTTTTTAAAGTTTCAATGTTCATTATCATTTTCTATTCTACCCACGTGTGCAGATCCCTCCAATCCTTCCTGATCTCTGTAAGCTCATGCAGCCTCACAACCCTTTGAGATCTCTGCATTGCTGAGGTTCTGGCCTCTCGCACTTCCCTGATGTTTATCACTTCAGAATAGGCAGCTGTGTCTACAATTATCCAGTCTCTCAACTCGTGAATTTCTTCCTTGCATCTCTTTCGGTCTATTCTCTACTTTGCCTCCTTTTGCCAGCTCGTTCAAAACTACATATTTGTTTAAATTTGTGGTCACATGTTCTCACTTCTGTGCCCCGATTACATTTTTTTTGTCCAATAATATTTTTGTGAACCACCTTGTTCCGCTATGTGGCAGTTTCTATATAAATGCAGGCACTTCTGATTAAATTTTGTGGGAGGCCTGTGTGAGGAAATTCATTTCCCTCTGGGTCTGTGCTTGCGTTGCTCCTGTCATTGGGATGAGTAGACAAAAGATGGAGAATTAACCAAAAAAAAACCTCTGATTATCTACTGGATCTTTAATCTTTCAGCCTCCTGGAAGACCTTGCAGAGAAAGAGAGGGAGTTCCAGCAACTTCTACAACTAACCCTACACCAGAAAGACCACAGCCTGAAGTCACTACGAAAGAGATCAGAATCCTCAGGTCAGTTGATGGGGACAGACTATTGTGGAAGCATTGCATGGACTGAGGATGATTGAGAATGGACCGTGGTCACTCCTGAACCAACCTATGGTTGCCAGTGCCCTCCACGTGATGAGCAGTCATCATCATCATTTTGTTTCACTGCTCATGTGCAAAGACTGGGGGACAGCTTTGTATTTAGCTGCAGGGATAGCCCAGGGTGTTGTGGCTCAGGGTGGAAAACTGCTGTGAGGGGTGGGGCCAGGGCTGGGGATAGATCAGGAAGGTAGGACCTATTTTGTTGTTCAAAATATCGGAAGAGTCTAAATATTGGAACTGAACATCCTCTTTGCCAGAGAATTCAACATCACCCAGGAAATCTCTATAATGATGTGGCTGATTCTAGAGTATAATTCTTGCTGAAACTGTAGTATGGTTCTGAGGAAGTTGGAGATCAGGTGACAGGTTAAACCAAGGAACCATATATCTCTTGGGTAGATGTAAAGGATTCTGAAGTTCTATTAAATGTAGAGCAGGTAGGTTCTTCAGAGTGTCTTGGCCATATCTCCCAATACAGTTATTATTGGGTGGGTGGGGAGGTTCTGTATTTTGGTACATAAAGCCTGACAGCCGTATGAGGCAGGGAGAACGAGGTCAGAGAATTTTCTGCTGTCTGTCATTGTCCTATAAAACACCAGGTACCTATCAATAGTCAAGTTGTGACATATTCAGCTTTTTGGATTTGCTGAGGCAGGTTAAGACGGAAGAGAGAGATAAAACATGAAAGGGATTGTGTCTGAGATCAACCACTGTTAAAACCGAGCACTTACAGATGGCTCTAGACAGTTTTGTTTTCTCTCTCTCTCGCCCTCTCTCTCTCTCTGTCAAAGTGTTGTCCACGCTAGAGGGTAGGATCAGCCAATTTGAGTTCAATCAAACAGCACAAATGACCCAATTGGCTGTTTACAAAGGTGTTAGTTGAGGGAGAATCAACGTTTCAGGCATAAGCCCTTCTTATGCCCGAAACGTCGATTCTCCTGCACCTCGGATGCTGCCTGGCCTGCTGTGTTTTTCCAGCACCACATTTTTCAACTCTGGTATTCCAGCATCTGCAGTCCTCACTCTCTCCTGTTAATTGAGGGATAATAGCTGGAATGCTGGTGAGACTCTCCCCTACTTTCCTTTGAAGTAACGTCATTAAAAAAAGGTGGGAGATGGCACAGTGCCAACTGCAGACTTCATGACTGCAGCTGTATGGAGAGAGTGAGATCACTGTGTGTGTGCCAGTTTGGCAGAGAGCCAAGTGGGTAAGGCTGCTGCGCACGCTCACTGCTGAGTAACTGATCTGTTTCATGGAATTCCCTGTAACCCACTTCAGTGCAAATATTGTGTAATGTGGGCTGCAGAGGTGACTACCAACCCGGAGAGAGTTTGTGGTGAATATTTAGTGACTTCATGCATCCCATGTTTCCTGGAAGGTCAGTCAGTCTGGGAACGGAAAGTGAGAGTGTTGTTGCCTTTAGAGGGTGAGGGAAGTACTGACCTTTAGTTTCTCTAATGTGTAAAATTGTCTTTACTCCAAAGTGGAAATGTACTTTTCAGTCATATTCCTTTTAAATGCTTCAAGTTGAAAGACTTGTATATTGAGCCATGCTCAGAAAGCACATGAATCTTGTTGTCAGAGTGTGAAGGGAGCTATGGTTTTCTGTCACCTAATTCTCCATGAATACTTTTGGTTTGACCACATTGCCTCCATTTTCCTATTTCAAAGCAGTTTCTGAAGCTGGTAGTGACACCCGGTGATTAGGCGCACCAGTGACCATCTCTTTTCCTTCTTTTTCATCCATATAACTATTTGGTATTAGCCAATCGACTTGTTCAGAGATCTTATTGAACACCTCTGGAGCAGTTGGGATTTGAACCCGATTCCTGGCTCAGAGGTAGGGACACTACTACTGCAGCATGAGACCTTGGGATGGTGCCCTTAGCAATTGGATGCAGCTTGTTCCAGTGGCACATGTTACTGGTCTCCCTCTCCATCCACCCCCTCACCAGAAGGAAGTAATCAGGGTCAGCCAAGAGCGCTGATGTCTCCAAGAAGTCGGGTCAAGTCCAACACTATGTGAACCTGTTGGATTTGTATAGCACCTTTCAGAGAGTTGCGTTGCAAGGCCGTTCACTGAAATGTGACATTACTGGATGCTGTGCCAAAGAAATGGGTTTCAAAGAGAGATGAAAGGTGGGATGTAGATTCTTGCATTTTAAATGTTCCAAAAGGGAGTGAGGGAGCAGGTCGCTCAGCTAGAGATTGAAAATTACAAGCAAGAAGAAGAGCCAAGATCTCCCATTGTGTTGGCCACCATTACTCCCTCAAACAAAAACAAATGCATTAGTTCTCTCTAACTCTCTGTTTCTCTCGCTTTCTCTCACTCTCTCATACTTTCTCTCTCTCCCGCTTTCTCTCACTCTCTGTCTCCCCTTTCTCTCTCTCCTCCTTTCTCTCTCTCCTTCTTGTGCTCTTTCTTTCTCTTGCTCTCTTTCTCTTGCTCTCTCTCTTGCGTTCTCTCGCTCTCTCTCATGCTGTCTCTCATGCTCTCTGTCCCCCCTTTCTGTCTCTCTTTCCCTCTTTCTCTGTCTCTCTTTCTCTCACACAGTCTTTCTCTCTCTCCCCCACCTTTTTCTCTTTCTCCTTTTTCTCTCTCTTTATCTCTCCCTTTTTCGCTCTTTCTCTCTCTCTGTCTCTCCTTTTTTCTATCTCTCCCTTTCTCTCTCTCTGTTTCTCTCCCACTTGCTCTCCCCCTTTCTCTCTCTCTCTCTCTTTCACACACACACACACATTTCTCTCTTTGCCCTTCTTTTGGAATGGATTCTGGAATGTCAACATTGACACAGACTGTGCAGCTAATTCCGATCTCGACTGTAGTATAGGGTTTAGGCCACCGAATGAGGGTGGGAGTGGTGTAGGGGGAGAGGGGAGTGTACATGTGTTCCTAACGCCACAGAAATGTTGTTCTAACCACCAATAAAAATTCATAGAGTCATAAAGCACGGAAACAGACCCTTCGGTCCATCTTGTCCATGCCGACCTGATATCTAAATTACTCTAGTCCCATTTGCCAACATTTGGTCCATATCCCTCTAAACCCTTCCTATTCATGTACCCACCCATCCTCACCTTTTAAATGTTGTAATTGTACCAGCCTCCTCCACTTCCTCTGGCAGCTCACTCCGTACACACACCACCCTCTGCGTGAAAAAGTTGCCTGGCATTTTTATTTTAAACCTTGCCCCTCTCACTGTAAACCTATGCCCCTTAGTTTTGGACTCCCCCACCCTGTGGTTAAGACCTTATCTATTTACCCTATCCATGCCCCTCATGATTTTGACTTGGAGCAGCCGGTGTTGGACTGGTGTGGACAAAGTTAAAAATCACACAACACCAGGTTATAGTCCAAACAGCTTTCTTTGGAAGCACTAGCTTTCGGAGCACTGCGTCTTCATCAGGCGGTTGTGGTGAATAAGATCATGCTCACAGAATTTATAACCGAAGGAGTCCAGTGTCATGGAGATGTGATACATTAAACAATTTCAGATTAAATCTTTCATCTTTTAGAATGGGAGATGCTAGTTTCAGTTCTTGATTTTATAAACCTCTATAAGGTCACCCCTAAGCCTTTGATGCTTCAGGGAAAATAGCCCCAGCTTATTCAGCTCAAACCCTCCAACCCTGGCAACATTCTTATAAATCTTTTCTGCACCCTTTAGTACCATTGTTCCGATAGCAGGAGGGTGAGAGACCACGTTGATGTGTTTTGGTGGAATGCACTGAACACTGCAAATGTTTGGGCCTCTGCTCAGCCCATCACCAGCGACTGGATATAATTAAGGACAGAGTCATGGTTGCTGCTGTCACTCTGCCCGTGGTCATGAAGCAGAGTTGGGAGGATGGTGGATGGTCCGTATTTTTTATTCATTCACAGGATGTGGGCATCACTGGCTGGGCCAGCATTTATTGCCCATCCCTAATTGCCCAGAGACCAGTTAAGAGTCAACCACATTGCTGTGGGTCTGGAGTCATATGTAAGCCAGACTGGGTAAGGATAGAACATAAAACGTTGCAGCACAGTACAGGCCATTTGGCCCTCGATGTTGTACTGACCTGTGAAACTAATCTAAAGCTCATCTAACCAACACTATTCTATTATCATCCATATGTTTATCCAATGACCATTCAAATGCCCTTAATGTTGGGGAGGAAGTGGGTACTGCAGATGTCGGAGATTAGAGTCAAGCTTGGAGTGATGCTAGAAAAGCACAGCAGGCCAGGCAGCATCCGAGGAGCAGGAACATCGACGTTTCAGGCAAAAGCCCTTCATCAAGAATCCTTAATGTTGGGAGTCCACTACTGTTGCAGGCAGGGCACTCTGAATGGCAGTTTCCTTCTCTAAAGGGCATTAGTGAACCGGATGGATTTTTCCTACAATCGATAGTGGCTTCATGGTCATCATTAGACTCTTAATTCCAGATTTTTTTTATTGGGTTTAAATTCTACCATCTGCCACGGTGGGATTTGAACCCGGGTCCCCAGGACGTGACTTGGATCTCTGGACTAAGAGTCCAGCAATAGGCCATCGCTTCCCCTAATCCACAGGAAGGAGGCTTAGTGTGATCTGTGTTGAGAAAAGAGGTGGAGTGTACAACTGTGTATCTGAAACATCCAAATACAGTGTGACCGTGCACTGGATGGGTCTGAACACCAATTTATAGACATATTTCTTTCTGCCTTGAATATTCTCGCTTTATGACCTGGATCACTGTTGACAAGTACATCCCAGAAAGGATATTACTACCCTTCAGTTGCTGTGGGAAACTGGGGGAGGGTCTGGGATTCCAGATATTGGAATGTAAGTTAGAAGGAGAAGCGAAGGACATTAAACATGTCCTCTTTGGGCCAGAGGAGCCATTGAGTCAACACCATTAAAGTTTGTCAGATTTGTGGGTGACTGATTGATCCAGATGAAGAGAATGGCCCAAAACCAAGGAATGATGAGCTGAGGAATGGGAAAGGAAATCTCTGTGAGTTTTTTTTAATTAGCTCATAGGGTAGACGATGTGAAACATCTTTGAAATAAATGGGTTCAGCCAGCTGTAGGTTGAGAGAGAGGTTGTTTGGAGATCGATTAGGAAAGTATGAGCTTCCTGATTCTCCTTGTTTTCATCTTGGTTGAAGATCAGGCCCCTCTCTGAAATGTGAACACAGAATTTGGCACAAACTGCTTATTAACATTTTCTTTTGATGTTCTTGACCAGATGTCTACTCAGCCGCTCTTTGCAACTTCCGATCAACTACTGCAGACTCTGAAACCGAGGAACTTACACGGTGGCTGGTAACAACTCAAGTTGATCAACGAACAATTGACCAGGTAAGAGCTACCGAGGTTTCTGTAGAGTGTTATACAGAGAAGTATTTAAATTGAGAGATGGTTTTAGATGTTACAGAGTGCCAGAGGCTCCACCCTTTCTCTGAGTTGCCTGCAAGTGACCTGTGAGTGTATATAATGAATAATGATTGGAATAATCTTGGATTTACGTAATGCTTTTAACAAAGTAAAATAATCCAAGGTACTTGGACACCAAGACAAAGAAATTAGCACTAGGAGAGATTACCAAAATCTTGGGTAAAGGTGTGGGCTTTAAGGAGGGTCCCAAAAGAGAGTGAGGCAGAGGAGCATGCAGGGGTAGGGAGGGAGTTCCATTGTTTAGGCCCAAGGAGCCGCAGTGGAGTGATTAAAATCAGAGACATGCAAGAGGCCAGAATTGAAGCAGTGCAGTATTCCCGGGCAGAGGGATGGGTCAGACTGTGGAACAATTGAACGATGACAACTTTAAATCCACAGTGTTGCCGATTAGGAGCACGTGTATGAAAAGGTGATGAGGCACAGAATGCTGGGGCTAGAAGAGGCAGTGAGCGGTTTGGGAATTGGCCTAACCAGGATCAGTAAAGTGCAAAGGAAGGAGGGAGAGGCAACCAGTTCAGGGTGGAGCCATGACACTGCTAACGGAAAGTCATCAAGCTGAAATATCCCCTCTGTGCTGCCAGACCTGAGTGTGTCCAGCATTTTTTGTTCTCACTTTATAATACCTCGAGTTAGCTGATGGCCCTTCAGCCAGTCCTATCAGGTAAGGCCATTTGAAAACCTCTGTATATCCTGGGTCATCGGTTAAATCTTCGAGGAGAAAGTGAGGACTGCAGATACTGGAGATCAGAACTGAAAATGTGTTGCTGGAAAAGCGCAGCAGGTCAGGCAGCATCCAAGGAGCAGGAGAATCGACGTTTCGGGCATGAGCCCTTCTTCAGGACTTTCCGTTAGCAGTGTCATGGCTCCACCCTGAACTGGTTACCTCTCCTTCCTTCCTTTGCACTTTACTGACCCTGGTTAGGCCAATGCCAGAAACGTCGATTCTCCTGTTCCTTGGATGCTGCCTGACCTGCTGTGCTTTTCCAGCAACACATTTTCAGCTCATCGGTTAAGTCAACAGCATTTTCAATTATAAGTTCCTGAGTGTACATCTACATTTCCGTGCTCAGCAGTTAGATGCATCAGTGACCAGCTGCACTGGGTTTCGTTTGGACCAGTCCTTGTTGGGTGCTCTCTGATTGCAAACACTGATAGATGATGGGTTCGACGGTACAGTCACAGCCTGAAGCCACTCACAGATGCTCATTCCCTGGCTTCCAGATGACAAGTACTTATCACGATAATAAAATCCTGTAAAGCTCTGCTTTTTGACTGGAGCCTGGGGGAATTGAGAGTAGTCTGTGAGCAGACACTGGAATTCTCAAACATACGCTGTTTAACTGATGATGTGTATAATGCCAATGTTGAGTCCTATCAGTACTCCCTGGCCCTTAGGCAGCTCTCTGCAGCGTTACTGATCTATCGGACAAATCAACAGTGTTTGCATCAAAGATATTTGCAGACAAAGTAAATTGTTGTGGTTTTAACAGACTTTGGATTTCATTTCAATGCTCATGATCCCACTTGAAGAAGGAGTTTTTTTTCCACTGATGAGGGCAGCTCCAGCCCAGCAGTGTCCAATAAAATGCTGAGGCATCTTCACTGTGTCCTACATCTGCACACACGCTACATGGGTGTTGAGGAAAATAAGCAGTACCGCTGTTTGGTGATAGTGTGGGGTTTGTGAGGAGAAAGAGAAAGAAGAAAAAAAAAATGCTGAGGCATACATCAGCAAAGTGCCAGCTTGATCTCAGTTAGATAAGAACTAGGAGCAGCTATAGGCAATTCAGCCCCTTGATTTCCTGGAATACTCTCTCATCTTCCCAATCCTTTAACCTTCTGTGTGTTCCTTGGATTTCTCTCCACAGAATAGAGGAGTAACTGAGCTTCAGAATCATCGTTCTGGAGATCTCAGTGGCGTATAGGTTGTCTCGGGCAATAGATCATTGAGTTGATACTGAGGAATTGGATGTGCTCCAACAGGAGCTCTCTGTGTTTGTGCTCACAGTATCCAGGAACAGAATTTAACCCTAACCCAGATCGCAATCGAGTTTTCACATCCACTAACCTGAAGGAAATGTTTTGCCCCAATTCCTGCCCATGCTGAAGGTTTACCATTTGTTATGACCTTCTCCCCTTTGCTGCTTGTAACATGACTCACAAAATGGAGTCTGCACCACTACTTAATGGGATCACGGCTGATCTCATCTCATCCTTCCTGCCCACTCCCCAACCTGTTACTAATTAAAAACTTGTCTATTTGCTCCTTAAATTTACTCAGTGTGCCAACATCTACCACACACAGGAGTTGTGAATTCCGTAGATCCACAATCCTTTGAGAGAAATAATTTCTCCTCATTTCTGTTTTAAATCTGCCAGCCCTTATCTTAAAACTACCACTTCTTGTTCTAAAACCCAACAAGCTGAATGTGCCTCCCTCAGAAAATCTGTCTCCTTGCAGGAGGTGGGATTCCTCTGGGTCTTATGAGGTCGGTGTGGCTCAGGTAGGGAGGTTACTGGAAGCTGCCCCTATTTATCCAACTGCAGCGAGAGAGTTGTTGCGAGTTGATGATAGATCTGATCTGATCTTGTCTCGTCCGATTTGCTCTTGCAGTCACCAGACCAGCTACAGCAGTGAGATACTGAGCCACACAGACTGAGTTCACTGCTTGGTCTGAGTAAGCTGTTTCCAGTCAGGGTCACTGTTGAGTTTCTCCACTTACCTAGTTAGAGCAAAACTCGCCTCACCAACAACTCCGATGTGTGCAGGTTCCAGAAACAAAGACCGAGACTGCTGGAAAAGCTCAGATGGCAGCATCTGTGGAGAGAAAGCAGAGTTAACATTTCAGATCCAGTGACCCTTCTCCAGAATTGATGGTAGCTAGGAAAAGGTTTATGCATAGGAAAGGATGGGGCAGGGTGTAAGGAGTAAATGATAGGTGGAGGAAGAGCCCAAAGAGAGAGAGTAATAGTTGGACAGACAGAGAAGTGGATAACAGTCACCTTTGAAGAATGATGCACATGGACACTGCTAGCGACTAACAATGGGTTGTGTCTAACAGCAGACCATGTGATAACAAGTTGAAACTTTATTGCTGGAACAGCACAGCAGGTCAGGCAGCATCCAGGGAACAGGAGATTCGACGTTTCGGGCACAGGCCCTTCTTCAGGAATTCCTGACCTGCTGTGCTGTTCCAGCAATAAAGTTTCAACTTTGATCTCCAGTGGGTTGTGTGTAACAGCAGACCATGTGATAACAAGGCCTAGTGTGTGAGAGTTGGGCTTAGGGCAAGGGAGAAGGTGCCTCAAACCCTAAAACTGTTGAACTCAATATTGAGTCCAGAAGGCTGTAGAGTTCCCAAGCAGAAAATTAGATGCTATTCTTCCAGCTTGAGCTGAGCTTCACTGGATCACTGCAGCAAGCCTGAGACAGAGCTGTTGGCCAGGGAATAGAGTAGTGTGTTGAAGTGGCGGGTAACTGGAAGCTCAGTGTTTGTCACAGCTGCAGGTTCCGGGTTGGGTGGAACGCCTAACATTAAATAACCAATGGTACTGCCTGCTTCACTTACTACTTGGAGATGGTCTACTTGGCAGAAGTTATCAGAGGATGCTGGAGCTCATGAAACAGCACCAAGTTATCAGGAGAGAGAAGGAAGGACAAGGGGCTCCATGGTCAGAGATATATGTTTCATGGTGACTCTAGTGCTGTCTCACGTTCATGTTACAGATTGTGGCCAATGGGTACACACTGCAAGATCTTCTGACTGATGCCACAAGAGATGATTTGAAATACGCCCAGATCAGGTAAGAGCTGTGGCTGGATTTGGTGTTCAGTTGTTATTTCTAAATTTCAGGTTGAATTGTAAACAGCATTCACGTTCCTGCTGAACAGTGGCACCATGATGACAACCTTGTGCCTGAGTCAGAAGCTTGTGGATTCATGCAGCACTGTAATCTCTACAGGGTCACACCCCAGTGCTACACAGTCAAAGGAGGCATTACACTGGCACCCCAGTTATTCAGATTTCTATCAAAGATTCCATGGTGGCATTAAAACTATTGTTCTAGCTGTTATTCTTAACTAACCTCACTAAAGGCTGATTAGCTGCTGATTTTCCTGTTAGTATTTGTGGAATCTCGGTATGTATGTCTTGGGTATCATGTTTCCCAGATTATATTTCCAAAAGTAACCCTTATGTGTGGCCAGCACCACCTGAGATGTCCACACAAAGTCTTTGGCAGAAGAAAAGCTCAGTCTTAATAAACTGAGCTGGTTTATTACATAGTATTTAATAACTAGCTACATCTGAGATGCAAGAGTCCATTATGAGCCCTCAGGCTAGAGTTGAGACTGAAGGCACATTATTGTTTTGCTACATTGGACTTACCACAGAAGGCTAAAGACTTAGAGACATATAGCCCCCCTCAAAACTACCTTTATATTCAGTTAACACATAGGGGCTAACTGCTTGATTTGATTTGATTTCGTATTGTCGCATGTACCGAGACACAGTGAAATGTATTGTTTTGCGTGCTATCCAGGCAAATCATACCTTATATAAGTACTTTAGGGTAATAGAACAGAATACAGAATGTAGTCTTATAGCTACAGAGAAGGTACAGAGAAAGATCAACTCTAATATATGAGGGGGTCCGTTCATAAGTCAGATAACAGCGGGGAAGAGTCACTTATGTAACAATCAACTGTCTGTAAATCACTTTGAGACATCCCAAGGATGTGAAAGATGTTATGTAAATGTACATTATTTCTTTTGATTGTATATCATGGACTCCTCCCTCGGCATTATGAGCACAAAGGAAATCACGGGTTTGAAACTGATTTTCCCTGTTAGTGCGGAACAGGTGATAATGAGTCAGACACTCATGTCACATCAACCCCACTGATGTGATCAGAGAGAGAAAATCACACGAAACGGAAAACACTGTGGATTGGCTATTGCCTGGTTTGCACTAGTGTGGAAGTCAAATTTAACACTCAGGTACAGAGTGTTAGCTGGAGCAGCTCAATGCTAGTGTGATGCACTAGCATTGATTGAGAGCACTGCTCAAAGTGTCAAGGACAAGAGGCAGTGAAAGTGCTCAGCAGGTCAGGTAGTGTCTGCAGAGAGAAGGTGAGCTAAAGGTTTTGGGTCAATGGCTTTTAATTCGCGATAGCTCATCTCGACCTGCAATGTCAACTCTTCTTTTCTCCACAGATGTTACCTGACCTGAGCACCTTCAGCTTATTTATTTATTTTTCAGTTGTCCAGCTTTTGCAGTAATTTACTTTTGTACTCTGCCTGACATACTGAGTTCTCAGACTCAATTTGCCTCTTTCCCGAATGCATCCCAACTTTTAACCAAAACTGAAGCTTGTTTGACTTTACTCCACTAGAGGCTGCAGTTTACCACATGAGTGGCATAACCTGAGCTGAAGAAGAGAATTTTCCCTCTTTGTGTCAGAGGTCCAACAATGTTTGAACATTTTGGACAAGGAGAGCTTTGATTTGTCAGCCTGCTAGAGGGTAACCTTTTCAATCAGGAGCTGAAACAGATAAAATCAGTCTCAGAATCTCCCCAAGTTCCAGAGTTAGAGGGGCTAGGAAAGACAGAGATTGTCCATTTTTCCCAGGAGCCCCTGAGGCAGGCTTCACACTGGCTGCAGGCCTCACTGAGGACAATCTTCATTGCTCAATGGCTGAAAACGAACTCTTCCCTGCCCTTCATTGTAAGAAATGGTTTTTGAAAGATTGAGACCTTTTTTTAAATTTGCCCCAAATGTTTTCTCCAGTTCTGTTCGCAAGGAGCTGGCTGTGACTGAAGTCCATTGGCACCTGGCCCCTCTGCCCTCTGCCACACACGGGCATCCTTTGGGCCTGGCACAAGGTTGATCCTAGCATTACCTGAGTCAAGCCTACTCAGAATTGGAGCCGATACCGTTTCAAAGTCAAATAGCCACTCCCTGCCTAGTGTACTCTACAACTGCACATATACCACTTGCCTAATGCACACACACAAGCAGTAAGCTGGTGCACATTGTTATATTCAATGCCCACTCCATTCTCTAGGTATATTTGCGGTTCATTTTTTATTCCCACTGCCTCTGTTTCTGAAGCTATTCAGTCTGTATTCAGTATCTTACCCTGGTGTCATTCTTTTAACAAGTGTGAATCTTGACGGGGAGTGTTTAATCATGAGAAGGAGAGCCTTAGGCAGCCTTCACATGCGTGTTTTTATCAGGAGTAGGAAAACTGGTTAATGTTCCTCCTCCTTAGCCCAAGGATATCAATTAGACATCGCAGCTGTTCTTGATGAGATCAGTTCAATTCACACAGTCGGGGAACCGGCTCTGGGAACTTTCTCATCTGTCGTGGCTCAGTACCTCACCATACGGAGACCTCTGCCAGCTCCAATCTTGGTGAAGCTGCACAGTGACCCGACAGGAAGAGCAACTATCCACAACCCACACCATACCATTCCATAAGTCACTCCTTTCTTCCCCTGAGTTCCAACCTGTCGTTGTGTCCTTGGAAAGGGAGAAGCCACATGCAGAGTCAGGCTCGGGGAAATGAGAGACATTCCGAGGATTTAGTTCCGATGCAAGTGCGCACAATCCATTCCAAACAAACAAACACAATCCATTAATCCCATGTAATTGTCCCCATGCTTCGCAAGAACTATTATGAGGGGTGGTGTAATATGAGTTCTAATCATGTCGATATGTTTGCATTGTTTACTTGGGAATATGGTCCCACTTACACTGGATTTACCTCCTTTCCCTGTCAACTTCCCATTGGTCCCTTTAATTGGAACAGCCGAGCTTCTGAAATTTTCACAGAGGTTGCGTAATGGCATGGCTGGCCGCTCCCCAAACAATGTGCGTGGGTTTTGATTAAACATTGCTGTACTGCATGATGTGGTCATTCCTTGCCTTTTGTTGTCTGAGTTTCACTGCTTTACATGCTGAGGAGATTGCTGGGCAAGTCTGTTTGTATTCTTGTGTCAGCAAGTTCGCTGAATGTTTGGATTTGTCAGTTCAAAGAACTTTTATGTGACTGTTTATTGATGTGTTTGTTGTTCTCATGTGCATATATATATGAAATGAGTAAATGCCAAGAGAGAGAGAGTGTGCATGCACATGCGCTAAGTGTGCGTGCATTTTCTGTTATTCTTTCAGGAGCATAGAAGAATGAGAGGCAATTTTATCAAAGCATTGTCAGGATCCTGAGGTGTTTTAACTGGGTAGATGCTGGCAAGATGTTTCCTCCTGTGGGGGTAACAGTTTCAGGAGTTGTCTCCCATTTAAGCTGCAGATAAGGATGAATTTCTTCACCACAGGAATTGTTTACCTCAGGAATTCGCTTGTCCGACAGCAGGGGAGGCTGAATCATTGAATATATTCCAGGCTGAGTTAGATAGATTTTTAATATTGAAAAACGTCAAACACTATGAGGAGTGGCAAGCAGGAAAATGGTGTTCAGACCACAATCAGATGTGCCACGTATCTATTAAATAGTGGAGCAGGTTTAAGGGACCTGCTGTTGTTTCTATTTCTTATTTCATGAACTGTCATTGAAGAAAAACCTGCATTTATATAGCTGCTTCTGTGATGTTAGGATGGCCAAAGGCACTTCTCAATGATAGAAAGAAGTATACTCACTGCAGTAATGTAGGAAATGCAGCAGCACTGAACAAACTCCCATAAATAGGTGATGTCCGATTGGCCAAATAATCTGTTTTTTTAAGGGGATAAATATTGGGACAGGATACAAGGAGAATTCTTTGCTTTTTCAAATAGCTCCCATGGGAAACCTCTCCAGGAGGGCAAAAAGAAAGATGGTGTTGAGCTGTCTTCTTCAACTGCTTCAGTCCATATATTGTAGGTAGACCCACAATGCCATGAGGGAGGGATTCCAGGATTTTGACCTCGTGTCACTAAAGGGACAGTGACATATCTCCAGGTCAGGATGGTAAGTAGCTTGGAAGTGAACTTGTAGGTGGTAGGTTTCTCATGCATTGTGCTTCTAAATGGTGGTGGTCACAGGTTTGTAAAGTGTTGTTAAAGGAGACTTGATATGCAATTTGTTAGCATTAAGTATCTTGTACTTGGTATAGATTGCTACGTTTGTGCATTGGTGGTTGAAGGAGAGTTTTGAAAGTAGTGGAAATAAATTAAGTGGGCAGTTTTTTAGATTACATTAGATTACATTACAGTGTGGAAACAGGCCCTTCGGCCCAACAAGTCCACACCGACCCGCCGAAGCGAAACCCACCCATACCCCTACATTTACCCCTTACCTAACACTACGGGTAATTTAGCATGGCCAATTCACCTGACCCTGCACATCTTTGGACTGTGGGAGGAAACCGGAGCACCCGGAGGAAACCCACGCAGACACGGGGAGAACGTGCAAACTCCACACAGTCAGTCGCCTGAGGCGGGAATTGAACCCGGGTCTCAGGCGCTGTGAGGCAGCAGTGCTAACCACTGTGCCACCGTGCCGCCCACTATCATTTTTCTTGGATGGTGTCGAGCTTCTTGAGTGTTGTTGGAGCTGCCCCCATCCAGGCAAGTGGGGAGTATTCCCTCACACTTGTACCTTGTGGATAGTGGGTGAGTCAGGAGGTGGGTTACTCACCGCAGTATGACTTACTCCTGTAGCCACAGTGGTTATATGGTGAAATTCTGGTAGTCCCCAGGGATATTGATGGCGGGGGATTGAGCAATGGTAAAGTGATTGAATGTCAAGATGGGAGGATTGGTTTCTCCCTTGTTGGGCATTGTCTGGCACTTGTGTGGCACAAATATTACCCATCTGCGAAGAGACGGTTAGTCTAACCAAGGCAGTTGCTGTTCTATTAGCCTTCTGCCAACCATCAATTAAGTGCTGAAATTAATTGCACACCATGATTTAGACGCATATCGCTGTGTTATCATTGAGACTGGATCAGCAGCCTGAGGTACACTGAGTGGAGCACCAACACCATAGGAACTGCAGTAGTTCAAGAGGGAGGCGCACACCAGCAGATTCTCTGCAAACAGATAAAAATTGCTGACCTTTCCAATGGTGTCCATATCCAGAAACCAGCCCACATTGCTACTATGGACTAGACCAAACCTATCAGAAGATAGTTTAGGCTCTCACTTTATCTGATTTTATAGGTAAATGTAAGGTGTTGCATTCCAGATGCAATTTGATTGTTCAAACTACTGGACTTAAAGCAAACACACACTGTATTGATCCACTATAGAATCCCTACTGTGTGGAAATAGGCCTTTTGGCCCAACAAGTCCACACTGATCCTCCAAAGAGTAACCCACCCAGACCCATTCCCCTATCCTATTACTCTAGATTTACCCCTGACTAATGCACCTAACCTGCACATCCTTGAACACTACGGGCAATTTAGAATGACCAGTTCACCTGACCTGCACATCTTTTTGGACTATGGGAGGAAACCCGCACAGATACAGGGAGATTGTTCAAACTCCACACAGATAGTCACCTGAGGCTAGAATTCAACTCCAGGTCCCTGGTGCTGTTAGGCAGCAGTGCTAACGACTGAACCATTGTGACGCCCTATAATTAAGGTATACTGAAAGAAAGAAAGAACTGAAGTAACTGAACTCTATTAGAAGACTTAACAGAACAATAGATACAGTAAGTATTAACTGTTCAACTGTTACAGTAGCATCCTGTAAACTCACTCTTGGCAAAAGGCAAATTATGAAAACAGATTGTCTCACATGCAACTCCAATGGACTAGGAAGAGAACCCCCTCAGATTTTGGCTGAAGCTGAGAGGAGAAAGTAAATCGCTTCTACATATTCAACACCCAACAGCAACTGCAGAAAGCTAAACTAAAACTCCTGGATCTGTGGGAGTTTGACCACATCCATTCAGGTTGCTTCTATTGGTCCAATTGTTAAAAGAAAATCCCAAGGCCTGTAATTTACTCTAGCAGTTCCGCTTTCCAGCTGGGCCTTAAAACCTCTCTTCAAAAATAACCAGAATAAAATACACCTCTTCAAGCCACAGTACCATCACGCTGCATATTGTGGGAGAATATGTGTAAATATGATGTGCTGGCATTGCGTACTGCACAATATAACATGGCCATAATACCATCAGATAGAGTAGTAGAATTAGACCCTTTAGCCCATCGGGTATGCTCCCCCATTCAATCCTGGCTGGTTTGTTTCTCATCCCCATTCTCCTGCCTTCTACCCCTAACCCTGGATAAGACCATAAGATTTAGGAAAGGATTTAAGATACAGGATGGCCAGTATCATCTTAAGTTACAATTGGAGACATAAGTACCTTTCTTTGCTAGTTCAAAGACACTGATTTATTCATTTTAAGTGTCATTAACGAATTAAATGGCTGGAAGCTGATATTATTGAATGGTAATTTAAAATCAAGCCATCATCACATGTACTAATTAAGATGGGATTCAGAATTTTTGACAGGCAAAAAGTGACAGTGATTGGAGATTAGCAATGTGCATTGTGAGAGAAAGCCGGAATAAGTGATACTTACTTACTCCCTAATTGTAATAATCATTACATTTCAGAATTTGAAATTGCTCGCAGGATAAGTCAGACGCATCTCAATTTGATAATACATGTATACATTATCTTGGATAAGAGGTGGTCAGAATAATGGCTTTATTTTCAAAATGTTCTGTGGTTATAAGAGGTTCCAGGAGATTGGACGAACTGATGAACCTTTGCTATTTAACTTTAGTCATTGAGCAGAGGTTTGAGCTGCCTGAAATAGCCTTACGCAACACTGTTGATGGAAAGTGGTCAGTGGCATTAGTGCTGTTGCCCACTTTACCCGGGATGGTGAAGGTAGATGGCACTACATTGGAAATGTGTGATGGGGCATTTCCCCAGTTAATACCAGAAAGAAGTGTCTAATGGTCAGTGCCCTGCTTCCAAAATGCTTTGGGCGTATATGTATGTGTATGGGTTCATATGCAGCAATGCATGTAGAGAGCACTGTGTACTTATATAGGACAGGATCTGTCTCCACACTCACTAAAGGATGTCTTTCTGTGTTAGGGGTGGAATGCTGTGCAGACTCTGGGCTGCAATCTGCTCCCACAGGAAGATGAACGGCAAGATGTAGGCACTGGCCAACCCACTGCTCAGTTTCCGAGACAAGACTTGGCCTCAGCCCGGGGCTACACTAAATACCATGATCCATGAACTGATAGAGATGCCAGCGACAGGTTCATCCTGAGAGTGAGAGAGCAGAGTTGGGTGCTGCAGACTGTCTCCCACTGCAAGAAGTGTTACAGCTGTCTGTGCCACAAGTTTAATCTCAGAGCTGCACCCATTGCAGATTTATTTAACCCACTGTGCAACATCTCATAGCTGGAAACATGTTATGTTCATACCTCGTGCTGGTTCGATGACTGGGATGTGTGTGTATGATCGTGCAATTGTTTACATTACACATAACCAGCAGGACCCACAGCTTCTGATGTTGTAGGAGAATGTGTAGAAGACAACATAAATAATAAATATTCTCTGTAGGTGATCTAAATTCCTGAAAAGTGCTCAATTTCCCACTAGGATTGCAGACTGTCTCACTTCAACTCATTAATTGCTCTCCTCCTGAATGGCCTAATTTCAATATGGCGATTATCCTGCCTTGCCATGTATTCCCTCAGCAGAGAGAGGAGATTCACTTTATCCATCCTATCAAATCCTTTTACCATTTGAGACTTGCAGTCAGATCACACCCCTTACTTATATTTGCAAAGTTATATGGTCCGTATCTAAACAATGGGTCCTCACAGTTGAACTTTTATGAACCAGCATCATTCTGATGAATTCAGGACCTGTTTAGCGAGACTCCCAGATTTGAATGCGGTCTGTCCCAGGCTACATCCAACTGAAGCCTCTTTGTATTTTGGCCTAATTGCGAGAGAGGGGTTCAGTTCCCTTTTTAATGTTTTTCAACCCCATCCACTAACTTATCGAGATTTATCTTTCCAGATAAGAATCCTTTTTCTCACCTAATCATTTCAATGGATTCAAAATTCATGACATTTGCCATCAGCCTTCCCACAGTTCCTTCTGTGAAGGATTTTAATTTTCCCTACATTTTCTTCTAAACAGTACATTGTAAATGTCAGCAGTAGCTTGTGCCCTTGTTCTGTGACAGTGAGAGAATAGGCCAGGCACAGTCAATCCAGCAAGTCTTCCTTTCAGTGACTCTGACCTGCCACCACCCATACGGTTGACACTTGGAGAGGATCTTGTTTCAATCTGCTGCCAATCTGACCAGGAGCTGCGTAGCAAGATCCTCAAGCTGGGGGTAGCTGACCAGTTGTGCTGCTTTATTAATGTTGGTGGAAGAATGACGTTTGGCCAAGTCATTAAAAACTGAAAATGTGTTGCTGGAGGTGAGGGTGATAGGGAAATGAGGAATCTGAGTCCATCCCTTGTGGTTGGAGGGTTCCTAGGTGGAAGATGAGGCGCTCTTCACGACGGCTCCTGTTTCCTCATTTCCCCTCCCCCCACCTTGTCTCAGTCCCAACCCTCGAACTCAGCACCACCTTCCTAACCTGCAATCTTCTTCCTGACATCTCC
>NC_057736.1:42471565-42473799 GCF_004010195.1 Chiloscyllium plagiosum | reverse complement strand
ATTCCTGAAGAAGGGCTCATGCCCGAAACGTCGATTCTCCTGCTCCTTGGATGCTGCCTGACCTGCTGCGTTTTTCCAGCAACACATTTTCAGCTCTGATCTCCAGCATCTGCAGTCCTCACTTTCTCCTACAAGTCATTAAAAAGACAAACTCATTCTTTAGCCTAGTATCCTGACTCATGACATTGCATAGAACTGGCTCCTGTTCCTCTGGAGTTTAAAAGAACACGGTAATCGCTATATCCGACTGGAACCATCAGCTGCTCTGTCATGAAAGAGAGGTGGTTGGTGGTAGTTTACCCTGAGGGTCACCACACCTCAAACAAGGGGGAGAGGGTAAGAAGAAAGTCCTGCATGGTAACCTCAGCCAGTGCAGGAATTGAACCCACTCTGTTGGCACCACCCTACTTCGTAATGTGATGTGACTTGATTGAAGCAGAATCATAGAATTGTTACAGCAGAGGAGGAGGCCATTTGGCCCATGATGTCAGCATTGTCTCTCTGAATGAGCAATGCCATCCCCAGCCTTCACCCTCTGATTCTGCAAACTGTTGCTTTTCAGGTAACAATTCTTGGACACCTTGATCGAAGCTCCCTCCACTACATCCTCAGACATCCCTTCCATGTCACAGTCACTCGCTGCATTAGAAAATTTCTCTTGTGTGTTCTTTTTATTTACCTGTTGCCTTAAATCTGTGCCCTCTGCTTTTTGGTTATTCCAATGCAATGGGAACACGTTTGTCCCAATCTACTCTGTTCCCATCCTTTTGAGTGGAAAGCAGTCCCAAATTGGCGAATTCAAAATTTGTAAAGTCTGTTAGGGCGTTGACAGGTAAATACTGAGAGGTTGTTCACCCTGACTGCAGAGTGTCCTAACTGGAGGCAAGGAAGGCTGACTGCCGAGGTCTGAGATGAGAAAGTTTCTCACTCCAAGAGTTGTGAATTATTGAACTCTCTACCAGGGGAATCTGGAAGTTTATGCTGAGATCAATCCATTTTTGGACACTGGGGAATATGGAGATACTGCTGGAAAGTGACATTGACATTGGAGTTCAACATGATCTTGTTGAATGGCAGAGAAAGCTTCAATGGTCAATTCGCCAGTTCTGAAGAAAGGTCAATGGCTATGCTTTCTGTCCACAGACCTGCTGAGTTTCTCCCGCTATTTCTGGTTTTGTGTCATTTGGCCTATCCCTGCTTCTGCTTCTTATCCAATCCAACCCTCTGAGAAGCACCCACCTTTCAGTACTGGAAACAGTGACACCTTGCGGCCCTCAGTTTGGATCGTCCAGTCTCAGCTATGGCTCAGTGGTAGTAGCACTCTTGCCTAAATGTCAGCATTGTCCCAAACCCCACTCCAGAAACTCATGCGCAAAACCCAGACTGCTGCTCCCGGTACAGTACTGAAGGAGCACTGCACTGATGGAATTGCCATCTTTTTGATGGGCTGTTAAAACAAAACCATGTTGATCCTCTCTCATGAATGTGAAAAAGACCATGAAACTATTTTGTAGAATGCTAGGGACTTTCCCCACAGTCTCGGTCAAACAAAATCACTAAGTCTGTTTATTAAATATTTACTTATTGCTGTTTATGGAAATCTGTTGCAAAGTTGGCTGCCGTCTTCCTTACACTACATCAGTAACTACAATTCTAAAAAATAACTTCATTGCCTGTAAATATGTTTGGGATATCTGGTGGCTGTGAAAGACACTATAAAATGCAAGATTTACTTTATTTGCATTAATAACAGCTCTTCACAAAAGTGTATTGAATTGTCTATGGGACTTCTTGAGATCATGAAATGAAAGGCTGTGAAATGTCCTTCTCTGTATAAAAGAAATGCTGTTGTGATAACATTTTCTTTGTAACATGTAAAAATACAAAATTTATCTTCCATTGGAATATTTTGTTTAATAAATTGTATTTTTCTTAACTTCATCATTCTGACCTTTTATTTTCACATTAGTATTGGAAAACAGAATAACTATATCATGAGCAAGGCAGTGAGGTAGGATCGAGGAGTAGGAGGTGGGCTTGTGAAGTCATCATGGAATTGGGAAGGGAGAATGGGATTGGGAGGCTGGGGGATAGGATTGGGAAAATGAGGGGTGGGATTGTGAGGTTGGTGGAGTGGGATTGGGAGGTTGGAGGGATGGGATTGGGAGGTTGGGTGTGTGGGATTGGGAGGTTGGGGGTGTGGGATTGGGAGGTTGGGGGTGTGGGATTGGGAG
>NC_057736.1:42465574-42471506 GCF_004010195.1 Chiloscyllium plagiosum | reverse complement strand
GGTAGCGTGGGATTGTGAGGGAGTGGGATTGTAATGGGGTGGATTGTGAGGGATGGAATTGGGATGGGGTGGGATTGCAAGGGGCAGGGATTGTGAGGGGCTGGGATTGGGATGGGGTGGCGTTGCGAGGGGCTGTGATTGTGAAGTGGGGGTGGGATTGTGATGGAGTTGGATTGTTCCCTGGGGGACTGAGATTGTGAATTGCTGCTTTTCCATCTGCAGCCTGTTTTCTGGTGTGTGCTTTGTCCAGGCCCAGGGTGAAGCTGTTGAGCGGAGGCAGTCTCAGTGATGCCAAATCCTTACACATTGTAACAAACAGCTGGCAGCACACATTGGGCCACATTACCAGATTAATAGTCATGATCTAGATTACTGTTCCAGTAGAATGAGAGTTAACTCCCTGAATTCAGATTCAAAGCAACATCAGGAAATTTAAAAAACTGCTACCAGCAAAATGTATCTGTGAAGCTGTTGGAATATTATCAAAACCCAATTGGTTCAACTCCCATCTTGACCCAGTTTGGTCTGCACGTGACTCCAGTCACACAGTATCATGGTTGGCTCTTAAGCCCCCTTTGATGTCACCTACCAAATCACCGTCCCAAACTATCACTGAGGGAGGGGCATTGAATTCCAGTGAATGATCAAAGGTTGGGAATGAATGTTTTTAAAAATGCATTCAGAACAGATATCACTTACCTATTCTAAACTCGACACGTCTCACAATGATTTATACGGTTATGTGGATCACTGTAAGTCTCAAATCTCCAAACTAGTGTTAGCTTGACCTCAGCCCTCTGACTTCTAAACTGCAAGGCTGTTATTTGAACCCCACTCCTGGCCTTTGGTCTCATCGAGAATGATGCCCGGTTAGCCTCCAGGAGAAAAATGTTTTAGTTTTGAATGTCATTCTTGTATTCAAATCCCTCTATGACTTTGCTCTTTCCTATTTCTGCAATTCCCCTCCAGTCAGCGATCCTGCAGGTTAACTGCATTTCTCTGGAACCATAAAATCTCCAGAGTGTGGAAACAGCCTTTCGGGTCATTGAGACCACACCAATCCTCCAAAGATCATCCCACCCATTCCCATCCCCTCCACCCACCCCCTATCCCTGCATCGACCGTGGCCAATCCACCTGCCCTGCACATCTTTGGACAGTGGGAGGAAACTGGAGGACCCGGAGGAAACCCACGCAGACACGGGGAGAATGTGCAAACTCCACACAGTCACTTGAGGGTGGAATTGAGCCCAGGTCCCTGGTGCTGTGAGGCAGCAGTGCTAACCACTGAGCAGCTGTGCTGCCCTGTAATTCTCTAATTCTGGCCTCTTCAGTATCCTTGATTTTAATCCATCTAGTTACCTTGGCCCTGATTTCTGGAATTTCCCCATTAAACCTCTTCGTTTTTCTCTCTCTCTCTACCTCTTTTCTTTCTTTTAAGACCTGCCTCTTCCTTAAAACCTGCCTCTTTGAACAAGCTTTCGGTCACTTGTCCCAACATCACAACGTGGCTGAACGTCAAATCTTTGATTTGTAATGCTTCTGTGAACTGCCTTGAAGTGTTTATTATGTTAAAGATATTATATAAGCACTCAAATTGCTGACATTTCAGTGAGTACTGAGTGTAAGTTGCATTGTTGGAGATTATACCTTTTCACTGAGGTTTATAAAGTCATGAGGGGCATGGATTGAGTGAATAGCCAAGGTCTTTCTCCAAAACTAGAGGGCATAGGTTTAAGGTGAGAGGGGAAAGATTTAAACAGGACTTGAGGGGTAACTTTTTCAGCAGAGGCTGATGCATGTATGGAATGAGCTGTCAGAAGAAGTGGTGGAGGCTGGTACAATTACAATATTTAAAAGGCATCTGGATGGGTATATGAATTGGAGGGATTTACAGGGATATGAGCCAAATACTGGCAAACGGGACTAGGTCAGATTGGAATGTCTGTTCAGGACAGACAAGTTGGAGCGAATGGTCTGTTTCTGTGATATATGACACTATTTTAAACCGTAAATCATCCTGAGACAATAATTTTATTTTCATTTGTTTTCTACTCAATTTATTTTTACCTCCACACCTTTTAAAATGCATTTTTTAATTGAATATCTTGTTAAAAAATTAACTATTTTCCTTTACTGTAACTTCAGGAAAATGAGAGGAATTCTGCCATTGCCTTGGCCAGGTCAATCAGTGCCACCCAAAACTGATTAACTAATCATTTATTTCTTTGGGAGCTTGCATCATGCAAATCAAATGTCCACTTACAGGAGTGTACTTTAAAAAAAGTACATAACAGACTGTAGAACAAACACAGAGAATGTTGGAGGAACTCAACAGTACGTGTGAAGAGAGAAACAGTCAATGTTTTGAGTCCAGTGTGATTCTATGGAAGTCATACTAGACTTGATATGTTAATTGTGTTCTGTCCCCAAAAGATGCTGTCAGACCGGCTGAGTTTTCCCAGCATTCTCTATGTTTGTGTCAGTGTTTTCCTTATTTGTTTGTGAAGCTTCCTTTTTAAGCCAGCATGTTGGTTTGACCTTTTGAATTTGACAAGAACAGTGTTAAAATTGAAATGGGAATGAGTCCCACCTGAGTACTAGTTGGTGATATCTGGCAGTTTTGATTCACTTGCAGAGACAAGCTCCTATATCCCAAGGTAACTGTGCATCTCACGCAGAATGTACATTGTAAATTGGAGAATTGACTATGTATTGATTGTTTTTGTCCTTCACGTGTTGGTTTTCACTCAAATAGAACCATAAAAATCTCCAAAGTGTGGAAGCAGGCCTTTGGCCCATGAAGTCCACATTGACCAAACAGCATCCTACCCAGACCCGCTCCCCTACCCTATAACCTTCCCACGGCTAATCCACCCTAACCTGCTCATCCCTGGAAACTATGGGCAATTTAGCATGGCCAATCCACCTAACCTGCACATCTTTGGACTGTGAGAGGAAGCCCACACAGACACAGGGAGAACATGCAAACTCCACACAGACGGTTGCCTGAGGGTGAGATTAAACCTGGGTCCCTGACACTGTGAGACAGCAGTGCTAACCACCGTGCCATCCTCACTTTGCTATTTTGACAATAACGTGTATTGCCCAGACACAGTCTGTGGAAAATCAATGCCAAAGTAGACTCCATGCTCAAATAAAAGCAAAATAATGCGACTGCTGGAGATCTAAAATAAAGACAAAATGCTGGAGAAAGACAGCGAGACTGGCAGCATTGACGATGGAAGGTCATCAACCTAAAAACTTACCTTCATTTTCCAAGTCATTTGAAGGACAGCCCCTCCCACAATGGAGCTGTCTCTGATGTACTGAATGCCAACCCCCATTTTTTAAGGAAGGGCCATTTTTATCAGAGCACAAAGATCACAAAAACACCTAAAGAATAGATAACCCAACCCCAGCCCTCCATTAATTAACAACCTCATCCCTCTCTCTCTCTCTCTCTCTCTCTGTTGAACAGTAATAACTCACCAGCTATTACATCCAGACCATCATTTATACAGCAGGATTCACCAGGGCAACAGACCAGTGATATGAATTTTTTAATCGATCGCAGTTCGCTCCAATGATTGACTTAAGTGAAGAACTGACAGATGCATTAAGCCTAATGGGGTTTTCATATCCGAGGAATATTTGATCTGGTGCCTCAGTCTCAGTGTAAATGCACGTCTTGGCTTGCTCTCTCTCCCTGCGGTAGGTTGGCTATCTGAGTGCACAGATACTGGGAGGCAAGCTGCCAGCCTTCACTCAGCTCACTCACTGCCACGTCCAGTCAGCAGTTTCTGTCCTACTCCAGTACGCAATCTGGTTGATCCTCAGGGACAGCTCCAATGTTGGAGTTCCTGGTTTTCAGATAATGTGGGGAAGTTAATAGATTTTCAGTCTGATAGGCTTTCATCATCGGTGCCGCCTGTCTAAAGACTCTAGTGGTGCAGTGGTAGTGCCCCTACCTCTGAGTCGTGAGGCCTGGCTTCAGGTCCCACCTGCTCGAGTATGTGTAATAATATCTCTGAGCAGGTTTGTGCTGCTTGTATCACTGATGCTTGCAGCATTTTCTGGTTTTTGTTTAGTGATGTTTTTCACCATCAGAGAACTTGCTTCTGTTTTGAGTTAAGCTGAGGAATTAATTACCTTCGCCAGTGGATATGAAAGTACTATTTAGATTAGATTAGATTCTCTACAGTGTGGAAACAGGCCCTTCGCCCCAACAAGTCCACGCCGCCCCTCCGAAGAGAAACCCAATCAAACCCATTTCCCTAACCTATATTTATCCCTGACTAACACACCTAACACTACGGGCAATTGACCATGGCCAATTCACCTGACCTGCACATCTTTGGATTGAGGGAGGAAACCTCAGCACCCAGAGGAAACCCACGCAGATACAGGGAGAATGTGCAAACTCCACACAGGCAGGCGGGAATCAAACCCAGGACCCTGGTGCTGTGAGGCAGCAGTGCTAACCACTGAGCCACCCATAAAAAATTTAAAGCAATCACCAACCCTGACACCGCACTGCATACAACACACACTTGCCAACCTCAGCACTACACTTGGTTAGTGTGGGCATTGATCTCTTGGCATTATTAGCACCACACTCTAACCATCTGCACTAACCAACCAAGTGGCCACACTACAAAGATACTTAATCTGCTCTACAGAGCTTTGGTACATCTTTAAGATGCTAAAATTGTTATCTTGCACCTTTTTTGCTATCTTTCTGCTGCATTCATACAGCGTTCACAATGGACAGCACCAACAAGCTGTTGGAGGTGCCCTCTTTTGGGTAAATATAAAAGATCATTATTCAAAGAGGAGCAGAGAAGAGGACAAAGAGCAAAGAAAATTTACACCCCAGGAACAGGCCCTTCGGCCCTCCAAGCCTGAGCCGATCCAAATCCACTGTCTAAACCTGTCGCCCAATTCCTAAACATCTGTATCCCTCTGCTCCCCACATACTCATGCATCTGTCCAGACACATCTTAAATGAATCTACCGTGCCTGCCTCAACCACCTCTGCTGGCATCGTGTTCCAACCACCCTCTGTGTAAAGTACTTGCCACATGTATCCACCTTAAACATTTTCACCTCTCACCTTGGATGTGTGACTTTTAGATTAGATTCCCTACAGTGTGGAAACAGGCCCATCAGTCCAACAAGTCCACAACAACCCTCCGAAGACTAACCCACCCCAAACTCCTTTTCCCTCTGACTAATGCACCGAACACTACGGGCAATTTAGCACGGCCAATTCACCTGACCTGCACATCTTTGGACTGTGGGAAGAAACTGGAGCACCCAAACTATTGGAGGTCTGAAATCCCACACACACAGGTGCTGTGTATGAGCACATTACCCCCACCCACGGAAAATTACAATTCCAACATGGACAGAGGCAAGAAGATCCAAACTGTATTTTCAAGACATTGTGTAATTTATTTTCTTTTCCTATCAACAGGCACCAGCTGACATTTATAAATGGAGATTAAATGAACAGCTACTGGCCCATTTGTCCGTTTAAATTTTAACATTGTGTATTTTCTGTCATTGATACAGATAAATCAACAAAGTGTTTTGTGTCCATAATCTTGCTCAGAGTTGGCTACTTCAGGTGCTCACTGGAGGATCAATCAGCCGCCCATTAAAGGAGCTGCTTCTGAATCCACAACTCTGCGGAATGAGAGCCAGTCTCCATGTTCCCCACACACTCTAACAGCCACACACACACACTCACAGCCACACAGGCTCACACTCACAGCCACACGCGCACACTGTCACAGCCGCATACGCTCACTCTCACAGCGACACACACACACTCACAGCCACACACGCACACTCTCACAGTCACACATGCTCACTCTCACAGCCATACACGCACACTCTCACAGCCATACACGCACACTCTCACAGCT
>NC_057736.1:42463790-42465125 GCF_004010195.1 Chiloscyllium plagiosum | reverse complement strand
TCACAGCCACACACGCTCACTCTCACTGCTACACATGCACACTCTCACAGCCACACATGCTCACTCTCACTGCCATACATGCTCACTCTCACAGCCACATACGCACACTCTCACAGCCGCATACGCTCACTCTCAAAGCCACACACACACACGCTCATTCTCACAGCCACACAAGCACACTCTCACAGTCACACATCCACACTCTCACAGCTACACACGCACACTCTCACAGCCACACGAACTATCTCACAGCCACACACGCACACTCTCACAGCCACTCTCACCCACTCACTCTCACAGCCACACACACACACTCTCACAGCCACACACGCTCACTCTCACAGCCACACGAACTATCTCACAGCCGCATGCGCACACTCTCACAGCCACACTCGCTCCTCACAGCCACACACGCACACTCTCACACCCACTCAATCTCACAGCCACACACGAACACTCTTACTGCTACACCCGCACACTCTCACAGCTATACGCACTATCTCACAGCCACATGCGCACACTCCCACAGCCACATGCGCACACTCTCACTGCCATACATGCTCACTCTCACAGCAACATACGCACACTCTCACAGACGCATACGCTCATTCACAGCCACACACACACGCTCACAGCCACACACGCTCATTCTCACAGCCACACACGCACACTCTCACAGCTACACACGCTCACTCTCACAGCCACATACTCACAATTTCACAGCCACAGACGCTCACTCTCACAGCCACATACTCACACTCTCACAGCCACACATACTCACTTGCACAGCCACACACGCTCACTCTCTCAGCCACACACGCACACTCTCACAGCCACACACGCACTCTCTCACAGCCACACACGCTCACTCTCACAGTCACACACGCTCAATTTCACAGCCACACAGGCTCAATCTCACAGCCACACGCGCACACACACACAGCCGCATACGCTCACTCACACAGCCGCACACGCTCACACTCACAGCCACACACGCTCAATCTCACAGCCACACAGGCTCAATCTCACAGCCACGCGCGCACACTCACACAGCAGCACACGCTCACTCTCACAGCCACATGCACATTCTCACAGCCACACTCGCTCCTCACAGCCACACACGCACACTCTCACACCCACTCAATTTCACAGCCACACACGCTCACTCTCACTGCTACACATGCACACTCTCACAGCCACACATGCTCACTCTCACTGCCATACATGCTCACTCTCACAGCCACATACGCACACTCTCACAGCCGCATACGCTCGGTCTCACAGCCACACACACACACGCTCATTCTCACAGCCACACACGCACACTCTCACAGC
>NC_057736.1:42460769-42463102 GCF_004010195.1 Chiloscyllium plagiosum | reverse complement strand
CACAGCCACATGCGCTCACTCTCACAGCCACACGAACTATCTCACAGCTGCATGAGCACACTCTCACAGCCACACTCACTCACTCTCACAGCCACACATGCACACTCTCACAGCCACTCACACCCACTCACTCTCACAGCCACACACGCACACTCTCACTGCTACACACGCACACTCTCATAGCCACACACACTATCTCACAGCCACACACACTCACTCTCACTGCTACACACGCACACTCTCACAGCCACACACACTCACTCTCACAGCCACACATGCACACTCTCTCTCACATCCACACACGCACACTCTCACAGTCACACACGCTCACTCTCACAGCCACACACGCACACTCTCACAGCCACACACGCTTACTCTCACAGCCACACACGCTCACTCTCACGGCCACACGCTCTTTCTCACAGCCACACACGCTCACTCTCACAGCCACACACACACACTCTCACAGCCACACACGCTCACTCTTACAGCCACACAGGCTCACTCTCACAGGCACACACGCACACTCTCAAAGCCACTCACACACGCTCACTCTCACAGTCACCCACGCTCACTCTCACAGCCACATACGCACACTCTCACAGCCACACACGCTCACTCTTACAGCCACACAGGCTCACTCTCACAGCCACACACGCACACTCTCACAGCCACACACGCACACTCTCAAAGCCACTCACACACGCTCACTCTCAGAGTCACCCACGCTCACTCTCACAGCCACATACGCACACTCTCACAGCCACACACTCTCACTCTCACAGCCACCCATGCTCACTCTCACTGCCATTCATGCTCACTCTCACAGCCACACACGCACACTCACACAGCCACACACGTACACTCTAAAAGCCACACACACTACCTCACAGCCACACACGCTCATTCTCACAGCCACAAACACTATCGCACAGCCACACATGCTCACTCTCACAGCCACACACGCTTACTCTCACAGCCACACACGCTCACTCTCACGGCCACATGCTCTTTCTCACAGCCACACACGCTCACTCTCATAGCCACACACACACACTCTCACAGCCACACACACTCAGTCTCACAGCCACACACGCACACTCTCAAAGCCACTCACACACGCTCACTCTCAGAGTCACCCACGCTCACTCTCACAGCCACATGCTCTTTCTCACAGCCACACGCACACTCTCACAGCCACACACACTCACTCCCACAGCCACACACACTCACTGTCACAACTACACACACTCACTCTCACAGCCACAAACGCACTTTTACAGCTACACACGCTCACTCCCACAGCCACGCGCACTTTCTCACAGCCACACACGCTCACTCTTACAGATACACATGCTCACTCTCACAGCTGCACATGCTCACTCTCACAGCCACACACACACACTTTCACAGCTACACACGCACACTCTCTCAGCCACACGCACTATCGCACAGCCACACACGCTCACTCTTACAGCCACACACGCACACTCTCACAGCCACTCACACACACTCACTCTCACAGCCACATGCGCACATTCTCACAGCTACTCACACACACTCACTCTCACAGCCACATGTGCACACTCTCACAGCCACACATGCTCACTCTCACTGCCGTACATGCTCACTCTCACAGCCACACACGCACACTCTCACGGCCATACAGGCTCACTCTCACAGCCACATACGCTCACTCACACAGCTACACACGCTCACTCTCACAGCCACACACGCTCATTCTCACAGCCAAACACGCATACTCTCACAGCTACACAAGCACACTCTCACGGCCATACAGGCTCACTCTCACAGCCGCATACGCTCACTCACACAGCCACACACGCTCACTCTCACAGCCACACACGCTCATTCTCACAGCCAAACACGCATACTCTCACAGCTACACAAGCACACTCTCACAGTCACAAACGCACACTCTCACAGCCACACTTGCTCACTCTCACAGCCAATCACGCTAAACCTCACAGCCACACGAACTATCTCACAGCTGCATGCGCACACTCTCACAGCCACACTCGCTCACTCTCACAGCCACACACCCACCCTCTCACAGCCACTCACACCCACTCACTCTCACAGCCACACACGCACTCTCTCACAGCCATACGCACTCTCTCACAGCCACATGCGCACACTCTCACAGCTACACTCGCTCACACTCACAGCCACACATGCACCCTCTCACAGCCACTCACACCCACTCACTCTCACAGCCACACACGCACTCTCTCACAGCCATACGCACTCTCTCACAGCCACATGCGCACACACTCACAGCCGCATACGCTCACTCTCACAGCCACACATGC
>NC_057736.1:42459379-42460269 GCF_004010195.1 Chiloscyllium plagiosum | reverse complement strand
CGCTCACTCTCACAGCCACATGCGCACACTCTCACAGCCACACGCACTATCTCACAGCCACACACGCTCACTCTCATTGCTACACACGCTCACTCTCACAGCCACACATGCACACTCCCTCTCACATCCACACACGCACACTCTCACAACTACACACACACACTCACTCTCATAGCCACACACACACACTCTCACAGCTACATGTGCACACTCACTCTCATAGCTACACGCGCAGACTCACTCTCTCAGGTACACGCGCACACTCTCACAGCTAGACGTGCACATCAGTCTCACGGCTACATGCGCACATTCACTCTCACAGCCACACACGCACGCTCACTCTCAAAACTACACGCGCGCACACACTCTCACAGCCACACACACACACACACTCACTCTCACAACCACACGCTCACTCTCACAGCCACACACATACTCACTCTCACAGCTACACACGCACACTCACTCACACTCACTCTCACAGCCACACACACACACTCTCACAGCTGTACGCGGACACTCAATCTCACAGCTACACACACACACACTCACAGCCACACACACTCACTCACTCTCACAGCCACACGTGGACGCTCACTCTCACAGCCACACATGCACACACACGCACACTCTCACAACCACACACTCACTCACTCTCACAGCCACACATGTTCACTCACTCTCACAGCCACACACACACACTCGCTCTCAGTTACACACACACACTCACTCTCACAGCCACACGCTCACTCACTCTCACAGCCACACGCGCACACTCACTCTCAGTCACATGCACACACTCACTCTCACAGCCACACACACATACTCACTCTCAGCTACACACACACACTCACTCTCACAGCCACACACACACACACTCACTCTCAGCT
>NC_057736.1:42446790-42458472 GCF_004010195.1 Chiloscyllium plagiosum | reverse complement strand
CCACATGCGCACACTCTCACAGCCACACACGCACACTCTCACAGCCACACATGCACACTCTCACAGCCACATGTGCACACTCTCACAGCCACACAATCTCACTCTCACACTCACACACATGCACACTCACTCTCACTGCCATACATGCTAACTCTCACAGCCACACACGCACACACAGAGCCACACACACTCATTCTCACAGCCACACACGCTCACTCTCACAGCCACACGCATCATCTCACAGCCACACACGCACACTCTCACAGTCACACACGCACACTCTCACAGCTACACAAGCACACTCTCACAGTCACACACGCACACTCTCACAGCCACACACACTCACTCTCACAGCCACACACGCACACTCTCAAAGCCACCCACGCTCACTCTCACAGCCACATATGCACACTCTCACAGCCACACACGTTCACTCTCACAACACACACTCACTCTCACAGCCACACACGCTCACTCTCACTGCGACACACGCTCACTCTCTCAGCCACACACGCCCACTCTCACAGCCGCAGACACACACTCTCACAGCCACATGAACTATCTCACAGCCGCCTGCGCACACTCTCACAGCCACACTCGCTTACTTTCACAACCACAAGCATTATCTCACAGCCACATGCAAACACTCTCACAGCCACACACGCACACTCTCACAACCGCAGACACACTCTCACAGCCACACACGCACAATCTCACAGCCACACGAACAATCTCACAGCCGCATGTGCACACTCTCACAGCCACACTCGCTCACTCTCACAACCACAAGCATTATCTCACAGCCACATGCGCACACTCTCACAGCCACACACACTCACTCTCACAGTCACACACGCACACTCTCACAGTCACACACGCACACTCTCACAGCCACTCACACCCACTCACTCTCACAGCTACACACGCAAACTCTCACAGCCACAAACGCTCACTCTCACAGCCACATGCACACTCTCAGAGCCACACACGCTTACTCTCACAGCCATACGAACGATCTCACAGCTGCATGCGCACACTCTCACAGCCACACTCGCTCACTCTCACAGCCACACACGCACACTCTCACAGCCACTCACCCACTCACTCTCACAGCCACATGCGCACACTCTCACAGCCACACGCACTATCTCACAGCTACACACGCTCACTCTCATTGCCACACACGCACACTCGCACAGCCATACATGCTCACTCTCTCAGCCATACACGCACACTCTCACAGCCACACACGCACACTCGCACAGCCACATACGCACGCTCTCACAGCCACACATGCACACTCTCACAGCTACTCACACCCACTCACTCTCACAGCCACACGTGCACACTCTCACAGCTACACACTCATACACTCACAGCCACACACGCTCACTCTCACAGCCACATGCACAGTCTCACAGCCACACATGCACACTCTCACAGCTACTCACACCCACTCACTCTCACAGCCACACATGCACACTCTCAACGATACACGCGCACACTCATTCTCACAGCTACATACGCTCACTCTCACAGCTACACGTGCACACTCACTCTCACAGCCACACGTGCAGACTCACTTTCTAAGCCACACGCACACACACGCATAGCCACACACGCACACTCACTCTCACAGCCACGCACACACTCACAGCTACACGCGCACACTAAGTCTCACAGCCACACACACAATCACTGTCACAGCTACACGCGCACACTCACTCTCACAGCCACGTACACTCACACTCACAGCCACACGCACACGCACACTCTCACAGCCACATACGCACACTCTCACAGCCACACACGCACACTCTCACAGCCACACGCTCACACTCACTCTCACAGCCACGTACACTCACACTCACAGCCACACGCACACGCACACTCTCACAGCCACATACGCACACTCTCACAGCCACACACACAAACTCTCACAGCCACACGCTCACACTCACTCTCACAGCCACACATGCACACTCTCACAGGCACACATGCTTATTCTCTCAGCCACACACGCACACTCTCACAGCTATACTCACACTCACAGCCACACACGCACTCTCACAGCCACACATGCACACTCTCACAGCTACTCACACCCACTCACTCTCACAGCCACACACGCACACTCTCACAGCCACACGCACGCACTCACTCTCACAGCCACACACACACACTCTCACAGCTACACATGCAAACTCACTCTCACAGCCACACATGCACACTCACTCTCACAGCCACACAGGCTCACTCTCACAGCCACACAAGCTCACTCTCACAGCCACACATGCACTCTCTCACGGCCACATGCGCACACTCTCACAGCCACACACGCACACTCTCACAGCCACACACGCACACTCTCACAGCCACACATGCAAACTCACTCTCACAGCCATACATGCTCACTCTCACAGCCACACATGCACACTCTCACAGCCACTCACACCCACTCACTCTCACAGCCACACAAGCTCACTCTCACAGCCACACATGCACTCTCTCACGGCCACATGCGCACACTCTCACAGCCACACACGCACACTCCCACAGCCACACATGCACACTCTCACAGCCACTAACACCCACTCACTCTCACAGCCACACACTCACAACCACACACTCACTCACTCTCACAGCCACACATGCTCACTCACTCTCACAGCCACACACACACTCGCTCTCAGCTACACGCACACACTCACTCTCACAGCCACACACGCACACTCACTCTCATAGCCACACGTGCACACTCTCTCTCTCAGTCACACGCACACACTCACTCTCACAGCCACACGTGCACATTCACTCTCTCAGTCACATGCACACACTCACTCACACAGCCACACACACGTACTCACTCTCAGCTAGACACACACACTCACTCAAACAGCCACACACACACACACACACACTCTCAGCTACACACTGACATACTCACCCTCACAGCCACACGTGCAGATTCAGTCTCTCAGCCACACACGTTCACTCTCTCAGCCACAGACACATACTCTCACAGCCACACACACTCACTCTCACAGCCACACATGCACACTCTCACAGCCACACACGCACACTCTCAGTCACACACGCACACTCTCACAGCCACACTCGCTCACTCTCACAGCCACACACGCACACTCTCACAGCCACTCACACCCACTCGCTCTCACAGCCACACACGCACACTCTCACACCCACACGCACTATCTCACAGCCACATACGCTCACTCTCACAGCCACACACATTCACTCTCACAGCCACACATGCACAGTCTCTCTCACATCCACACACGCACACTCTCACAACTACACACACACACTCACTCTCATAGCCACACACACTCACTCTCACAGCTACACGCGCAGACAAACTGTCACAGCAGCACGCGCAGACTCACTCTCTCAGGTTCACGCGCACATTCTCACAGCCACACGCGCACATCACTCTCACGGCTACATGCGCACATTCACTCTCACAGCCACACACGCACACTCACTCTCAAAACTACACGCGCGCACACACTCTCACAGCCACACATACACACACACTCACTCTCACAACCACACGCTCACTCTCACAGCCACACGCACACACTCACTCTCTCAGCCACACACATACTCACTCTCACAGCCACACACGCACACTCACTCACACTCACTCTCACAGCCACACACACACACTCTCACAGCCGTACGCAGACACTCAATCTCACAGCTACACACACACACACTCACAGCCACACACGCTCACTCACTCTCACAGCCACACATGGACACTCACTCTCACAGCCACACATGCACACACACACACACTCTCACAACCACACACTGTCTCACTCTCACAGCCACACATGCTCACTCACTCTCACAGCCACACACACACTCGCTCTCAGCTACACGCACTCACTCACTCTCACAGCCACACACACACACTCACTCTCACAGCCACACGTGCACATTCTCTCTCTCAGTCACACGCACACACTCACTCTCACAGCCACACATACATACTCACTCTCAGCTACACACACACACTCACTCTCACAGCCACACGTGCACACTCACTCTCTCAGTCACATGCACACACTCACTCTCACAGCCACACACACATACTCACTCTCAGCTACACACACACACTCACTCTCACAGCCACACACACACACACTCACTCTCAGCTACACACACACACTCACCCTCACAGCCACACGCGCAGACTCACTCTCACAGCCACATGCGCACACTCACTCTCACAGCCACACACTCTCACTCTCTCAGCCACAGACACATACTCTCACAGCCACACACACTCACTCTCACAGCCAAACACGCACACTCTCACAGCCACACACGCACACTCTCACAACTACCTCACGTGTGCACACACTCACTCTCACACACGCACATACACTCAACCTCACACACACATGCACACGCACACATACTCTCACACACACAGACACACTCTCACACATATGCGCACACATACACTCTCACACATATATGCGCATGCACACTCATACACACACATTTATATATACACATGCACACATAGAGTTTTTCTCACACACAAACACACACACATACGTTCATTTTCTTTCATACACAGAGATATCCACACATCTGCACACACATTTGTACACGCACTCATACACACACACAGGCATACACAGGCATACACCAATATGCACACACATGTGCACTGTCCCACACAACACATACAGGGGTATACACATGCATGTGAGTTCTCTGTCTCACAAGCGCACACTCACACACACACAGACATCGATACATACTCTCACTCGCGCATGCACACAATCTTACACATAACGCTGCTTTGCATACTCTCTATCAGACATACCCACTCTGACTCTCACAAGAATACATGCATGCTCAAACACTCTCACAGACACATACCCCCACTCTGACACACACGCGCACGCACACACACACGCACACAAACATATGGCGTGTGCCTAGGTACCAACCACTGCAAGCTTGTGACTAGGATAGAAGTCAATCCTCCTTCCTGGGGTCAGCTGCAGGCCTGTTCAGGAGGCTGTGGTGGAGAATGCACCATGATATGCCTCAGCAGAAGAGACTGTTAGATAACAGATGACTGTTTACTACATGCTCGTAACTATATACAGACAATACATATGAAATAACTCCACAGAGGCCAGTATCCTGTCACCAAGCCACCATTCATTTACACACGGATAGCCCTTGACACTGATCTAGCTCCCTCAGAGCCAACTCTAACACGCCTGTCTATATCTGTCAGCCAGGGCTCCCTTATGGGACCAGGTAAATAGCCCCAATCGGGCAATTCATACTCAATGACATCCACCTGGCTGACCTCATTACTACAATCACTACAGTGTATCCTGAGGCATATTAACTATTGCTAACAAGAAGACAGTGAGACACATGCATTTCCTTTAGGAGACTGTGTCCAATTCCCGCCTCTCTGAGCTGCCCAGGAACTGTGACATATCTCAGAATGGGTGTAGCTACAGTTTAGCTCAGATTAACCCTATCACCTTCATTATCAACATAGCTTTTATTTATTCATGGAATTCCAGTACTTATTGCCCATCCCTATTTATCCGGAGGGCAGTTGAGAGACAACCACTTTGTTGTGGGTGTGCGCTTACATGCAGGCCAGACCAGGTAAGGATGTCAGATGGGTCACTCTGACATTCGGCAATGGATTCACGGTCATCATGTAGACTCTTAATTCCAGCTTTTTCAAATTCAAATTCTACCATCTACCGTGGCAGGATTTGAACCCCGGTCCCTAGAACATTACCTGAGTCTCTGGATTAGCACTCCAGTGATAATACCACTCGGCCGTCAGCTCCCCTTGGATCTGCTTCCTTCAGAAATGTTGGTTTCCTCATTGGCTCCCACTGCTTTCCCCTCACTGTCCTGGGAACAGCCCTCTGAGCTTCCTCCTGACAGGACCAGCCCCTGCCAGAGTTAGCATTCCATTGTGTAATCTTCCCTATGATTACATCTCAGAGCATAGCCTTTAACATTCTCAATAGGAAAGCAGAGTTTGGTAATATTTACGAGCACAGTACACGTGCGGCTACCTGTGCCAGTATCGGTTTACAGCATATTCTTCGGTTTGCTTGAAATAAAATTGCAGTATCTTTTGGATTGCTTTCAACAGCCACTGGCAGAGCCATGCCAATCCCAGGATGCTCCAGGATGGATTGGCATTGGCAACCCCGAATGAGTAAATGTGGATTTGACACTCGGAAATAATCACCCTGGAGATGATTTTAATCCTTTTCTGGTCAGGCAGGTCAAGGCGAGAGCAGTCGAAGAAACAAGCTTTTTCCCGTACATTTCTCAAGGAAGTAGCCCAGCAGGGATAGCAAGCGACACTCTGCAAAAGAAAAGTGACAAGGGACGATGTAAAAATATATTTGAGAAGTTCAACTGTGATGTTGCTAAGGAATGTGTTTATCAGCCTCTACCATCTGTCACACTCTTGCTCAGTGTTCAGACAGTGTGGTGTGTGGGCAGAGTGTGTTTCAGGACAACTTTATCCCTTTTATTGAAAGGCAAATGAAAATCTGTGATGAAAGATCACCTTTGCGATGTATGGCTGATATTATTTTTCTATGTTATTCTATAATTTGTAAAGAATTTGGAACCAGTTGTTATGGGAATCTACACATTCACTGCTTCCGACTTTCCTATCCTGAGTAGTGATGTATCATGTAGGGTAGTAAGAAACACATTGAAATTCCAACATTTTGAGTCTGCAACTATGATTTTTTGTGACCTTCTGGGAATTAGAAGTCATAATGCATGATTTTTTTTTGTAATAAGCATTTATCTTAAAAAGACAGAAAAATGATTAGGCATTCTTATACAACACAGTCGATACACCTTGTAGTAAGAAAACATGATATAAACACAAGTCATAGAGATGTACAGCACAGAAACAGACCCTTCAGTCCAACTCATCCATGCCAACCAGATATCCTAAGTTAATCTAGTCCCCTTTTTCAGCACCTGCCCCAAATCCCTCCCCCTACCTATTCATATACCCATGCAAATGCCTTTTAAATGTTGTACTTTTACTAGCATCCACCACTTCCTCCAGCAGCTCATTCCATACACGCACCACCCTCAGCATGAAAACGTCGTCCTTTAGCTCCCTTTTATATCTTTCCCCTCTCACCCTAAACCTATGCCCTCTAGTTCTGGACTCCTCCACCACAGGGAAAAGACCTTGTCTATTTACCCTATCCATGCCCCTCATAAGGTCACCCCTCAGCCTCCGACGCTCCAGGGGAAACACCCCCAGCCTGTTCAGCCTCTCCCCGTAGCTCAAACCGTCCAACCCTGGCAACATCCTTGTAAATCTTTTCTGAAGCCTTTCAAGTTTCACAATATCATTCCTAAAAACCAACTTCAATTTATTTACCTCCTTTCCCTTAAAAAGGAATGTTACAAAGCACTAGGATATTGATTCCAATTAGAAGCTTGGCCAAAAAGATTCAGGTTTGAAGAAACCAAGCAAGTAAAAGCAGACAGTACTCAGTGTCAGGTTGGGAGAAACAGAATTAACGTTGCAAGTTGATCAAGGCTGTTTTGCCTGAAGTATTTTTGACTCCACAGATGCTGCCAGACCTGCTGAGTTTCTCCTGCATTTTCTGTACTTTGCCTCCGTTTTTGCAGTACATCACTCCTGCATTCTGGATTTTAACAATGTTCAGAAGGAAGGGGGTGAAATTGTGCAGATAGAAAAATGTAGTGAAGGAGTCCAAATAATGGAGTCCAGAGGGTTGAGATCAGGACCTTCCATAGGCCAGGGACTCAGAGGTGGGAGCAGGCAGACAAATGGACAAGGGAGGCCAGGTGTTTGGGACTGAGGCTGGTACAGATGAGGGGACAGTCATCGAGGGATTCAAACAGCAAGTGAATTTTAAATTGGGGCTGTTGGCAGTTTGGGAGTCAATGTAGGTCAGTGAGTACAGGAGTAATAAGGAGAGGCAGATCTGTTCTCAGAGAGAAAAACTAGTTAAAAAGATACACTAAAACTTGGAAACAAATGTAACGGTTGTACTGGAGCTCTGTTTTGAGGTGTACAAGTCAGGTCTGCAGGCAACACAGTTTTGGATGAGCCAGTTTACATGGACAAGCAATTAAGACACAACTTCTAAACCTACGACTTCCACCACCTGGAGAATGGCAGCCCTGTATAACAGAAGCATTTGGGAACAGTAATCATAACATTACATGGTTTAAGTTAGCTCTGGAGAAGAATGAAGAGAAAACAAAATAATAATGAATTGATGGACAGCCCAATTATGTTTATGCTCGGTTCCCCTTGTAAGGAAGGATAACATATCAATAGCCTTCTTGATTACCTGTTGTACCTGCATGCTAATTTTTATGACTTGTGCACCAGCACTCCCTCTGCACAGCAGAATTGTGCAATTGTTCTCTGTTTAAATAATATTTGACTTTTTTGCCCAAGTGAACAACTTCACAATTTCCCACATTATACTCCATTTGCAAAATTATGGTCCTATCACTTTTGTCTGTCTATATCAGTCTGCAGGAGAAAGTGAGGACTGCAGATGCTGGAGATCAGAGCTGAAAATGTGTTGCTGGAAAAGCGCAGCAGGAATTCCTGAAGAAGGGCTTATGCCCGAAACATCGATTCTCCTGTTCCTTGGATGCTGCCTGACCTGCTGCGCTTTTCCAGCAACACATTTTCAGCTATATCAGTCTGCATCCTTGTTCTGTTATCTTCATAAAACACTTCTGCAGCTATCCTTGTGTCATCTGCACGCCTCCAAATACCAATTCCTGGTAAGTACAACCATTGACTTAGTGTAACCCAGAATAGCTAATGGTGACTTTTGGAAAATCAAATACACCATATCAACAGCATTGCCCCACATCAACCTTCTCTGTTAACTCAGCAAAGATTCAGGTAAGTTACTTACTTATGAATTTTGAAATCAGTTTTATGTTCGCTGCCTGGTTCTTCTCATACTTTCTCTCAGCTTCTCTAGTTCCCCTTTGAACTTTCCTTCTTGACCCTGAACCTTCTTTGTGTTGTAAAGCTGACTTTTGTCATGCAATCCCTTTATTTACTTCAGTTTAATTACCACCTTTCTCACTCAGGAATCCATGGCTTGTTTCTATCTTACATTTCGGGAATGGATCCTAACCGAATCAAAACCAGCTCCTGATTAAGTCAGCACATTATTCCATCGGTTTAATCTGACCGTCTTTGTTTCCAATTTATCTGGGACAGGTCTGACCTCAATGCACCAAAATGCACTCTCCACCAATTCAGTATTTTTATCCCTGTTTTCTCTTCATGCTTTTCATATCTAACTTAAACCATGTGATGTTACGATTACTATTCCCAAATTGATCCTCGAATTGAACAACTTGTCTCACCATATTCCCCAGAAAAAGATCCACCAATGCTTCCGTTCTATTGGACCAGAAATATGTTGATCTAGGGTGGCATAGTGGCTCAGTGCTGCCCCACAATGCCAGGGACCCGGGTTCGATTCCACCCTCAGGCGACTGACTGTGTGGAGTTTGCACATTCTCCCCGTGTCTGCGTGGGTTTCCTCCAGGTGCCTCACCATATTCCCCAGAAAAAGATCCACCAATGCTTCCTTTCTATTGGACCAGAAATATGTTGATCTAGGGTGGCATAGTGGCTCAGTGCTGCCCCACAGCGCCAGGGACCCGGGTTCGATTCCACCTTCAGGCGACTGACTGTGTGGAGTTTGCACATTCTCCCCGTGTCTGCGTGGGTTTCCTCCAGGTGCCCCGGTTTCTTCACATAGACCAAAGATATGCAGGTTAAGTGAGTTGGACATGCTAAATTGCCCACAGTATCCAGGGATATGTAGGTCATCCATGGGAAATGCAGTGTTACAGGGGGTGGGCTGGGAGTGAGTGGGATGTTCTTCAGAGGGTTGGTATGGACTTGCTGGACTGAATGGCCTGCTTCCACACTGAAGAGAGTCTAATTCTCCTGAACACACTTCAAACCCTCATCCCCATTGCACTATTCCAATCCCAGTTTATATTATGGGAGTTATATAGTCATTATAATTATTGTGACACTCTAATTGTTGCACCTCTCTGTGACCTCCCTGCAGAATTGCTCATCAATATCTTTCTCACTGATAGCTGCTCAGCGACATCCTTGACCCTAACAGCAGGGAGACAGCACACCATCCTCCAGTCACACTGTGGCCATAGAAACACCTGCCTGTAGTATTGCTGATTACTGCGAGCTTCCCAATCTTCCTCCTCCTCATCCTCCCTCCTCCAGCTGAGCCACCCGCGGCCCTGTGCATTTGGCATCGCTACCATCATTTGACTTAATTTCCATCTACTTAAAGCTGTCAGCGAACAGTATCCGCCCTCAGTCCAGTTGGGGGTTTCTGTTATTCGCATTTTGTTACATTTGCCAAATAATGTCATTTGCTATCAGCAATGTAGAATCCATTTCTCCCCAACACAAAGTCTCCTTTCCACCCAGCCATTGCACCTGTCTGAGCTTCAATAATCCCTTCTGATGACTGTCGGATCATCTTTCTCATGTCCACTACCCTTCCCCCAAGCCTTTCCTCCTCGTTGCTACTGAATATTTGATGTCCTCCTGGATGCCTAGCCTATTCTCAGGCTTTGACCGTCTTGTTTGTGTAACTGACTGCAGCTCTCTCCCCTTCTCGAGTACAGTAATACAGCTCCTGTGACTTGTTACACCACCTCTGAGCTGCAAAAACAGTTTAGCAGCACAGCCCTGGGAGGGCTTTGGGAGTGGGGAGAGGGTGGGAGGGGATGCTGAGGAGTCGTTGAGCTGAGAGGTTTCTCGGTTTGAGTTCAAATCCAATCTGAACCCACACTCTTGTGGGTGCATCTTGTAATGGTGCAGTTTTAATCTAACCCTCAGTGAGCACGGATAGTGGAATATAAAGGGTTGCCAATCAGCATTATATTGACAGTTTCTGTCAGTTATGTGATGCAGATGCATTGCACAACACAGGGTGGGGAACTCGTCACTGGCAAAACTAGTGCCCGGGGTTGCCCTGTCCTTGGAAACATCTCTGGACCTTTGGAGTTTGGGCATTATTGGGAAGCAAGGGGCACATTTAAACCAATCATTTTAGCTTCCATCGTTTGGCTGGGAATTAATCAGAACAGGTGCTGGTGATTTGCCAACACTAGCATACTCACCCTGTCACCCCACAGCCCCGTCTCATCACCTTATACCCACCTTCCCACCCTGTCCCCCACCCTGTCACCCCACAGCCCCGTCTCATCACCTTATACCCACCTTCCCACCCTGTCCCCCACCCTGTCACCCCACAGCCCCGTCTCATCACCTTATACCCACCTTCCCACCCTGTCCCCCACCCTGTCACCCCACAGCCCCGTCTCATCACCTTATACCCACCTTCCCACCCTGTCCCCCACCCTGTCACCCCACAGCCCCGTCTCATCACCTTATACCCACCTTCCCACCCTGTCCCCCACCCTGTCACCCCACAGCCCCGTCTCATCACCTTATACCCACCTTCCCACCCTGTCCCCCACCCTGTCACCCCACAGCCCCGTCTCATCACCTTATACCCACCTTCCCACCCTGTCCCCCACCCTGTCACCCCA
>NC_057736.1:42442681-42446672 GCF_004010195.1 Chiloscyllium plagiosum | reverse complement strand
TATACCCAGCCTGTTACCTATGATACCTACCCACCCTATCACTCGAGAGACACCCACCCACCCCTACACCCACTGTCAGCCCACAGCCCCTTCCCATCACTCTACACCCATCTCCTCACCTTGCACCCACTCTCACACCTTTCACTCCCACCCTTTCACTCTATAAACACCCACCCCGTGTACCTGCAGCTTCCGGCCCCCTGTCACCCCCCCCCCCCCTCCCCTGGATAACCTCGACTTTCCGCTTGAAACCTGCCCGAGCAACATGACACCTCTGTATAGGGGAGTCAGAGAGAGTGGAAAGTCCTCCAGACACAGAGACAGCGAGAGATCCGCTCAAACCTGTTGGTTGTGCCACTGTTACCAGGGAAACAGGCTCTCTCTCCCTCTCTGTCTGTCTCTCTATACCTTAAGGTTGGGTGGGGGGGGGGAGTGTATTTGCCTCCTCGGAGTGTACTGGGGGAAGCGGGGGCCGGCAGAGTGAGTGAGTCAGGATTGGAGAGGCTGTTATTGCAAAAGGCAGCACTGACGTCTGTGCAACACTGCACCTCTCTCCAAGTGTGTCTGTGTGTGCAACTGCGGGGCTGCTTCATCGCTACTCCTCCCTGCCCGTTTCTGTTTGTTTTTCCCTTTGCAATGACTTGCTTGGTTTTTGGGGAGCTGGTGTTCTGACCCGGCTGTATCCAGGCCACCCCACACTTGACCCCCTCCCGCTGCTATGCAGCACCACTGCCCCGGCTCTGCCAGGCAAGGCAAGAGGCTGAAGAGGGCATCAGTTCGGCATTGCCTGTCGACTCCCAGCCTGCGGGGCCTGTTCACCATCAGCGAGGAAGAGGAGCGATGCAGAGATGCAGCAATGAGGAGGCTGAGTGGTGAGTACCTGCCCAGCTAAGGGGCTCCAATTAAATAGCAAGTCAGTCAAATGCCCACTTGTGCCACCCTGCTCCCAGTTCAGAATTGCTGTACTCTGTGCCACCAGCTGTGAGATCAGGGCTGTTTATCAGGAATCCTTTTGATAGGATCCTCCCATAAATAGTGGCTGTGGGTTAGGAAATGCCACTATCGCTTCTGCTTCTACCTGGCCCAGGGGTGTTACAGGCTTCAGTCGGGCACACTGGCATTCGAAGGGTAAAAAGTCCAACAGGATTCATAACTGATGATAGCTCTCCAGCACGTGGCAGCTGGTTGGCAGCAGTTAGTGTCGAGGAGACTATCCATCCTTGACTCAGAACGAAGTAACAGTAACGGGAACAGGAGTGGGCCATTCAGTTCATGGACGCTGCTCTCCCATTCAGTTATGATCAGGAACCACCTTGATTCCAATTTTCCACTTGATTCCCTGAGAGTCTAAAAATCTGTCTTAGCCAGCCTTAATTTTGTTTTATTTACTCATGGGGATGTGGGTGTCACTGGCTGGGCCTGCATGTATTGCCTGTCCCTAGTTGTGCGTGAGAAGGTGGTGGTGAGTTGTTTTCTTGAACCACTGCAGTCCATTTTAGATCCACAATCAGCACGGTGGCACAGTGGTTAGCACTGCTGCCTCACAGCACCAGGGACCCAGGTTCAATTCCCACCTCGGGTGACTGTCGGTGTGGAGTTTGCACATTCTCCCCGTGTCTGCGTGGGTTTCCTCCGGGTGCTCCGGTTTCCTCCCACAGTCCAAAGATGGGCAGGTCAGGTGAATTGGCCATGCTAAATTGCCCATAGTGTTAGGTACATTAGTCAGGGGGATGGGTCTGCGTGGGTTACTCTTTGGAGGGTCAGTGTGGACTTGTTGGGCTGAAGGGCCTGTTTCCACACTGTAAATAATCTAATCTAATGCCCCTAGGAGAGGGACTTCCAGGAATTTGAGCCAGCTACATTGAAGGAACGGCGATATATGTCCAAGGCGGGATGGTGAGGGGAACTTGCAGGTGGTGATGTTCCCATGCAACTGCTGCTCTTGTACTTCTAGATGGGAGTAACCATGGGTCTGGAAGGTGCTGACTAAGGAGTCTTGGTGCATCTTGTACAGCGTGCACATTGCTGCTACTAAGCATCTGAGGGAATGAATGTTTGTGGATGTGGTGCCAATCAAATGGGCTGTTTTGTCTTGATGGTGTCAAGCTTCTTGAGTGTTGTTGGGGCTGCACCCATCCAGGCAAGTGGGGAGTATTCCATCACAATCCTGACTTGTGTCTTGTAGATGATGGACAGGTTTTGGGGAGTCAGGAAGTGTGTTACCCACTGCAGTATTCCTACCCTCTCACCTGCTCCTGCAGCCACTGTGTTAACTGGTGAGTCCAGTTGAATTTCTGGTCAAAGGTAACCCCCAGGATGTTGATAGTGGGGGTTCAGTGATGATAACACCATTGAATATCAAGGGGCGGTGTTTTGATTGTTTCTTATTGGTGATGGTCATTGCCTGGCATTTGTGTGGTGTGAATTTTATTGCCACTTGTCAGCCCAAGCCTGGCTATTTTGCAGATGTGATTGCATTTGAACATGAATTGCTTAAGTATATATATATGCAGCAATGGAGCATCATTTGATAAACTCTCCTGATCTCAGTTCAAAATGTTTGACGTCATATCCTGAGGACTCTCCTCCCTTGTTTTAGACTCCCTAGACAGGGGGATACCATGATGTTGACAATATCATAAGCATCACATTTACTTGCATTTACTATAGTCAAGGAGCAGGAGAGTCGATGTTTCGAGCATAAGCTCTTCATCAGGAATGGCTGGTGAAGATGAAGAGTTCATGCTCAAAACATCAACTCTCCTGCTCCTCGGATGCTGCCTGACCTGCTGCGCTTTTCCAGCATCACACTTTTCATCTCTGCTATCCAGCATCTGCAGCCCTCACTTTCTCCTAGTTGATTATTGCACTTACTATTGGTACAGTCTTACTGGAGAGGTTTGTAACATAGTGCATACAACAGGCTAAAGAAAGATCATAAACTTTAATGTTTAAATCCACTGGGAAAAATCGACCACCTTCAATTGGGAAGACAGACACATTTTCAAAATCAACCTGCTCGTGATGTTTCTACTTTCACTGGAGTTTTAATTTACTTGGTCCCATCCACTGCAGCTGATGGGGCTTTTGTGGCATCCACATTCATTTGGAGAGGAATATGGAAATCTTCCCAATGTTCTGCACTGATTTTTTTTAGCACGTACCAATGAAACAGATTACCCGGTGACAATCACACTCCAGCTCCATTGCAATAGTGCTCATTCTTTCCAACTTGTCTGTGGGTTTCTTACTGCACAGCAGTAGCTGCAATTCAAAATTATTTAATTAGCAATAAAGCACTCCTGAAGTTTTGAGGCCGTGTAGGATCAAATAACCTACCAGCCTATAGTGTACAGCGTTAAAGAAAGGGACTGTCAATCAGACCATGCTGGAGTAACAGTACCTCCATAGGAAGTCAGCATCTGCAGGCAAAGGACTTGGGTGAGTGGAGAAAGAGAGGAAGGCTAAAAAGTAAACTCTCCATAGCCCTCAGTATAAGGCTAACACTTTTCATACCCTGTCTTGTACATGTGACACAGGCTAAGGGTGGTTGCTAGAAGAATTAGACGGGAGGTGAGGAAAAGGGTTCTGACTCAGAGGGTTACACGAGTCTGGGATTCACTGCCCAGTTCGGTGATCCAGGTGGAAACCCTCAATACAATCTGAAAGGAACCAGGATCTGTACCTGAAACCTGCCCAGCTATGGACCAGGTGACGGAGAATGGGATAGAATGGGAAACCAGCCAGTGCAGTCACAACAGGCTGAATGGCCTTTCTCTGTGCTGTACATTTTCTATGGTCCTATCACATGTATAAGACTGGGTGGGTGTGTGTCCCAGGCAAGTGTGCTGAGTGAGCATGTGAGTGTGTGAGTGTGTAAGTGGGTCAATAAGAGTGTGTCTGTGCGAGTGTGTGGGTGTGAGTGGGTGTGTCTGTGTATGTGGGTGTGCGAGTGTGTGTGCATGAGTGTGTGAATGCGTAAATGAGTCTG
>NC_057736.1:42397471-42441466 GCF_004010195.1 Chiloscyllium plagiosum | reverse complement strand
TGCTAGTGTATTGCTCAGTAAACTGCACTATCTGCCCAGCATGGGGAGTATTGCAAAACTTTATTATCATATGGGAATGATACACACAACAGATTAGTGTCTAAAAGGGGACGATTTCCATCTCCATTGGACCAGTATAAGTAAAGGTGTGTGTGTGCATGTGCATGTGTGCGTGACTGTGTGTATGTATGCGAGTGTGTGTGTATGTGTTTGTGTGAGTGGGTGTGTGAGTATGTGACTGTGTATGTGTGAGTATGTGATTGTGTGTGTGTGGCGATGTCTGTGTGTGTGTCAGTGTTTGTGGGTGTGTGAAGTGGTGTGTGTGTGAGGAGGTGGATGAGCTGAATAATGACAAGCAGAAAAGACAAATTTAGCAAATGAATTTTAAAATCCAACATTAGACTATGTTATGATATCTATCATAAAAAATCCTTCCTTATGTTAACAGCTTGCAAAGCAAACACTCCGACTGGTTAACACTAAGGTGTTCCTTAAGAGCAGCGTGTGCACAGTGTGTGTGGGAGATAGAATTGGTCTTGCATGAGACATAAAATGACAGGCCTTCCAAACAGGCATTGTCATTGTGGAAAGGGCTTTATTGTGCCATCACCCTGCTCACTGCTCCTATGCTGCTGGTGCACAATGCCAGTGATTTCATAGCAAATTAAAAAGATGTTCTGAATTTCCTTGTTGTTGAGAATATAGATTGAGTGTTGGGATAATGATTTCTGACCTGTCCAGATTGCTCCAACATCAGGCTCAGAAAGAGTCTTCATTGGGTGTCCTACCTCCAGCCATGGCCCTAACTCACACACATTACATCACTGTTAGAACACTTCCTCAGAAAGACTAAAGGGACACTAACAGATTGTGTACAAGTTCAGATCTAGGTTAGCCGGTATTCTGTTGTCTTCTGAACTTTTCATTGTCTGAGCCTCTTCCCCAAGGTGCCATACAAGCATGAATAGAGCCACTATCCCTTCGGGATGGCAATACATGCATCCACTGCATCCCTTCACTGGGCTTCAGCTCAGTATCTGGATCCTGTGCTGTGGTCTTCACTTGCTGATCCAGCTCCTAAACTCCATTCTTGAGCCTCTGAGGATGACAACGGAGCCAGTGGTCACCTGTCCAAATGTGACTGTCCAGCTAGACACTGATCCACTATTCAGAGATCAGATTGTACGCTGTACATTGGTGAGGGCTTCCTGGTGTGGGGCTTGAACCCTTGGTTAGAGTCAGGAATGCTGTCCTTGAACCAAAGGCTTGCTGTCCTAGAAAGGTGTTCCGCCAACCGTGAAGAATACCTCAGCTGAGTCCAACCACAATATGTTCCCATCTGTACTTTTCCTCAGGTTCTGGATCCAATAAGTACAGTTCCATTACTTTCCCCTTCCACCTTCCAGTGTTTGTAGCATCCTGATGACTGAGATTGATTAACACAGCCCAGACTGGGATAGGACCTTCCATAGATTGTGTGCCCCTCATTTCCTTCTGGGATAATGCTGTAACCACTGACTCACCGAGGACAACCTTTTGCAGTCAGTTTAAACATCAGTTTAACTTTATTATTCTGATAGATTGCCAACTAATCTTTGCAGCACAGCCAACAATTCATCAAGTGACTGAGCTGTGGGCTTCCTTTTGGTCTTTGTTTGATGCCAAGACAAAGCCACTTGGAGAGATTGGTACAGTGTGTTCAGTCAAGCTGCAGGGGAAACATTTAATCTGATCTACCGTGCACTGTGTGACTGGGGACACCATGTTGTAGTGGCAAATACAAGCACATCGCATTCTCTGGAAATAAATGGGAATCAAAGGTGAATTCCTCTCCTAGTGGTTATCCTGGTGGTTTAAGGAAGTGCCAAACTATACCAGAAGGACCCCACGGCAATTGGCTATCCACAGAATTCTGCCAAAGAACCTGCATTGAAGAACAATGATACAAAGGTTGCACCTTCTCCCAGATGAGGTGTTTCGAGATGAAATCATTAAGAACCTGGTGAAAGAATTCCCACAACCATGGCAAGTATCTAGAAGGCTGAATGAATGCACTCGAGGAGATTAATGCTTTCCCAAGATGATGGACATCATCTGATGATGACAGAATGAAGTGAATACATTCCCAGCTCAGGACAAAGATAATCCGGAGAGTTATTTATCTTTCACCATGCATGGCATGGTGGCTCAGTGGTTAGCAATGCTGCCTTGCAGCAGTAGGTTCGATTCCTCCCTCAGGTGACTGTCTGTGTGGAGTTTGTCCATTCTCCCCATGTCTGCGCGGATTTCCTCCCACAGTCCAAAAATGTGCAGGTTAGGTGGATTGGCCGTGCTAAGTTCCCCATAGTGTCTAAGGGTGTGCAGGCGAGGTGGAAATGTAGGGTTACGGGGAACAAGCATGTGGGGAGTGAGTCTGAGTGTGATGCTATTTGGAGGGATTTGGAGGGAGTGTGGACTTGATGGGCTGAATGCCCAAACTCCACGCTATAGTGATTCCATGATCTCACCGTTCTCATTTGCCGAATTAAAACCTGCTTTATTCTTCCAGCCGAAAAACAAACACTTAACCTGATAAACCAAGGTGCAACCTGCATTATCAATGGATGCAAGGTTCATCAGATTACAACTCCCATCTTCAGGAGAGAGAAAACTGAGACTGTACAAGCAATGAAACTAATGAATTAGCTGTAGGAGGAGGAGAGTCAGCCCCTTTGATCTTCTGCCATTCAATAAAATCATGGCTGGTCATTTGTGGTATCAACGCCACATTCCTGCCAACCCCTGATAGCTCAGAAACCTCTGCCTGATCACGTCAGCATTGATGAACCCAAGGATGAGATCTTGCCAACTACGCCTGTACCAGAACAGAAGGGAGGCAAACTATAGCAACCAGTCATCCAGCAGACTGGACTAATTCCAACTGCATAAATTGTGCACCAACATTGAAGAGCAGTTTCGAATTTTCTGTATTTGTTCAAAAACAATCAAAACATCTACCTCTTTTTGTCTTTAAAATATTCAATAACCGCCCATCTCCACTGCTCTCGAGCAAAGAGAGTTCCACAGACTCAAATCCCTCTGAGAGAAATATTAAATCGCCTTCTCTCCACCCTAACTGGGAGACTTCTTCATTTTAAATGTGTCTGGTCTTTCCTGTAAAGAGATCATTCGCCACCCTGTCAACTCCCTCGGCATCTCACATCTTTCAATAATCTCACCTCACATTGTACAACACCTCAGTGAATACAGGCACGACCTTATCCCAGGAAGCAGGAGAGTAAATCTTCTCTGAGCTGTTTCTAATTCAATTAAGTGCTTTCTTAATTATAAGACACCAACACTGCGCATAGTACTCTGTAAACGCCTCATCAGTGCACTGTATAACTGTAGCAAAACATCCCTAATTATATTCCATTCCCTTTGCGATAAATAACAACATTCCATTTGCCTTCCTAATCATTTTCTGCACCTGTGTCATGAGGCTTCTGTGCTTCACAACCTAATCCTTCTGTACTCCAAGTCCTGCAATCTCTGTCAGCTTAAATAATACCCTGTTATTTTGTTCTTCCTGCAGTGAGGACTGCTCACACTCTCCCACATTGTACGACATCAGTGATTATTTTTTTGCCCACTCACTTAATGTATCTTCATCTACTTTTGCAGACTCCTTACGTCCTCAGTAAAAAAAACGTCCTTTCCTCCCGATATTTGTGTCGTTAACAAATTTGCCAGCCTTTGGGCTTTTCATTCAGATCATTGATATAAATTAGAAATAGTCGAAGCCTCAGCGCTGATTCCTGTGACACTCCACTAGTTACATGTCTCCAAACTGAAAATGACCTCTGCTCTTAGTTTCTGGTTAACCAATCCTCCATCCACATCAAACCTCCTGCACCATGAGCCTTCATTCAGCACAATAACCTTTGATGTGGTACCCCTTTTTACAAACCTAAGTACACAACAACCAGATATCCCCCTTTATTGTTGTTTCATCAAGATTGCAACAGGATTTGATTGGGTTTCCATGGGGCAGGAAAACAGAACTGGGAGTCATTGAAAAGTATACAGTAAGTAACACATCCAGTCAGGGAATTTAAACCAAGCTTCTTATGTGCAAGAGCATGTTTCTAGTAGTTACTAGTTGAAATGTGAAATCTAACCCAGGGACTGATAACAGACTTACATGAAATGAAATGCATCGCATTTAACTGTCACACTATTTTCAACATGATAGAGTGTCACACCGAGGTATTGGTTCTAAGCTAATTTAAGACTACATTTTCCCTTCATGCGCATTGCCTGTTTTAGATTAGATTCCCTACAGTGTGGAAACGGACCCTTCGGCCCAACCAGTCCACACCGACCCTCTGAAGAGTAACCCACTCAGACCCATTTCCCTCTGACCAATGCACCTAACACTATGGGCAGTTTAGCATGGCCAATTCACCTGACCTGCACATCTTTGGATTGTGGGAGGAAACCAGAGCACCCGGAGGAAACCCACGCAGACACGGGGAGAATGTGCAAACTCCACACAGACAGTTGCCCGAGGCTGGAAGCGAACTTGGGACCCTGGTGCTGTGAGGCAGCAGTGCTAACCACTGAGCCACCATGCTGCCCATAAAAATACTAGAGTTAAGATTAGATTCCCCACAGTATGGAAACAGGCCCTTCAGTCCAACAAGTTCGCACTGACCCTCCGAAGAGTAACCCACCCAGACCCTTTCCCCCGACTAATGCACCTAACACTACGGGCAGTTTAGCATGGCCAATTCACCTGACCTGCACATCTTTGGACTGTGGGAGGAAACCCATGCAGACACAGGGAGAATGCGCAAACTCCACACAGACATTTGCCCAAGACTGGGAATTGAACTCAGGTCCCTGGTGCTGTGAGGCAGCAGTGCTGACCACTGAGCCACCCCTTAAGACACCCCTTTGCAATCTCTTTACTGCATTGTGCAATCCCAGGTCGTAGTCCTCACTGGATGTAACCCTCATCCATGACCCAAAATGTGGCATCTGACCAAATTCCTATCTCCATGCCATCTGCTCAATCCAATTAACCCGAGATACTGGCCTGACCATATTGTCCATTGCTAACCTAACTCCCACCATATCCACTTGGCCAGAAGCCCCCTGAAACCTAGTAAACAGCCCTTATTCCATCAGGTGTTACACCATTAACCCGTACTTCAGCCAAAGTAAGAGAAGGGAAATAGTGGAGAGAAGTCAACAAAATAGAATAGAATGCCAGAAGATGAAATAAAAAGCCAACAAAAAGTGCAAGACCACCAGGAAGAAGAACTGAAAGCAAAAAGAGAGCTCAAAAAGCAAGACAAGAGACAGAGTGAGAGAACAGTGCGAAGATAAATGAGATTGCAAAGAAAATTCCATTAAGTCATGGTTAGCAATTTAACTAAAGATGTTAGAAACTTTGAGATTTTTTGTGTTGCTGGGGCTTACCTCCATGTTTCTAGTTACCTGCCATGCTACTTTCTGGGCATGTGCATGAGTTGGTTTCAAGTTATAAAATTTTATTACGTGAAGGCTGTGTTGGTCCTGACATTAGGCCACAGTTCCATTTGCCTCACTTTTTCTCCTCTGAGCTTAACGAGGAGTCTCTGCACATTCAGGCTTGACATACTGGATGCTGAGAGGATGTTTTCCCTGGTTGGGGAATTTGTCAGGATATGACATAGACCATTAGAACTAAGATGAGGAAATATTTCATTACACAAAGGATAGTGAACCCTTAGGAATCTGCACCCACAGAAGACTGTGGAGACCAAGTCACTAAAAATATTCAACCAAGAGATGGATAAATATTTATATTTTAAAGGCAGCATGAAGAATGGAGGGAAAGCAGGAATATTGCATTGAGCTAGAAGATCAGCCATGATCATATTGACTGGCCAATTGGTGTACTCCTGCCCCTAGTTTCTGTGATCCTATGTTTAACCCAAGTGTGTTTGTGTCTCAGTTCTACCTGACGAAGCAGCCAACCACATGAATCTATTCCCCGTCAGCAACTTGCCACATCTTATAGCCATGGCTCCAATTCATCCCTTCCCTCAATGGAAAAGCCCCCAACATGTTCTTCATAGAATCTCAATGGTGTGGAAACAGGCTATTCAGCCCATTGAATCCATACCTACCCTTCAAAGAACATCCTTCCCAGACGCACCCTCTCTGTAACCCTGCTTTTCCCATGGCTAAGCCACCTGGCCTGTACATCACTGGACACTACGGGCAATTTAGCATGGCCAATCCACCTGACCTGTGCACTTTTGGATTGTGGGAGGAAACTGGAGTACCTGGAGGAAACCCACGCAGACACGGGGAGAACGTGCAAACTCCAATCAGCCACTTGCCCAAGGCTGGAGTCGAACCTAGGTCCCTGGAACAGTGCAGCAGCAGTGCTAACCACTGAGCCATCATGGTACTCCACAGTCTTTGGCTGTATCATTCCATCTAATCAACATATCTACAACGTGTCATGACTTTGTCAAAGATAAACAAGGAAAAAGAAAGTGAATGAAGGTTTGCATTCAGATACCATCTTTCCACAGGATATTCCAAAGTGAGTGAAATATTTTTAAAGTGTAGTCACTTCTGTCATGTAAGTAGTGTGTGCACAGCAAGTACCCTTACGCAGCAATTTGAGAATGATGTGGTTTGATGGCTGGTTTGTGACACAGAGTGATGCCAACAGAGTGGGTTCAATTCCAACACTGGCTGAGGTTACCATGAAGTACTCTCCTTCTCAACCTCTCCCCTCACCTGAGGCGTGGTGACCCTAAGGTTAACCTACCAGCTGTAGTCTCTCTCTGAGAGAGTGGGACTATGGTGACTTTGTTTATTTAGCAATGTTGGTGAGGGCACTGGTAAGGGTTGTGGAAGCAGTTCTGTCCCAGTGACAAAGCAGAATCGACCTCAATTTTACCCACTTTAATTTATCATGCAAAAGATGGTGCCTGTAATAATGTGGCAGCCTACAGTACTGCACTTGAATGTTGACTTAGATTGCACTCTGAGAGGACGTTGATGCCAACTGAGGCACAGCTGATGGATAAGAACTGAGGAGACATAAAGAATAAACATAGGGAGCAGAGAGAAGCAGCATAGGTAACAGTGAGATAGACGCACCCACAAGAAAGACCATAGACAGCTGAAAGTCAAGCTGCTCAGATTCACTGTAATCAACACAGTAGCAGATTGACTAATAAATTCAATAAATAGTAAAAATCCAATAGGTGTTGAAGGGGCAGCATTTCAACACTACAGGGGATATCATTAATCCATGAGAGCATAGAGACATGGAAACACACCCTTTGGTCCAACTCGTCCACGCCGAACAGATGTCCTAAATTAATCTAGTCCCATTTGCCACCACCTGACCCATATCTCTCTAAACCCTTGCTATTCATATACCCATCCAGATGCCTTTTAAATGTTATAATTGTACCAACCCCCACCACTTCCTCTGGCGGCTCATTCCATCCACACACCACCCTCTCTGTAAAAAGGTTTTCCCTTAGGTGCCTTTCAAATCTTTCCCCTCTTACCTTAAAACTATGCTCTATAGTTTTAGACTCTCCCATCCCAGGGAAAGGCCTTGTCTATTTACCTTATCCATGCCCCTCACGATTTTTAGACCTCTATAACATTAGCCCTCAGCCTCTGATGCTCCAGGGAAAATAGCCCCAAACTATTCAGCCTCTCCCTTTAGTTCAAATCCTCTAACCCTGGCAACATCCTTGGAAATCTCTTCTGAACCCTATGGTTGGTTCAAACTGGTATTTTATGATTTTTCTGTGAAATAAAATTCTAGTTTACTCAATATATTGCATTGTTTAGTTACAGTCAGATCCAAGGTGAGATTCCTGATCGATCCAGATGGAATACTCCAAAGTGTTATGCTTCTGGGCACATAGGAATGTACTGGTTCCTACCCTCTGATTGGTTGCAACAAAGTTAATTTTAAAATGATCACTTCTCTTGTAGTTACCTTCCTTCCCAGCCACATAAAGTTATATTTTAAAAGGAGTAAACTTAACCAGGCTTTCTTAAATCAACAAAAAAATGTGAGCTTCTTAATTACTACCCGCCTCAGGCGACTGACTGTGTGGAGTTTGCACGTTCTCCCCGTGTCTGCGTGGGTTTCCTCCGGGGGCTCTGGTTTCCTCCCACAGTCCAAAGATGTGCAGGTCAGGTGAATTGGCCATGCTAAATTGCCCGTAGTGTTAGGTAAGGGGTAAATGTAGGGGTATGGGTGGGTTGCGCTTCGGCGGGGTGGTGTGGACTTTTTGGGCCGAAGGGCCTGTTTCCACACTGTAAGTAATCTAATCTAATCTAATCTACATGCAAGTAGAAATATTAATGTACTACACAGATTAGAAATACGGATTAAATCTAAAAACAATAAAAATAAAGACAAAGCTTCCCTGGATCAGTCTCTAAGTAGGTTTTAGAGGATAAGATGACAGCGCAGATGTTATTGGATCGCACTGCTAGTGTAGAGGTTGGCAGCTGAACACTCAATTTTCAAGTTTCCATAACTTTTAAACGATTGAAGTTCCTTTTTCCTGATTTTTAAAATTGTTTTGCGGCATTCAGAGTATGAGAGAGTCTTCCTTTCTTTACCTGTAATGCAAAGGTGCTTACAAGCGGTTCGTAAACTGCGACTTCCACAGCATCTTCTGAAAGGGGCTGTGATCAACCCCTCATTAGTTCACATTGCTCTTTCTCTCTCTCTCTCTCTCTGCTCCCCCACTCCATCTGAAGTTTCTTTGATACCTTTAGGTGTTACATTCCTTTGATCCCACCTAGAAATGTCATCCACCCTCTGAAATTGAACCTGCACTTATTCTGTTCATGCAACAGTTCACTTCTAAAACTCACGTTTAGAATTGGAAATTAAAAGGTTTATTAATTTATAATCGGTGAAAGATCCAGTACATAGATAACTAAGCCAAATATTCTGCAATACACAGTATGCAGGATTTACCTGGGGTGCATTTTCTTTATTAGTTTGCAGTAATCCTCAACAATATACAGTTTATGTCTGCCCTGTGTTCTGATTGATTATTGAGGGTGCTGTTTGTTAGTGGGTTTACTTGATTGTCAGTATCTGGCTCGCATAGGGACATGTGCAGTCAGCAGAGGACTCGAGTGTGTGATACCAACAGGTAGCCGTGTAGTGGGGTGGGTTGCTGAGGAGATTAGAGTGTGCCTGACCCTCCGTTTCCCTGGTAGGACATAGTCCCCGGGAGGAAGAGAATGAGATTGATGGGAAGGATAGTGACAGCAGCAGATGGTGAGATGAGAGGGACACAAGGAATGTGATGGGGATAATATGAGACGAATGGGATAGGACAGGATGGAGTTGGCTGGGGTGGATAAGATGATGGAATTGCGAAATGGCATAAGATTTCAGGAACATTTATTTGAAAGAAGTTATTATACTTATCTATTCTTGGCCCTATTAATGAAGATCCAATACATTTGAATATAAAGGCTTTAGAAAAGCTATCAGTTGTAATGAAAGAGTAGATCTGTATTATAGTTATGGACAAAAGAGATGAAATCAGGCCACACCCGCTGTAGTTATAGCACAGTTTAACTTCAATAGGCATGCCACCTACACAAGCAAAGACTGAAGGTAGGGATTGCTGCAAAATTGGAATCCTAACTAAAGACTCTGTCATGGAACAAAGATAGTAATTAGGAATAAGAGTGAAATACTGCAGATGCAGTAAATCTGAAAGAAATGCAGAGAATCCTGGAGAATCTCAGCAGGTTTGACAGTATCTGTGGAGTGGGAAAAACCGATTTAATGCTCTGAGTTCAGAAGAGCCAACTCTGTTTTTTCTCTTCAGAGATGCTGTCAGACCTGCTGAGTTTCCCCAATACTCTCTGTTCTTGTTTTAGTAATTTGGAGCTGCTTTCTTTGATCTTGGAATTATATCAGGTGAATTTCTGGGAAATAGAGCATGTCAGTCTCGAGGCAACATTGAGGAGAAAGTGAGGACTGCAGATGCTGGAGATCAGAGCTGAAAATGTGTTGCTGGAAAAGCGCAGCAGGTCAGGCAGCATCCAAGGAACAGGAGAATCGACGTTTCGGGCATAAGCCCTTCTTCAGGAATGAGGAAAGTGTGTCCAGCAGGCTAAGATAAAAGGTAGGGAGGAGGGACTTGGGGGAGGGGCGTTGGAAATGCGATAGGTGGAGGGAGGCAACATTGAGCCCATCAGATGTAAAACGGCCTCTTCAACTCAGGAGAAAACCATTCCTAGTTAGACACTCATATTCCATGACTATATACAGGTCACAGAGCCAGACCTTTAACCACATTGTATTTACATTCATCAGTCTGTTGCATATGGGTTCAAATGTGAAACAATAGCCAGTATCTTTGCAAATTGCAATGAGCCCCCCCACCCCCACTTTAAGAGGTAGAGGTGAGTTTGAAATAGTGCTAGTGGTAATAATGTCGTTTCAATTATTTCAATAAACTGTTTTACAAAAGTCTGTAAAGATACTCAGGCTGCAGGGGCTGGACTGCATTATCGGTTCCCAAAATTACATTTGCTAAGTATCCTTTATTATTTTGTGCAGTTCCTCAGTTAGTTAGCTTCGGTGCTTTATTTGTCCAAAGAGAATGAAGGAGTTGGCTGAGCTGCTGCGATAATGTTGAGGAGACAGAATGTGGAAGGCTACATCCTGTGAATAAACCTGCTATCAAGGGTAAACAAATAATGATATGGGCCCCCCCCCGCCCAACTGATATATACAGCCACAACTGTGGGGATAGTGCAGCATGCCTGCAGAGACCATTGTACTGGGAAAAGCTCACAGTTAGCATGCTGCTTACATTACATTGAATGCATGTGGAGTAATCATATATCGTAATCACCAAGTTTGTTTTCAGGGCCTATGCAAATTAACCCCCTCTGTGTTAATTTCTGGATGAAGTAATTTCAGAGAATAGCTGTGTAGAATGTTTAGTCAGTCATGTTGAGGAGCTAAGGAAATTGACTCTGAACATCACATATTTTTCATTTGACTTTATTATATAAATAAACAAGTCATTTGCTCAAATTTATGCCTTGTCTCATAAGATGCTGTTTTGAATAATCGCATGTCAAAGGAGGATTCGTGGATAGAATTTAATATTTCAGTGGTTAACCTACAACCCCTGTCTCTGTCACTTGACCCAAAACATTAACTCTGATTTCTCTCCACAGGTGCTGCCAGGCCTGCTGAGCTTTTCCAGCAATTTCTGTTTTTGTTCCTGTCTCTGCGTGTTGTTTAATGGTTGATGGAAGGTTAGAGGAAGAAAGAGGGTCAGCATTTATATTGTACTCTTTCAGAACAGTGCCAAGTGCTTTCCAGCCAATCAGGACACGTGAAAGGTAGTTCTGGTGAAATGTACAAAACGGGGCAGGGAGATTGTGTGCATGCATTCCCAGGGTAATAATGAGAAGAGAGAGGTTCAGTTTTCTGTGATAGTGACAGAGGGGTAAATACAGGTGAGGAAACCAGATTGAATTCCACAGCTCAGCTTTGAAATACTGTCACAGGGTCACTTCTGGTCATCCTCTTGTGTCCACTAGTAGGGAAAATGTTTAATATCGCAGAAGGAAAAACACAGTTAAGAAAAAAAGCAATATTTGGGAATGAATGTACTGTAATAGAGTGATACAACATAGAAACAGATCCTTCGGTCCAACCTTTCCATGCCAACCATAATCTCAAACTAAAGTAATCCCACATGCTTGTGTTTGGTCCATATCCATTCAAACCTTCCCTATTCATGTACTTATCTAAATGTCTTTTAAATGTTGTAACTGTATCCGCATCCACCACTATCTTTGACAGTTCGTTCCACATATGAACTACTCTGTGTAAAACAAATGCTTCTCGTGTCTTTTTTAAAACTTTCTCCTCCCACCTTAAAAATATGCCTCCTTGTCTTGAAATCCCGCACCATAGGGAAAGTTCACCTACCATTCACCTTATCTATACCCCTCATGAATTTATAAACCTCTTTAAGGTCAACCTCCTGCAGTGAAAAAAATCCCAGTCTATCCTTATAACTCAAACCTCCATTCCTGACAATATCTTGGTAAATCTTTTCTGAACCCTCTCCAGCTTAATAATATCCATGCTGTATAGTGGTATTCCAGGTTTAATATATGTGTTGGAACAGTATGTCTCATTCACCAGTGTTACTGCGGTATTCCTTCCGAGTTCTTTTCCAAAGGATTTCATCACCAACACTATAGCTCTCCGTCAACATTACTGTACTATCAGCACCAAATTTTATGCTGCTTTTGTGTCTGGCTCTTGTTTTGAGCCTCAGTTGACCAAAATGATGTGCTCTGCATCTTAGAGGATGCAGGGTCCATTTACAGGAGTCACCTTTTACCCAGCGCTCAACAGAGAATCGAGCCCAAAGCAAACCTGCAATCATTGCTGTACAAAGCCCAAAAACACCACAAAAGGTATTATTCACAATATCCGAATCTTCCATAAATTTAATGGATTCTTCTTTGAGGAAAGCATTTAATAATCTGTGCAAGTAATTAAAAACTTTACGATGGTAGGAAATAGTCTCATTTCTTATGCATCGTTTTTTGATTTCATTAATGAAGATGAGCTAAATTTAATTTTATGAAAATGGATAGGAAGGTTAGAAGGTCTGGGATTAGTAGGGATTTGAGTTCCTTGATAGCATTTCAGAGTGCCCTATTTTCATTGTACAGTTCCTTTAACAACAGCAATCCTCAAGCTTTCAGTTGAGTAGAGCTTCTGTACAGTGAAAAGCAGATGACATTTTGAAAGGTCATTGAAGATCAATTGAATTGAAGATTTTCAAAGTACCAAGGACAAAGCTCAGCAATCGTCAAATTGTTCGAAGTCTAAGTTAGAGTGGCGGGGGTTTGGGAACCTGAGTGGGGTGGCAAGAGTGAGGGAAACAAAGACAGAAGATTAGATTACTTACAGTGTGGAAACAGGCCGTTCGGCCCAACAAGTCCACACCGACCTGCCGAAGCGCAACCCACCCATACCCCTACATTTATCCCTTCACCTAACACTATGGGCAATTTAGCACGGCCATTTCACCTGACCTGCACATCTTTGGACTGTGGGAGGAAACCGGAGCACCCGGAGGAAACCCACGCAGACACGGGGAGAATGTGCAAACTCCACACAGTCAGTCACCTGAGGTGGGAATTGAACCCGGGTCTCTGGCGCTGTGAGGCAGCAGTGCTAACCACTGTTAGAAAGGTAGAAAGAACAAGTGGAAGCCAGAGTAAACAAGGGTTTTCAGCAAAAAGGACTGGGGTAGAAAGAAAATGTCAAAAACATCAAAGATACTATATCTGAATTCATGCTTCCCTTTGCAATAAGGTAGATGATTTAACAGCACAAATAGTATACATGGACGCAATATAATTGCGATTGCAGAGACATGGCAACAGGGTGACCTAGGCTGGGAACTGAATACCCAAGGGTGTTCAGTCTTTAGGAAGAGCAAGTAAAATGGGAAAGGAGGGGGTTGGCATTGTTATTGAAAGATAAAATCAGTCTGGTAGGAACCTGTCAAATCAGCCTGGGTAAAGCTACAAGAGTTGGAAAACATTAGTGAGAGTTACCTATAAGCATTCAAACAGCAGTGGTGCAGTAGAGGATGCAGTAAATAGAAAATTAGCGATGTTTATAACAGGGATGCTCCTGTAATCATGGGTGATGTTAATCTATATATAGACTGGATAAGCCACATTAGCAATAATACCATGGGGAATGAATTACCAGAGTGTATATGCAATACTTTTTAGACCAGTACAGTGAGGAACCAAGTATGGATCAGCTTGTCCTAGATATAGGAGGAGAAAGTGAGGTCTGCAGATGCTGGAGATCAGAGCTGAAAATGTGTTGCTGGAAAAGTGCAGCAGGTCAGGCAGCATCCAGGGAACAGGAAATTGACGTTTCGGGCATAAGCCCTTCTTCAGGAATTCCTGAAGAAGGGCTAATGCCCGAAACGTCGATTCTCCTGTTCCCTGGATGCTGCCTGACCTGCTGCGCTTTTCCAGCAACACATTTTCAGCTTGTCCTAGATATAGTTTTGTGCTGTGAGAAGGGTTTAATTAGTAATCTGGTTGTGAGAGATCCTTTCGGAAAATTGATTATAACATGATAACATTTTTCATTGGGAAAGCCAGTCAAATAGTCAAATCCAAAATGAGGTCCTAAATCTAACAAAGGAAACCACAAACTTGTGAGGAGTGAGTTACCTGCGATATACTGGGTAACTTTATCAAAAGGTATATCAATAGATAGAACTGGTTAATATTTAAGAAATAAATATGTGCATTGCAACAGTTATACATTCCTTTTGTTTTAAGAAAACGACAGAAAATGTGCCAGAACCATAGCCAAAAGAAAATAAGGATACCATTAGATCCAAAAAGGATTCATACAAAGTTGCTGTTAAAATAGGCAAGCTGGGAATTAGGAGCAGTTTATAATTCAGCAAAGGAGGACTCAAAGGTAAGAAGGAAAAATAGAGCAAGAGCATAAACTTGCAAAGAACATAAAATCACACTGTAAGAGCTTCTATAAGCTAGTGAAAAGAAAAAGACTATCTCAAGCAAATGTAATCTGAAACAGTAAACGAAAAAACAAATAATATCCCAGAAATGCTAGGGAAGCAAGGATATATTTAGAAGGGGAAATTCAAGGAATTTACTATTAGTTGAAAAAGAAGTGCTGGAGGAATTAATGGGACTGATAGCAGGGTCAGATAATCTACATCCCGAGTACTAAAGGAGGTGGCTGTGGAAATTGTGGATATGACGATTGTCATCTTCCAAACGTCCAAAGGTTATGGAGGGTGGCAAACTAACTCCACTATTAAACAAATGAGGCATGGAGAAAAGCGGGAATTACAAACTGGTTAGCCTCACATCAATAGTAGGGAAAATGCTGGAGCCTATTATAAAGAACGTGATAGGAGGACACTTAGAAAATACCAGCAGTATTATACAAAGTCAAAATGTTTTGAGGATGTAGGTAATAGATTAGATAAGGGGGAACCAGTAGATGCTGTGTATTCGGATTTTCAGATAAAGTCTTATGTAAGAGGTGACTGAGCAAAATCTCAGCACACGGGTTAGTGATAATATACAGACATGGATTGGTGAGCAGATAGGAGACAGAAACCAGGTATAAAGGGGTCATTTTTTGATGTGGGATTGCAGTAGGAGTGGTGTGGCTCAGGGATCTGTGATTGGGCCCAGACATTCACAATAAATATCAATCATTTGGTTGAAGGAATCAAATGTAAAATGTCAAGTTTGCTGATGGCATAAAACCAGGCAAGATTGTGAGTGTTAAAGAGATGTAGAGATACCTCGGGGCGATTTAAATAAGTTGAGTGAGCAATCAAGTACCTGACCAATGCAGTATAATGTGGATAAGGTGTTTCCCTCAATAGGAAAAGCAGAATGACAGAGTATTACTTAAATGGTGACTGACTAGAAATAGTTTATGTACAAATGCTCTAGGCGTCGTGGTCTGGCGATGGAGGATTCCTGAAGAAGGGCTTATACCCGAAACGTCAATTCTCCTGTTCCTTGGATGCTGCCTGACCTGCTGCGCTTTTCCAGCAACACATTTTCAGCTCTGATCTCCAGCATCTGCAGTCCTCACTTTCTCCTCGAAGATTATGTACAAATGTACCTGGGTAGGCTGCTCTTTAGAGGACTGCAGATGCTGGAGATCAGAGCTGAAAAATGTGTTGCTGGAAAAGCGCAGCAGGTCAGGCAGCATCCAAGGACCAGGAGAATCGACGTTTCGGGCATAAGCCCTTCTTCAGGAATGAGGAGGGTGTGCCAAGCAGGCTAAGATAAAAGGTAGGGAGGAGAGACTTGGGGGAGGTGCGTTGGGAATGCGATAGGTGGAAGAAGGTTAAGGTGAGGGTGATAGGTGGGAGAGGGGGTGGGGGCGGAGAGGTTGGGAAGAAGATTGCAGGTCAAGAAGGCAGTGCTGAGTCCAAGGGTTGGGACTGAGAAAAGGTGGGGGGAGGAGAAATGAGGAAGCTGGAGAAATCTGCATTCAATCCTTGTGGTTGGAGGGTTCCTAGGCGGAAGATGAGGCGCTCTTCCTCCAGGCGCCGTGTTGCCATGGCCTGGCGATGGAGGAGGCCAAGGACCTGCATGTCCTTGGCGGAGTGGGAGGGGGAGTTGAAGTGATGAGCCACGGGTGGTTGGGTTGGTTGGTCGGGGTGTCTCAGAGGTGTTCTCTGAAACGTTCCGCAAGTAGGCGGCCTGTCTCTCCAATGTAGAGGAGGCCACATCGGGTGCAGCGGATGCAGTAAATGATGTGTGTGGAGGTGCAGGTGAATTTGTGACGGATATGGAAGGATCCCTTGGCGCTTTGGAGGGAAGTGAGGGGGGAGGTGTGGGCGCAAGTTTTGCATTTCTTGCGGTTGCAGGGGAAGGTGCCGGGAATGGAGGTTGGGTTGGTGGGGGGTGTGGACCTGTCAGAGGGTCAGTATGGACTTAATGGGCCAAATGGCCTGCTTCCACATTGTAGGGCTTCTATGATTCTATGATAAGTACACATTACCATTAGCAAGCCTGGCAACTAGTAACATGAATTGGTCAAAAGACTGCACCAGACACAATGGCGATTTATACTCAGCTCTGGGATTTATTGTTCTCAATCCTGATTACAGGGTCAGGATAGGAAATGCGTCATTTTCCCAGTCTTACCCTCTTCCTACTCAGGGATTTGTACCCAGTGATGGAGAGTGGAATTTTCGAGTTCAGTTCCCATCAAGATTCAGATGTTTTTCTCACAGGCTGCAAGATGCTTCTTGTTAAAATGTTCTCTCTGCCAGCAGGGTCTTGTGTCATCTCTAACACGGTTGTTCATGGTGTCTCCTCTCAGTCAGAAAATCAAATCTTCAAAACTCCCCACAGCAACACAATGAATCCATGCTGACACTTCCAAAGCAGGTCTCTGCTGCCTGAGGTGATGCAATATCAAACTTGGGTGTTATTTGCCTGCACTGAAAGATGTAAATGATCATGGGGCGTCATTCATACAACAGCTGGGAAGTTTTTCCCGGCTGTGTCCTTGTTAAAACTTATTCTTCAGCAAGTGTCACTATGAGGTGAAGAGTGTGATGCTGGAAAAGCACAGCAGGTCAGGCAGCATCCGAAGAGCAGGAGAATTGATGTTTCGGGCATAAGCCCTTAATCAGGAATGGTAGGCTATTCTTTAGAGGGTCAGTATGGACTTAATGGGTCAAATGGCCTGCTTCCGCACTGTAGGGAGTCTATGATTCTATGATAAATACACATTATAATTAGCTACCCCTGGCAACAAGTAACATAAACTGGTCAAAAGACCAACTTGAGCTTATGCCCGAATTGTCGATTCTCCTGCTCCTCAGATGTTGTCCGATCTGCTGTGCTTTTCCAACACCATACCGTTCACTCTGATCTCCAGTCCTCACTGATCCTGCTATTTGTGGGACCTTGCGTGCACCCTGCAATTTGGCTGTCATATGATTAGATTAGATTCCCTACAGTATAGACATAGGCCCTTCAACCCAAAAAGTCCACACCGACCCTCCGAAGTGTAACCCATTTCCCTGTGATTAATTCACCTACCACTATGGACAATTTGGTATAACCAATTCACCTCACTTGCATACCTTTGGACTGTGAGAGGAAACCAACGCAGAAAAACCCAGGAGAATGTGCAAACTCCACACAGACAGTCACCTGAGACTGGAATTGAACTCATGTCCCTGGCACTGTGAGGCAACAGTGCTAACCACTGATCCACCGTGCCACCCTATGTGTCCTGTAGGACATGAGTGACTTCACTTCAAAAATACTAACGTACTGAGGTTGACAGGCTCTGTATAAATATGTTATCGTTTTCTCCCTTTTCTGTCTAGGTTTCCATCCCTTCACCAGTCCTTTCACACAATCTCAAACTATTAAAGAATATTTCCCCATATTTCAGTTCGGTTTTGTGCTGTTGGGTTCTGCATCTTTTAACGAAGGTTATCTTGACAACTTATCTTTGACCTTTCCACTATCAATTCCACTACTGCTATTAGTGTACAATTACTGTGTCAATAAGAGAGAATTCAAATATCTCCCCTTGATGTCCAATAGCATTAGTATCACTGCATTTCCTCAGTAATAATATCTTTGGGGGTTACCATTGTGCAAAAACTGAACTTGACTAGGTGTGTAAGTACAGTGACTACAAGAGCAGGTCAGAGGCTAGGAATTCTGTGGCAAGTAACTCACCTCCTGACTCACCAGAGCCTGTCCATCATCCACACGGCACAAGTCAGGAATAGAATGGAACTGCTTGGGTCCAGCTCCAACAACACTCAAGAAGTTGAAACCATCCAGGTCAAAGCAGTCCATTTGGTTGGCACCACATCCACAAACATCTAATCCCACACCACTAACGCTTCAGTAGCAGCAGTATGCACCAGCTACAAAATACACTACAGAAATTCAACAAAAATTCTTAGACAGCACCTTCCAAATACATGACCACTTCAGTCTCGAAGGACAAGGGCAGCAGACCACCCTGTGCAGGTCCCCCTCCAAGCCACCCAGACTAGGAAATATATTGCTGTTCCTTCACTTTCTCTGGATCAAAATCCTGGAATTCCCTCCCTAAGGGCATTGTGGGTCAATCTACAGAATGTGGACTGCGGCAGTTCAAGAAGGCAGCTCATCACCACCTTCTCAATGGGCATCCAGGGATGGGCAATAAATGCCAGGCTCAGCCAGTGATGCCCACATGAGTTTTTGATCACTAAGAGTTCAGTTTTTGATCAGTAAGGGTTCGCTAAGCACAATATTCTTTGCAACATAAGGGAGCCCAGTTGCTTGTCCCAATCGTCCTCCCTACTCTGTTTTGCACCAGCTCTTTGCTCTGCCCAGTTTCTCCTGTGGGAGCACCAATTCCCTCAACCCTTACTGTCCAGCAGCACTGAGTCCTGGTAAAGGACCAAACACTCACTCACTTCTTTCAGCTCTCTGGAAGTGAGCAGCAGAGAACTGTGTGGTACAGAAAGCAAGTCAGTGACAGGCAGGAAATCATCCTAACCCCGAGAACTCGAAATAGCCTGGAGATGGTCAAAATAATATATCTGCTCTCGAGCTACATTGAGCGGTCAGCCTCATCGCACCAAGAGACCATAACTATCCAGGAGAATTTGAGGCAGGGTCCTTTTTTTAGAGAGGTTTGACAGAGGTGACAGTCAGTCTGTCTGAACGTGCCTTCCTCCCAATGTGCTGAGGCAGCTGCTGTTCTACTTGAACTGGGTCAGTTATTTGGCTTTATTTTTGACTGGCTCAAACAGTTCACTCAATACTTCCTATAAAACACGTGCAAAGATAGCTGGGGAAATGCATCCTGTGTGCATAAGAGCCACATTTGTCAGACAAATAGAGGAATAAGTCGAGACCGCTCAGCCCCTCATCCCTGTTCTACCATCCCATTATGGCTGATCAGTCCAAATCCCCATTTATCTAACTTGATGCATCGGACAAAACAATCTGGCCACCCCAGATTGAATACTCCAACTGACTCTTAAAATTAACAGCCATTTAGGAAATAAATTCCAACATTTGACATGGCTTTATGTGAAGAAAAATGCTTTTTTTGTAGTTTATGTCCCCTTGACGATCTCAGCTCCAGGATAATAGTTTGTCTCTATTTATAGTTTTAAGTCCTTTAGTCTTCTTGAAAAATTTCAGTAAGGTCTCCTTCTTCATCTTCTGTATTCAGGAGAATTCAACCCATGTGCATTTAACTTGTCCTCATAATTGACCCCAGGTATCATTCTCGCACCACAAGATCCCAGCCCCATTTCATTTGCCCATCTTGGCTTGGATGGTTGTGAAAATGTGCAGTTGTCCATTTTGGTGAGGACAGTGCTGATCTTCTGGTATAATTGCCAGACTATTAATCCAAAGAGCCAGGTAATGTTTGGGAATCCAACCCCCACCACGGTGGAATTAGAATTCAATTAAATTCTGGAATCATGAGTCTAATGATGACCATGAAAAAATGTCAGGGAAACCCCATGTGGTTCATTAATCCCCTTTAGGGGTTATCACTGCTATTCTTATCCAGTCTGGCCTACATGCGACTTCAGACCCACAGTAATATGATTAACTCTTAACTGCCTTCTGGGAAATTAGAGATGGTGTAGCCAGTAGCTACCACATCCTGGGAATGAATAAAAATAAAGAAGGATATCAACTAAATGGGTGGCACGGTGGCTCAGTGGTGAGCACTGCTGCCTCACAGCGGCAGTGACCCGGGTTCAATTCCAGTCTCTGGCGACTGGCTGTGTGGAGTTTGCACATTCTCCCTGTGTCTGTGCGGGTGTGCTCCGATTTCCTCCCACAGTCCAAAGATGTGCAGATCAAGAGAATTGGCCACGCTAACTTGCCCATAGTGTACAGGGATGTGCAGGTTAGGTGCATTACTCAGGGGTAAATGTACAGTAACAGGGTAGGGAAATGGGTCTGGGTGAGTTGCTGTTTGTAAGGTTGGTGTGGACTTGTTGGGCCAAATGGCCTGTTTCTACACAGTAAGGATTCTATAATATGAACCACCCTCTGTTGAAAACGTTGCCCCTCAGATCCCTTTTAGGGGTGGCATCGTGGCTCAGTAATTAGCACCGCTCCCTCACGGCACCAGGGAGCTGGGTTCGATTCCTGTCTCGGGTAACTGTGTGGAGTTTGCACATTCTCCCCGTGACTGTGTGGGTTTCCTCCGGGTGCTCCGGTTTCCTCCTATAATCCAAAGATGTGCACGTCAGGTGAATTGGCCATGCTAAATTGCCCGTAGTGTTAGGTGCATTAGTCAGAGGGAAATGAGTCTAGGTGGGTTACTCTTCGGAGGGTCAGTGTGGACTTTTTGGGCCAAATGGTCTGTTTCCACACTGTACAGAATCTAATGTAATCTAAATAGTGAGAGTTGACAGAGCTCTGAGATGCAGAGGGATTTGGTTGTCTTGGTGGATGAATTGGAAAAAAGTTACTGTCTAGGTACAACAGGTAATTAGGAAGCTAATGGAATGTTATTGTGAAGGGAGTTAATTATGAAAATAAGGAAGTAATGCTTCAGTTATACAGGTGAGATCATGGCTGAAGTACTGTGCACTGTGCTCCTTATTTAAGAAAGGAAGCAAGTATATCAGAAATGGTTCAGAGAATTAGATTAGATTAGGTTAGATTCCCTACAGTGTGGAAACAGGCCCTTCGGCCCAACAAGTCCACACCGACCCGCCGAAGCGTAACCCACCCAGACCCATTCCCCTACATTTACCCCTTCACCTAACACTACGGGCAATTTAGCATGGCCAATTCACCTAACCTGCACATTTTTGGATTGTGGGAGGAAACCGGAACACCCGGAGGAAACCCGCGCAGACACGGGGAGAATGTGCAAACTACACACAAAGAATCGCCTGAGGCGGGAATCTTGGCCAGAATAATCCCTGGGATGTTTTAAGAGGAAAGGTTGAACAGGCCAGACTTATACCTGCTGGAATTTCTCTGAGTGAGAGGCATCTTGATTGAAACATATCAATGGTAGATGTGGAGAGGTTGAAAGAATCTAAAACTAGGGACAACTGTTTAAAAATCAGGAGATGACCATTTAAGACAGAGATTAGGAGAAGTTTTTTTTCACAAAGAGTCTTAAGTCTTTTGGAACTTTTCGTCAAAAGCGGAGACTGAATATTTTTAAGGCATAGGGTGGTCGATTCTAGATAAGTAAAGGGGTGAAAGATTGTCAGGGTTAACTGTGCACAATTCTGGTCACCCTGTTATGGGAAGGATATTATTAAACTGGAGAGGATCCAGAAAAGATTTACAACAACGTTACTGGGTCTGGAGGGTTTGAGTTATAAGGAGAGGCGAGATAGGTCACTGGACACTAGCAGTGACCAGTAATTTAAAACATCTACCATTTGTAAACTTCTCACTAGAGTGAAGGAGGCTGTGGGATGACCTTATAGACATTTACAAAATCACAAGGGGAATAGAAGAGCAAAGGTCTTTTCCCAAGGGTGGAGGAGTTCAAAGCTAAAGGTCAGAGGTTTAAGGTGCGAGGAGAAAGATTTAAAAGGGACCCGAGGGGTAGCTTTTTTGCGCAGTCAGTGGTTCGTACATGGAATGAACTGCCAGAGGAAGTAGTAGAAGTGAGTTCAGTTTCAACATTTAAAAGATATTTGGACAGGTACATGAATAGAAAGGGTGTAGAGGGATATGAGCCAAATGCAGGCAAGTGGGACTAGTTTAGTTTGGGGAAGTTGGTTGGCATGAACGAGTTGGACTGAAGCATGTATGACTCTATGACTCAGTGTGGGAATGTGGAGTAATGAGCTTTCTGAATTGTGGACTTAAGACACTGAATGCTACTCCTCTTTGTATGAAGACCTGTATCTGTCTTCAACTCCGAGAGTTAAGGGAGTGAAAATCAGCTTTGGTTCAGATGCATACGTACGTGCGTGCCTGTGAATGGTGTGAAGCTGTTGCCCCCACTAGGGATCAATCCTTTTGGAGAACCAAGAGGAAATCGATGAGAAAAGAAATGGAAAGACTAACTTAGTTGCTAACTGTTGAACACAACCCAGCAAGACAGGAGTAGGTCTGCAATTGGACGCATAGTGTTACATTGCTTTGAGCTGCACTCATTGGTGTAACCAAGACACTCTTCCCAAGGTGTTATGATGGATGTGTGGGTGGAAGGGCAAAGTGCATGGGTGTTGAATCTTTAATTCTGTAAGCTGTATCTCAAATACAGGAAGAATGTTGAAGAATGGTCAAATATGTTTGTGATTAACTCATCCACAAATGCTCTAATAAAAGATAAACACTGGTTTCTCTTAGCAGGTTTTGAGAAGATTTGTAGCTCATGTTGTGGTTCTGGATGTAGGTTTGTTCGCTGAGCTGGAAGGTTCGTTTTCAGACATTTTGTCACCATACTAGGTCACATCTTCAGTGAGCCTCCAGATGAAGCACTGGTGGTGTAGCCCACTTTCTATTTATATGTTTGGGTTTCCTTGGGTTGGTAATATCATTTCCTGTAGTGACATCATTTCCTATGGTGGTGTCATTTCCTGTTCTTTTCCTCAGGGGGTGGTGAATGGGATCCAAGTCAATGTGTTTGTTGATAGAGTTCCGGTTGGAATGCGATGCCTCTGGGAATTCTCGTGCATGTCTCTGTTTGGCTTGTCCTAGGATGGATGTCCCAATCAAAGTGGTGTCCTTCCTCATCCATATGTAAGGATACTAGTGAGACTGGATCATGTCTTTTTGTGGCTAGTTGGTGTCCATGTATCCTGGTGGCTAGATTTCTGCCATTGGTTTCTCTATGGATAGACGTAGTGCCACACTGACAGCAACATTCTTGCTGAATGCTCAACAAGAACAACATCCTTGTCCAGACACTGCGGGCTGCACTTGCAGCCTACACTCTTACCTGTGATCCCAATTGCGTTGGAGAAGAGAATTCATGAGAATTCAGCATACGCTTTGGACCTCGCGATATATCAACCAGCTAAGCCAATCAGCTGAGGATGTGGGAAATGGCAATGTATATGCCCTAGGGAGGCGAAGGATGTCTGGGGGCACTAGGATAGGGCTAGGGGATGGGTAGGAATCTGGAGCAAAGCATGAGGAAGCTGGAGAGTCTGGGTCCGGGAAATAATGGCCATTTGTGTAAACCACAGGCTGATCAATCTTTCTTCATGAAGAGAGCACGGCTGGATTCTTTATCCTGGAAACTGAAGGATAGCATAACACAATCAGATGTCTTTTATTTCAATTTAATATGTTTAAAGAGATCATAACTCATATTTTCAACCATCTACTTTATTCCACTGACATGGGAAGGGATTTTTGTCAGGTTTTGGTTTGATCAGTGATCCTGGAACACTGTTGTGTTATTCTTTCTTGCCTGAAATCTCGTTATGTGTTCTGTTGGATTTAAACAGTGGAAATAAACCCTTCAGTGTGTGTGAGCTGGGTTGTAATGAGGATCCGTGTCAGAGATATAGCATTACTCACCAGGCAAGCACTTGAATGCATTAGCAGGGTTCTGTCTGTGTTGGTAATATTTGATTCCCTTTTCTAAAATGGTTATCTCACTGTAAATCTAATAGGAGCCATACATGTAGCTGCCTTACGGGCTGTGAACTGGCTCCCAATCATTCAGATTACATGGAGAATTCCAACTGGAGGCTTCCTATGTTTTTGGGATAGTTATGAATGTAGAGTGATGAGAAGGCCATTCATCCCACCCAGGCATGCCTACCATTCAATTAGATCATGACTGAGCTGTGGCTGAGTCAATCTAGAATTCTACATGTAGGCCAGACCAAGTCAAGATGGCAGATTTCCTTCTCTCGTGAATCGGATGAGTCTTCATGACAATGGTTACATGGTTGCTATTAAGCTCGCTTATAATTATTTCACATTCCACCATCTGCTGTGGTAGGGTTTAAACTCACATCTTCAAAGCATTAGCCAAGGTCACGAGCTGTAGCACAGCAAAATGATCACTGCACCACTGTCTTCCTCTGCTCCAATGTGATGTCCATTGATATAAACAGATTCTGTCAAAATTGGGATCGCTCAAGACTACATTGGCTATCCTTTCTGATACCAGTGATTCTACTGCGATAATGTATTTGTATAAATAGTTAATTGACTTTGTGCTGATTTATAACTGTCCTGCTTGTAGACATCTTCTGTATGTGACCTTTACAAATAGTGGACGCTGCTAGTGTCTGTGAGGTTTCCTTTCTCTGCAGCATTGACCCTGACCTTTACTACCAGCTGCCTGGGCCACTCTTTGTGTTAACTTGTCACAAATGTCTTTAGGGATTTTATATCTTATAAACTGAATGTATTCTATTGTTGTTCTATGAAAACACAATCAATCTCCATGCAGGATTTTCCATGAATTTTTACGGTTTTTGCTTCCAGCGATCTGAATAGATTTCGCCAAAATAAGTCTTCCCTGAATGCAATAATCTGAAAAAGAGTCTTCGATAACCCCATCAACAATTTTGTCTCTTATGAATTCTAATTTCAGAGCTCCATATCACAGTTTTCCATTAACAGGATACAATCATAGAATCCCTAAAGTGTGGAAACAGGTCATTGGGCCCACCGAGTCCACACCCAGCCTCCGACAAGCATCCCACTCAGACCCACCTCCCTACCCTGTAATTCTGCATTTCCCCATGGCCAATCCACCTAACCTGCGCATCCTTCAACACTATGGGCAATTTAGCGTGGCCAATCCACATAAGATTACTTAGAATTTTCTTTGAATCTTGAGTTTAATCTTGCTCTTTCAAGAATTTTATTTGTTCTTTGATCAAAGTAATGTTTAAAACATTATGGAAGCTCATCAGAAGTAACTATACCTTTTCTCGTTATTTCGTCATGGGATGTAGATGTTATTGGCAAGGCAATGTTTGTTAGCCATCCCTAATTGTCTTGAACAGAATGGAGAAAGTGAGGTCTGCAGAAAGTGAGGCCCTCATTCCTGAAGAAGGGCCTGTGCCCGAAACGTCGAATCTCCTGTTCCCTGGATGCTGCCTGACCTGCTGTGCTGTTCCAGCAATAAAATTTCACTCTTGAACAGAATGGCTTACCAGACAACTTAAAAGGTAATGAAGAGTCAACCACATTGCTATGAATCTGGAGTGATGTTCTCTCTAAGTTATTTTCCACACACAGATCTCCCAGGTCTGTGTGCAGAACCTCCCAGTGGTTGCGTGGCAGTGCCGTTTAGAGGGAGTGAGGGTCGGGAGCCACATGTTGACCAGGTCAGGTGAAGATCACAGATTTCTTTTAAGGATCTGCTTCCATGCTGTACAAGTCTATGACTCTAAGTCAACCAAATGGATTTTTGTGATAATCAAGGATAGTTTCATAGTAACCATTACTGCGACTAGCTTTATATCACACATATTATCAATTGAGTTCAAATTCTACCACCTGTTGAAGTCCCCCATAACTTAGTCTGATCCTCTGGTATACTAATCCAATGACATTAGCGCTGTGCTACAATCTCCCCATATTTTATGACCTGACATGCATTGTCCTTTGTATTTATTTGTTCAGCTTGTGATTTAGACAATAGACAATAGGTGCAGGAGTAGGCCATTCTGCCCTTCGAGCCTGCACCACCATTCAATATGATCATGGCTGATCGTCCTTAATCAGTATCCTGTTCCTGCCTTATCTCCATAACCCTTGATTCCACTAAATTAGTGTCTAGCCTGGCAGAAATTCTGTGTTTTAAGAACAGTTTACTCCATGATGTCCAGACCTTTGTGTTATTTGACACAGTCTGAATTTACATCTGACAGGCAGTGTTAGTCTTCTTGCCTTTCATTCCTAATGTGATTAATCATTTCTTCTTACCTTGAAGCTTTTTGCTTAAATTCTGTAATACTGCTGCATTATTTTAATCTCTTCCTCGAGTAGATTCTTCACTATAGCAATGCTGGCTTATTTTCCTTGTCTGAAAGGGTTTAAAACTGTACAGTATATTATGCTGGCATATTTTCCTTTTCTTATGCTTTAAAATCTGTAATATGCCAGCGCTTATCTCTGTATCGCTTGTTGGGGCTTTCCACATTTTTGTGGTCAAAGTGGAGGTTTCACGATTTTTATGGGCAGCACACTTTCATGAGATTTAGGGAGGATAAGAGGCCTGGCAGTTGTAGTTTCAGAGATCCATCAAATAAAACACAGGATTGGATATCATGGAGTCAATACTTCTTAAGACACAGAATTCCTTTCAGGCGAGATGCTAAATCAGTAAACTGAGAGGAGAGAGAGTACTTGTTAGAGGATTGGTTGACTAACAGGAAGCAAAGAATGGGGATAGATGAGTGCTATTCTGGTTAGCAATCAGTAACTAGTGGTGTGCCTCAAGGATCAGTGTTGGGGCTGCAGCTATTTACGATTTATATAGATGATTTGGAGTTGGGGATCACGTGTAGTGCGTCAAAGATTGCAGATGTTACTAAGTATGAGTGGCAGAGCAAAGTGCGCAGGGGAGGGTGAAACTTTGCAAAGGGACATAGATACTTTAAGTGGGTGGGCAAAGGCCTGGCAGATGGATTACAATGTCAATAAATGTGAAGGCATCCATTTTGGTAGGAGTTACAGTAAAATTAATACATGAATGGCAATAAATTGCAGCATGCTGCTGTGCAGAGGAACCTGTGTCCTTGTGCTTGAATCACAGAAGGTTGGTCTGCAGGTACAACAGGTAATTAGGAAGGCACAAGGAATTTTGTCCTACATTGCTAAAGGGATCATGTTGCAGCTCTACAAGGTGCTGGTGAGGCCATACCTGGAGTACTGTGTGCAGTTTTGGTCTCCTTACTTGAGAAAGGATGTACTGGCACTGGAGGGGGAGCAGAGGAGGTTCACTGGGTTGATTCAGGAGCTGAGAGGATTGGCTTATGAGGAGAGACGGAGTAGACTGGGATTATATTTATTGAAATTCAGAAGAATGCAGGGGAATCTTATAGAAACATTAAAATTATTAAGGGAATAGATGAGATAGAAGTAGAGAGAATGTTTCCACTGGCAGGTAAAGCTAGGACAAGAGGGCATAGCCTCAAGATTAGGGGGAGCAGATTTAGGACTGAATTGAGAAGGAACTTCTTCACCCAGAGGGTTGTGAATCTGTGGAATTCCTTGCCCATTGAGGTAGTTGATGCTACTTTAGTAAACGCTTTTAAAGCTAAGGTGGATTTTTTTTTAAAAATAAAGGAATTAAGGGATACGGTGAGAGGGCGGGTAAGTGGAGCTGAGTCCACGAAAAGATCAACCATGGTCTTATTGAATGGTGGAGCAGGCTCGAAGGGTCAGACGGCCTACTCCTGCTCCCTGACCTTGTGTTCTTACGATGAGGTGAACTGGAAGCTGAAGACACCAAGGATGCTGCTGGGGGTTAAGTATGAGGAAAGTATCTTGGTGAGGAACCTGTAACTGTACATGGGTGGACTACAGAGACGGAGGATTTGAAATGAGAGGCCGTAAGGGTGAAAGAAGGTAAGATACCTGCGAGAGGAGGAAGGAGGCAGACTGGGTAAGATGAACCACACTACCACCCTTGCGGTTTGAGCAGGACAGCTGATGGAAGGATTAGCCAGGCAAAGCAGCCTTGTTAATGGAGACGATGTTATTGTTTCCTTGGCAAGGTTGCTGTCAGGGCTGCTATATCAATGTAAACATCCTTATGGGTGGCAAGGACATTTGTTCATTTGGAGGGTTCTGTAGAGAGGGGCACTGACTGATCCCATAGCGCAGGAGTGAGTGGAGGAGAGGTTAGGAAAGATTCAGCCCCACACGAATAGTATAAGACACTTGGGTCTGCCCCTCGCAAAGTTGTGGGATTGCGGGGATAAGGTGAGGAACTGGATCTGGGTCTGGAGGGATGTTCTTCAAGAGGTTGGTGAGGACTCAATGGCCTCTTTCCACACTGTAGGGATTCTATGAAAGAAGGCATTGATGAGGGCCGCAATACCTGAAGCATGGCAGGGCAGACACAGAGGGAGGCTGTTGAGCAAGTGAAGAGAAAGACAGGCCTGGCACAGTGGCAACAGAGTGTGAAGGCAATAAAAACATAAATTATAGGAGCAGAAATAGGCCATTCAGCCCATCGAGTCTGCCATTTATAAGGATCTGGTTAATCTTATAACCTTCAAATCCACTTTCCTGCCTTTTCCCCAATAGCCCTTCATTAAAATCTGTCAGCTTTGAATATACTGAACAGCTTCTATAGCCCTTTATGGTAAAGAATTTCACAGATTCTGAAGGGTCTGTTTCCCTGTTCTATGACTCTGAAAAAAAAGAGATCCCTCTTCAGCTCTGTCTTATGTGGGTACCCCCTTATTCTGAGATTATGAAGATCAAAGATAGTGAAAGCCCTGCCCTCTGACTGAGCTAAAGTCTCCTCATGTAGCTTGGTGTCAAATTTTGTTTTGTTGCACACCAGTGAAATGCCTTGGGGGCACATTAAAGACGTAAAAATGTAAGTTATTGTTGTAAAGTATGCTAACTGTACATGACATGGCAGTGCAGAGAAAACTTTATTCTGTCTTTATTTAACCCGTGTTATATCATATGATTGGACTATGACTGAGGTTTACCCTGAAGTTTTAAGAAGTTTATTTATAATGAAGTTAATACTGTCTGATTTTACTTCAAGGCAGAAGGTCTCACAGAGAATGCAGTGGGAACCCCTGTAAACAGTAAACATTAAGTGTCTGATATCACATCTATTAAAGGGGAAATGCCAGTCAAATATTTAAGTGCAGACTGTCATCATACATGGTATCAATGTGAGGGTGTTCAATGGGGACAGTGTAGAGAGAGCTTTACTTGTTCTGTATGTTTCCTGGGAGTGTTTGTTGGGACAATGCAGATGGAGCTTTATTCTGTATCTAACTGTGTGCTATTCCTGCCCTCGGAGTGATGATGGAGCTGTGCAGAGGAGCATTACTTTCAGTGCAAAAGTGTAGAGGGAGCATTACTTTGTATCTAACCCCTTGCTGTCGCTGATGGGGACAGTGTAGATGGAGCTTTAATCTGTATCTCACCACATGCTTTAGCTGTCCTGGGGACAGTGTAGATGTAGCTCTCCTCTGTAACTAGCCCAGACTTGGGGTGTTTGATGGAGACAGTTTAGAGGGAGCATTACTCTGTATCTAATCCTGTGTTGACCCCGTCCTGGGAGTGTTTGATGTTTTTGGTTTCACAGAGTAGCAAAGGGAACTATGACAATCCCCTTGCATTAAGTTCCTCTCAAGCAATAGATAGTCTCTGTAAATGAAACATCCCAAATAATTTTATCGAGTAAAATCTGATACTGAACCTGGGAGGTTTTAGGGTAGATGATTGACGGCTTTGTCAAGGTAGTAAGTTTTTCGGAGCATCTTAAAGAATGAGAGTGGATAGACTGGTAGAGAAAGACAGCAGCCGCTGGGGATTCAGGGAGTGAATTCCAGAGTTTAGGTATCGATAGCTGAAAGCATTGCCATCAAAGGTAGAGCGATTAATATCAGGGAGCCTTCAGATACCAACGTTTAGTAAGAGTAGCATATACAGAGATTTGTAGGATGTGAGGAGATTACTACTAAGCTGCTGATCTTGCACTTGCCTCACCGTTCCTAATATTAGCTGAGATTGTTTCATGTTGCCTTCTGACACCATCGCCCTCCCCTCAAACTTGCAGTCCTCGACCCCTTATATCATTACAATCCCCTGTCCATTTGCAGTACTCCATTCCTCTTTAATATGTTGTCAGCTCCCAAATCTTTTCCTGTTTCTTTCCTGTAATTCCATTTTTGAATTCCTTTAATCAGGTGTCCGTCCTGGCCCAACCCCTAGAAAGCTGTCATCAAAGATACACATGACATTCTGTGTGAGTGTGATGAAGAGAAATGTTCCCTGTTCATTCTCCTCAAGCTCTCTGAAACCGTAGACACCATCATTCCCCAACACGTCTCCACTGTTATCTAGTTGGATGGGACTGGGGTCACACCTGGTTCTACTCTTATCCATCTCAGCATATCAATGACTTCTCCTCATATCATCATCACAGGATATCATAGAATCCCTACAGTGTGGAAACGGGCCATTTGGCCCAACAAGTCCACACCAACTCTTCAAACAGTAATTCACTCTTTGGAGGGTTGGTGTGGACTTGCTGGGCCAAATAGCCTGTTTCTGCACTGTAGGCTTTCTATGATATCCCATGATGATTCCATGAAGACCCATTCCCCGAATGAATTACTCTGCATTAACCCCTGACTCTGTCTAATGTACCTAACTCACACATCCCTGAACACTATGGACAATTTAGCATGGCCAATTCGCCTCACCTGCATATCTTTCAGCATTCCCTCTGGTGTGTTATGGATCAGACCAATCCTCATAATATCTGAAGAACAAAGCCTAGATACTAATCCTTTCTTATTTTAAAGGCAAATGCCAGGTGTTGTGTTCCAGATGCAATTTGATTGGTCAAACTGACCGTTTTGAAGCAAAACACACTTTATTCATACACTGTAGTTAAATAGAGGAGAGAATTGGAATAACTTTAACTCTATTGGAAAATTTAACAGAATAATAGATTATTTAACTACAAAACAGTAACTGTTCCAATATAGTAACATACCATAAATAAATCTTTGACAAAGGCAAATTCAGTAAAATAGATTGTCTCACATGCAATTCTAGTAGCAGGAAGTGAACCCCAGCTTTTAGCTGTAACAGAGAGGAACAGGAGCATCACATCCAGCTTCATGATCCCAGCAATTGCGACTGAATGTTAAAGCTAAAAAAGATCCTGTTTCTGTAGGAGCTGGACTCCATCTATTCAGTCTGACATAGCATTGTGACACAGACAGACTTCGCACCTATTGTTTAAAAAGCTGAGCTATCTTGAGAATGTAATTTAAAAGAAGTTCTGGGGTTTACACATCAAAGAACAGAAACCTGCATATCCCATTACAAAAGATGTAAGTTTTAATCTAAGATTATTTACTGTATCACATCTCCATCACACTTGACTCCTTTGGCTATAAATTCTGTGAGCATGATCTTAACCTCCACAACCACCTGATGAAGGAGCGACGCTCTGAAAGCTAGTGCTTCCAAAGAAACCTGTTGGACTATAACCTGGTGTTGTGTGATTTTTAACTTTGGCCACCCCAATCCAACACCGGCTCCTCCAAGTCATGTCCACCCATTCAGGCTGCTTCTATTATTATAACTTTCAAAAGACCTCACAAACTGTTTACTTTATTGGCTCTGAGTCATGCAATCGGCTCCTCTCTCTCAACATTTCATTGCAAAAGAAGGATAAAATACAGCTCTTAAGCCCCGAATGAACTAACTTAGTCTCCATCCTATTTCTCAGCTACATGCTGCCTCTTGCAAAACGCAGTATATGTTTCCACATATACACCAATGACACCAATCTGTACCTAATCACTGCCTCTCTAAACACCTCCCCCATTACTAAGTTATTGAATTGCTTCATTGACCTCCAGTACTGGATGTACAGAAGTTTCCTCCAAGTAAACATTAGGAAGAATGAAGTTATTGTTTTTGGGTCCCTAAACCAAACTCTAATCCTGAGCTAACTAAACCTTCCGTCTCCCCAGTAACAGTATGAGATTGAATTAGTCTAATCACAAACTCGGTGTCATAATTGATCTTTTGATGAGCTGCCAATCACATATTTGCACCATCACTCAATATGGTTATTTCTACCTCAATAACATTGATCCTGTCTTACCCCAACTACTGCCGAAACCCTCAATCATGCATTTGTTACATCTGAACTTGACTAATCCAAAACCCTGCTGACTGTTCCTCACATTCTACCTAGCTTTGCCTCGACTTGTATCACGCCACACTTTACGCTGAGCTTATTATTCACAATGACTTCCCCCTGAAATATCTCCACACAGGCCTGTCACCAAGTCACCCTTTATTGACACATATATTGAGCATGAGACTGGCCCAGTGAGCACAGAGCCAGCTTCTACAGTGAGCAAACTCCCTGACACTCCTGTTTAGGTCTGTCAGCCAGGGCTCCCTGATTGGCCCAGATTAACAGCCCCAATCAAGGAACTCATATTCTATGAGGTCCACCTGGCTGACCTCATTCCAATCACTAAACTCCCAGTCAAGAAATGTTTTGATTTTAAAATCCTTATTTAGAAACTCCCTTGTGGCCTTACCCCTCCCTACCTTCTCAAATCCCACAATGCTCCATGATTCCTGTACTCACCTGCTTCAGGCCTCGCGAACATCCCTGGATCTAATTGTTACGACACCAGTTGGCAGTTGTCAAAGCATTAAACTCTAGAATTCCTTTCCTAACCCTCTCCTGGTCTGAACCTCACATTTCAGCCAACCTGCCTCTTTGACCACGTTTTTGGTCATCTGACCTAATAGCTCATCATGTGGCTCAGCGCAATGTTTCACTCTATGAATTTCCAGTGGGATATTTTGGGACTTGCCCCAGTATTAAAAACATGATACGTATATAAATTGTTGTTGTTAGGTGAGTGGAAGTGAGGGAAGTGGCTGAAGTAGCTGTTTTGATTGACAATGAAGTCTCTGGGGTTTTCACGATTGTTGGTGGTGAGTGAAAAGGGGACTGGAGTGGGAAGTGGTGTCACAGGTCGACAGGGTGGTGAAGGAGACATTTAGCACATTTGCTTTCATTGGTCAGAACATTCAGTACAGGAGTTGGGATGTCATGTTGGTGGCTGCGTTCAATTCGGGCCACCCTGCTGAAGGAAGGATGTTAGTATACTGGAAAGGGTGTAAGAAAGATTTACAAGGAAGTTACCGAGACTGGAAGTTTTCTCACTGGACTGTAGGAGACTGAGGGGTGACCTTATAGCAGTTTATAAAATCATAAAAGATATACATAAGGTGAAAAGCCAAGGTCTTTTTCCCAGAGTAGGGGAGTCCAAAACTAGAGGGCATAGGTTTAAGGTGAGAGGGGAAAGATTTAAATGGAACTTAAGGGGCAACCTTTTTACACAGAGGGTGGTGCGTGTATGGAACAAGCTGCCAGAGAAAGTGGTGGAGGCTGGTACAATTACAGCATTAAAAAGACATTTGAACAGATGCATGAATAGGAAAGGTTTAGAGGGATATGTTCCAAACATGGGCAAATGGGTCTAGTTCAGTTCAGGAAAGCTGGTCAGCATGGATGAGTTGGGCCGAAGGATCTGTTTCCCTGTTGTGTCCCAATGACTCTACAAGAAATCAGGGGCTGTGTCTTTGTCTCTTGCTCTCTCTCTGCATTCCTGGGTAATCCTGGGCACTGTGAGCAGTGCTTTAAGAAGAAGAGAATATAGACGCACAAAGAGATGGTTGCAATTTATGAAGTAGAGGCAGTGAGTCACACTGAGGCTGCGTAAACACTGCCACCGGAACCATTCTTTTGATGGCGTCCATCAGAAGATTACAATTGACATGCTCAATGGAGCATGAGGCCTTGTATAAAGCAGCTGGGGGAGGGGTGAGGAGGCTGCTCTGCTTCTGATTGTCACGGGAATGAAAGGATTGTTTGTGCTACAGTCGCTGAAAAGCCCCATGACGGGTCCCGAAAGGCAGCACAGACAATAGCTTCTGATTCATCGAGATGCTGTGAGTGGCTAATCCCTTCACCGGTGCTTTCCTCTCTCTCTCTCTCTCTCTCTCTCTCTAAATGACCATCATAACACATACAACCTGGACCAGAGACATTGGGCCTTGTGTGCAAGGTGAAGAAGGCCTTGCTCACTGAGAGGGAGAATTTCAGCCAATGTCACAATGTGTGATAATCCAGGGACAGCAGCTGCCACTCTCTCCCTATTCGTCTGAGGCACAGGACATTGCTCAGATGCCAGGAGCACATCGAACCACAACTTGAAAGAACTCCACTGAGACCGGTATCCCATCACCAAGTCACCCTTTATTTACCACCTAGACTGTCTTTGTCACTGATCCAGCTCCTTGAGAGCTACCTGTCAGTGTGAACAGGATGTCAGACACTCCTGTTCTTAACTGTCAGCCAGGGCTCTCGAGTTGGACCAGGTTAACAGCCCCAATCGGGGAACTCATGTTTCTCTGAGGTCCACCTGGCCGACTTCGTTACAATCACCATACAACCCACCCAAAGCATTAATTAGCCTTGGGCCTCTGAACAGTCAATTGAAATTTATACCCAAAATAGACTGCAGTAACAGCAGCACACAAGTGTTACAATGCGCTGTTAACCCCTCCCTCTTCTGTGTTAGATGCCATTCGTTTGCCTTTTATATGATTATTTTCTTGCTGCATTTTGGATCCACCTTTACCCAGTTAAAGGGATATACAGGAGGCTGCCCTTCTCTCAGCTTCCCCATATGCCACAGCAACAGATGGAATCTGGTCCCATTTTTCTTGCACTTTTCCTGAGCTCAGGGCATTGTCGTGATTGAGCATCACAGAATCCCTACAGTGTGGAAACAGGCCCTTGGGCCCAACAAGTCCACACTGACCCTCCAAACAGTAACCCACCCAGACCCCTCCCCTATTACTCTACATTTACCCCTGACTAATGCACCTAACCTACACATCCTTGAACACTACAGACAATTTAGCATGGCCAATTCACCTGACCTGCACATCTTTGGACTGTGGGAGGAAACCGGAGCACCTGGAGGAAACCCACACAGACACAGGGAGAATGTGCAAACTTCACACAGACAGTCGCCCGAGGCGGGAATCGAACCTGGGTTCGCGGCTCTGTGAGGCAGCAGTGCTAACCACTGAGCTACCGTGCCACCCTAACAGCATGTGAAGTACAGTAAAGTCCAGTGTTATGGACCAGACCAGACCCTCTCAAAATATTTTAAGGAGGTAGCCCAGAATTTAAGTTTTTCTTATTTTAAAGGCAAATATGAGGTGCTGTGTTCCAGATGCAATGTGACTGGTCAGACTACTCAATGTTAAGCAGTACACAATTTATTTAAACATTGTAGTTAAAATACAAACAACAGAGAAAGGGATTTGGAGAGAACTCAAAAGGTATGTACCAACTGCCTGTCTGAAGCAGACATTCTGGAACCACTGAGGCAACACCTCCCTGCAAAAGAAACAGCACAGAATACATTGCTCTTAAAGGCATAGTACCACGACAGCAGCCATTTTGTGTGTCCACCTTTAGCAAATTTGCTTGCTAAGGTTCAATAAAGGTCTAAAAAAAAATTAATTTACAAGATGAGGGAATCACTGGCTAGGCCAGCATTTATTGCCCATTCCTAAATGCCCAGAGGGCAATTAAGAGTCAATCACATTGCCGTGGGCCTGGAGTCACATGTTGAGCAGATCAGGTAAAGGACATTAATGGACGTGATAGATTTTACCAACCTTTGACAATGGCTTCCTGATTGACATTGGACTCTGACTTCCAGACTTTTATTGAATTCAAATTCCACCATCTGCCGTGGCAGGATTCAAGCCCAGGTCCCTCGAACATTATCTAGGTTGCTGGATTAACAGTCCAGTGATAATACTGTTAGGCCACCACCTCCCTTAATGCATGTCTGCAGTTTTAAAGAAAATTAAAATAAATCTGCTTTCCTGGAGTAGTAAGTGTAGACTGTGCATTTTTGGAAATCACTATTTGTAAGGTTTTCAGAACTAAGTTAAAAATCACACAACACCAGGTTACAGTCCAACAGGTTTATTTGGAAGCACTAGCTTTCAGAGCGCTGATCCTTCATCAGGTAGTTGTGGAGTAATCCTTGTGGAGCTAGCTGAATGAAGACAGAGAGTTGGGGTAAAGGAAGTATTTTCAGGATGGTGATTTGTAGTCAGGGATCAGTGCTGGGACCACAATTATTTACAGTATTTATTAATGACTCGGATGAGGAAAGTGACTGCACTATCGCCAAGTTAACAGATGACACAAAAATAGATGGGAAGGCAAGTGGTGCGGATGACATTAAAGCGTCTGCAGAGGGTATAAACAGGCTAACTGAGAGAGGATTAACTTGGTAGATGGAATATAATGTGGGAAAATGTGAAATGATGCACTTTGCCAGGAAGAATACAGGAACTGAATATTATTTAAATGGAGAAATCTATGGAACAGAGGGATTTGGGAGTCTTCATCCATAAATCACAAAAAGCTAGCATCCAAGGTCAAGGGCTTATGCCTGAAACGTCGATTCTCCTGCTCCTTTCCAGCACCACACTCTCGACTCTGATCTCCAGCATCTGCAGTCCTCACTTTCTCCTAGCACCTAAGGTCAGCAAGTAATAGAGAAGGCACATCGAATGTTGGCCTTTATTTCAATGGGAATGGATTACAAAAGAAGGGAAGTTTTACTAAAACTCTACAAGACACTGGTCAGACCACAGCTGGAATACAATAGTCCTCCCATACCTGTGGGGGGTACGTTCCAAGACCTACCGCAGATAGGACCGAACCCATTCATTTCAATGGGGAATTTACCTTCCCAGCAGCCTACTGGTCCCTAGTTCCAGAAGGTTCCCTGTAATATGTTCAGGCCACAGTAAACCGCGGGTAACTGAAACCTCGGAAAACAATTCCGCGGAAATGGAGATCGCCCTGTACTGTGAACAGTTTGGGCTCCTTATCTAAGGACAGGTATTCTGGCATTGCAGACAGTTCAGAGAATGTTCACTTGGCTGATACTGGGTACGGAGGGACTGTCTTATCAGAGAGATTGAGTAGATAGGTTCTGTTTCATTGGAATGCATTAGAATATGAGGGACTTTATTAAGGTTCTTACAGAACCTGGCAGGATGGATGCAAAGAGATTGTTTTCCTTTGTGTGAGACTCAAGGAGCAGAGGGAATAATTTCACTTGAAGAGTGAGATGAGAAGGACTTTGCTCTCTCAGAGGGTAGTGAATCTGTGGCATTCTTTATTGCAGAGGGCTGTTGTGGCTGGGTCATTAAATATATTCAAGACTGAGATTTTCAATCAGTAAAGGATTCAAGGGTTGTAGGGTAAAGGCAGGAAAACTGAGTTGAAGATGATCAGATCAGCCATTGAATGGTGGAGCAGACTTGATGGGCTGAATGGCCTACACTTTCTCCAACAATGTATGGTCTTATGGTGAACAATGGAACCTGACTGCAGTTGTTGAAAAGGAGCTTGTGTTGTAATGTCAGAAATGCAGCAGTCAATCTGTACATAAAGAGCCCGAGACAGTTGTTGTGTGAATAGGTGCTGTGCTGGAATTGTTTATATCTGTCCTAGAGGGGAACATCTCATCCAAAAATCAGCACCACTGATATGACCACACTCTCTCTGTGCTGTAATGGAATGTCAGCCCATGTTTCCCCAGAACCAAATGCCAATAGCCAAAGTTCCTGGTACTGGAGATCTCGTCCTGGTCAATAAATAGAGGAGGCAGGGGGTTAATGTGGAAATAGTAATTGATTGATGTTGAGATAAGGTTTCACTGATCTGCCTGTAGAAAGTATACAGCCCTGAGGTGTGCTATTCTTCCGCAGTGAGCTCTCAATGCTCTACAATGTCAGTCTCTGACATTCCATAGTCAGGAGTGGGAATTGACACTAGCCTTTATCCATAAAGGGAACTGAGGTTGGAATAATCTTGAACTGGGATTTAAATCTGGGCCAATATGGGAATCTACTGAATCGATCAGCTGAGCTCCTGGGCCACTGGATAGGAACCCATGATGTTACCAGTAGATTTCCCAGGTGACCAGACTGGAATCTTGCACTGTACCATTGGAGATACCAGACCCTCGAACATGGAAGGCATTACTACTCTTGCAGTGGCTATCCCTCAGAATGGAAAGCCTGTTCTAATCTGTCCCAGCAAATTGACCTGCTGAATAGGAGACCAACAATGTCCTAGAGCCACTGCTGCTCTGTTAGAATTGGAGTCCAAAACTCCTTTGAATGAACGTTTAGAATCATAGAGTCACGCAGCACGGAAACAGACCCTTCGGTCCAACCAGTCTGGGACTATAATCCCAAATTAAACCCATTTCACCTGCCTGCTGAAACCGTTCCTATTTATGTACTTACCCCAATATCTTTTAAACTTTCTAATTACACTAAATCTACTATTTCCTCAGGAAGTTCATTCCATACGTGAACCACCCTCTGGGTAAACGTTTTGCCCCCATGTCTTTTTTTAAATCTCTCTCCTCTAACTTTAAAAATGTACCCCCGAGTCTTGAAATCCTCCATCCTTGGGAAAAGACAACCACTGTTAACTCTATCCATACCCCTTATTATTTTATCAACTTCAATAAGATCGCCTCTCAACCTTCCACACTCCAATGAAAAAAAATCCCAGCCCATTCAGCCTTTCTTTATAACTCACACCTTCCATACCTGGCAGCATCCTGGTAAATCTTTTCCGATCCCTCTGAAGCTGAATGGTTTCTTCAGATAGGAGCACTGCTTTCATTAGGAGCAGTCCCTCAGGGCCTGGACTTCTACAGTTGACATTTGGCACTGTTAAAGATAAGAAAGTGAAAGGGCTTCCATTTATAAAACACTCATTGTCACGTCCAGAAAGAGTGCTGCAGCCAAGAAAGTATTTTTGAAATGTAGATGTTGTTGTAATGCTGGAAAATGTGGTAACAAAGTCCCATAATGAGAAGATCATCTGTTTTCAATGAGGATGTTTGAAGGATAACTATTTTCCAGGACTCTACATGAACTCCCTGGTTCTTCAAGTAGTTAAGATACTTTACATGCAACTGCAAGGCCGGGTAGGGCATTTTTTTAAATGTTTCCTCTGAAAGATGGCACCTCTGGCATTTAGCACTCCCGCAGTATCATTGCTTGATGTAACACTGATGAAAAATGTTCGGACTGAAAGCCAAGATGGTGCAGGTTGAACCAAGTGTAACATGTTGAATGCAATTCACATAGCATGAGTAAATGTAGAAGAGATATGAAGATGTTGTGCTATTTCCAGAAATTCTCATCAGCTTCTGAAGCACCAGGCCCGTTAAGGGGTTCAGGTCTTTGAGTGGGCTTTAAACTCACAGTCACATAAGAGGTTGTCACAGAATTGACACTGCCATTTGCACTTCCTGATAAGCCAAGTGACCAACACATACAGCACCTCCCCCAGGATTTCCATTGGTCTCAATTTTCATCACATGAAAAGATTTCTCTGCTTATCTGTGCCTCCCGCAGATGGCAGGGAGAGTTGTGGGGGTTGATATGTACCCAGGACCCATGGACTTGTTTGTGCCGGTCAGAAACAGAGAATGTGTCGACTATTACTGGACTGCAGAGCTGCAGCCACACAAGAGCACCACTAATCCCACCCTCCACCGCAGAGTCTGGGAAAGGACATCAGAACTCAAGAGAATCAATTGCCTGTCTTCAGAATTTATCACAGACCTGAGACATGTGGCACAGGGCAGCTTTCAGCCAATGGGTAGCAGAGGCCTAGGGTGTGCAGGAAGGTAGCAGCATCTACAAAGGCATGAGGTACCCTCCCAGTGCTACAGTTTTGCAGAAGGTTTTGGTTTAGAAAGGGATCATGTCTTGGTGGGTTGAAAAGCTTGTTCCTGTGCTGTATTGTTCTTTTTCACTTTTTCTTTGCAATGATGTATGTATTCATCTCTTTGTAATGATGTTGAGAAATCAGGTTTAATTCTCATTAATTGACCTGGTGAACATGAGTTGTGTTCTTTCGTAGGACAATTTCCAGCACCTCTAACACCAGAAAACCGCACCCACTTTAAACCCAAAGCACAATTACAGTACCTTATTATAGGGATCATTTACAGTGCCTCTCTATTACAGAACCTCTTTTAGACACTGTTCCTTGTATCGGTGGTTTGTACTGAGAGGGTAGATTTGTTACATGAAGTAATAGTGAAATGAACATATTGGAGTTTCCCAAAGTATTTTACAACTAATAATTTGTTCTTTGAGGTGTTATCGCTGCAGTAATAGAGGAAACATCGACCATATTCAATGCAGCTGATTGCAGAGATCATGCTCACGGTCCACTAAGCATTTTCATATCTGGTTGAATTGCCAGTTAAGTACTGTTAACTGTTCAACTGAAGAGCAATGTGACCCAATGATACAACTTATCACTGTCTCCAGGGTTACAATGAAATAGTGACTGACCAGTGGGATTACATGTGGTTGCCAGCCATCATTTGTGCTGCAATTGTTTCATTGTCTTTCAGAATGCTGAGTCCCTCAATGAAACATTGAAATAACTACAGACAAACCAGAACATGTTAATTTCTGCTTTATTAGAACAGTCACTACTATACTCTCTGCTGGTTCTTCTGACAGCTCCATCTACTGGCATTGGTCTGTATGGCAGCTACAAGTGAACACAGCATACAGGTCGCTGATTAATTATAATACAACACTATATTCCTCGAGGAGAAAGTGAGGTCTGCAGATGCTGGAGATCAAAGTTGAAACTTTATTGCTGGAACAGCACATCCTGCCTGACCTGCTGTGCTGTTCCAGCAATAAAGTTTCAACTATATTCCTCCCCTTCTTTGTAAACGAGGGATATAATATGTTCCAATAATTTATCAGCAAAGCATGAATGGTAAATTTAGGCATAATTTGACCATTCTAATTTTTGCATATGCTAACTCTTGTACAATGTATCTGGTTATACACAATTGGATGAAAGATTTGTTCATCACCTTAAAGAGTGCACCATCACATTGTCACTTAGTTATGGTCAACATTTTCTCTCAAGAATGGGATTTTGTTGAACATCAGGTGTGATGTTATTTTACTCAAGTTCTTCATCTAAGGTGTAATTATCTTCATTTGTGATGCCAGTATTAGAATCAGATCAAATCTTTATGATTGGTATTTTCAGTGCTTTAAAGAATGATGTGTTGTAATGATTTGTGAGCCCTGACTGGCAATGATGATTGAAAAGAGGTGTCACATTGTGAAGAAATTAAAGCAGCTTTCATTTCAATGCCTTGCTGTCAGCTGTAGCTGTATGTATTACTTTTATCGAATATCATTCTCTTGACTTCTCTATGAGCTCTTTGCCAATAAGATGTGATTTAATTTGACGAGTGAAATCCAAATGGTTCATAAAGTGTACTGAACTAGTTGCTGAACGGGGGCCCATTGTCACTCCTCACTGTTTGAGGGTCTCCACACTAAACAAACATCTGGTCAAACTTTGCGCTGATGGCTTTCATTGAAGTAAATGTACCGATTTGTACAACTGGTAATCTTCATCAGTGCTCAGTGACAACCACCCTCTATCAAAGTAACAAGAACAACGATTAATGGTCTGCCAGATTTTTCAGACGTCACTTGGCAATGGTAAACATTGATTGATTTTGTTCAAACGTCAACTCTGTTTCTCTCTCTGCAGATGGTGCCAGACCTGCTGAGTTTCTCCAGTATTTTCTCCTTTTTATTACTGATGAATTTTCGCTGTACCATGGTGGACAATTCCTGGCAATTATACCGTTTCCTTGAAGCAGTGTTTGGCTTTGACCTTTCAGTGCTATGTCGAGAACACTTTCCCTCGTTGATTCTGGAAAATATAATTGTGTAAAGCCAAATCAGAAGTGGCTGTGAGGTGATGAGCTCAGTTTGAACATCATGAAGACACTGTGACATGGTTCCACATACGGGGGAGGGGCACCAGGTAAATTCGCCCCTGGGAATCCTCAAAGTGCCTAGGGGACTTCAATCAGAAGGGCAACCAATCAGAAAAAAGTCACCCCCAGAAGTTGAAATGACACCAATTCTGAGGAGGTGCTCCTCCAATCACAGCCTGGTTTGCTCTTGTATTTGTTGCTGATAGGCTCATAAAGCTGGAGTGAAGCAGCCTGTGATTTGAGCAGCATAGAGGAGGCTGGGTGGTAGATGAAATAACCAACAGAGGCTAGGATCCCATCATCAAGTCACCCTTTACTTACACGTGCGCAGTACTTGACACTGAGCCAGCTCCCTCAGAGCCAGCTCTCAGAGAGAACAGAACCCCTGACACTTCTGTTGTGTATCTGTCAGCCAGGGCTCCCTGATTGGACCAGACTGACATTCCGAATCAGGGAAGAGAGTCCAATAAGACAGAGGTAGTGAGGCTGAGGGAAGAGAGTCCAACAAGACAGAGGTAGTGAGGCTGAGGGAAGAGAGTCCAACAAGACAGAGATAGTGAGGCTGAGGGAAGAGAGTCTAACAAGACAGAGATAGTGAGGCTGAGGGAAGAGAGTCCAACAAGACAGAGGTAGCTAGGCTGCTGGGTCAGGGTGGAGCAACAAGGCTGCTGGGTCAGAGGGAATAAATCCAGGAGTCTGGGAGGAAGAGCAATGTCACAAGGGAGAGCGGAGGGAGGGACTGAAACAGAGAATGACAGATTGCAAAAGGGGAGAGAGCCTGCAAAGAAGTACAGGTAGTGACAAAAAGAGAAAGGGGCTGCTGCCAGTGGAGGTGGAAATGAAACGTGAGTGAGGAGCTGCTCAGGGGGGAGAGCAGTGATCAATCTTTCAACAGTGTGATACCCACCTGGGAACTAGGTCATGCATACCTTGTAGATGAACGTGGAATTTCTCGCTTATAACTGTGAAACTCAGAAGGTACGATGCTGAAAAAAATAAAATATACGATATTGGAATGAACAAGGTATAAATTGGGCAATTCAATACTGAAAATTTTATTTCATAAAGATTTGCATTCATATACTATCACATCAGAAAGCTCCTCAGGCAATGTAAATTAGTTAAGTTGCAGTGACTGTGTTAGATAGAAAGATGCAAGTATTTAGCAGTGACCTTATCAGTTTAAAGGTGCGTTTCTGACTTTTTTTATAAGCAAGTGCATGAGCTATGTTTTAAAAGATTTGTTGCTAACTCATGTTTATTGTCTTGTATTAATTTAAATACTACTGTGGTGTCCAGGTAAACAGTGCTTTCTTTGGGTGCAATGACTGTAAGTTTAATGGAATGGCAATGATTATTGAGGATATTGTTGAATGTTAATCCTGCTAACCTGTGCAGCTCAACTATCTAATACATCAACACAAATACATCATGTTACAGGATGAATGCATCAACTTATAAAGGGGTTAATGAGAACGCAATGCCTTAAAACCAAAAGCTGGTCGTAGGGAATATTCAGGAGGACAGCTCTGAATGTTTATTTTGATCCATGCCTGACAGTGGCTTCATTTACAGAGGCTTTTCCCATTACCTCTGCTCAGTTTTCTGATTCCATAGCTGTCATCCAGAGATTTAGCAAGACCTGCACATTCCCTCTCCCTCCCCTCATGCGCACCAGCCCCCTCCCTCTCCCCCCACACTCTGCCTCTCCGTCCCCCTCCCCGTGCCCACCCTGCGCCCTCCC
>NC_057736.1:42394031-42396414 GCF_004010195.1 Chiloscyllium plagiosum | reverse complement strand
CTCCCTCTCTCTCCCCCTGCCCGCTCCCTCTCTCTCCCCCGCCTGCTGCCTCTCTCTCCCACCGCCCGCTCCCTCTCTCTCCCACCGCCTGCTCCCTCTCTCTCCAGGCCTCTCCTTGACTCGGTGGTTGGTAGGTGTTGTGTAAAGCAGGGATTCCCGGGTTCCTGTTATATGCAAATAAATACCCATTGATTTTTAAACTCTTTACAACTCTTTAAATGCAATCCTTTCATCATATTTTGGTTTAATCATTATTATAATTTTGATTAGTGTCTGTGAATTCTCATTAATTTGAAACATTCCCCTTGCGTCCAAATGTTTGAAATCGCCTTGTTTACTTGTGTTTGTATTAATGCTCTCTCCTGCGTTGTTGGAATACCTTCAGTTGAATCCTGATTTTAAACATGCTGCAGATAAAAACATGGTATTAGTAAAAACGATCGCAATATCGTTTCAAAAGCTCAGCTGGATGACTGTGAAGGAATCCTGCTGTCCTTACTGTGTCTGGCCTGTATGTAGGATGTATCTATGTCCATTCATTGTTCAGATTTCATGAGGCCTAGCTTGGGAATATTGTACAATGACAGGGAAGAAATTCCTGCACATATCAGCCCTGGCAGTACGCTCACATTGTGAGGATTAGTGTTCAATAACAAGGTCTCCTCTGGCTGACAAATATGTGGCCTTTAGGCTCACACAATAAGGAACATGAGCATCGTACCAGCTCCCTCAGACTGTGGTACATGATGGGGAAGAGAAAAACTTCCGAAACAGTCCCACCGACAACACCAGGGCTTAAATATCAACCCAAGCGGCTCGATTCCTGATAGCAACCTGCAGGATCATTTGTAGGAGGACAAGGTAGAAGCGCAATTAGCTGATAAACTCAGCACTACCTCTGGGCTTCATTCGGACAAATCAGACAAGTGGCTGTGCTGGCAAGATCTGAACCAGTAGCTAATCACTTCAGCACCGCAGGGGAATAAACCCAGCTGGACGTATCTTTACTTTCACAGGAATGTGAGACATATGCAACCTCCATCTCCCATCCTCTCCCCTCCCTTCATACAAACGGACCAGGAAGACCAATCACAAAGCTGCACAAGGTCCATATGAAACATTGCATCCCTGTGTTTCAGATTTACTACCAGTTCACCTATCTTGGCCACTTCCTCCCTGCTGGCAGCCCTCCAAGATCTCTGTATTTACCCCAATTTCCTCACGGTGTGTTCAGATGCCTAAACCCAAACTCAGGAACTGTCCCTCACCCCCACAACCTCTTTCTTTCTCCACCTCGCTCCCCTTCATTAGGACGTTCTCGAAAACCTCCCTCGTTCATGAAGCTTTTGGTCAGCTGTCCACCACTTCTCTTGTCATTATCAGGGCAATTCATGAATGATGTGTCTGTTCAGCTGGCATGGTATCAAGGATATTCCAGGTGTGGCTCCTTACATCATTGTTTCACACAGCCCCAATGGCACTGAGGCACTACATCAGATTTCATTACAACACCCTGATGCATTGTCTTTATACAGAACACTCTCACACTGTATATCACACTGACACAGGACACTGTAACTCACACTGACACAGGACACTGTATATCACACTGACACAGGACACAATATATCACACGGACACTGGATCTAACTGTATATCACACTGACACAGGACACTGTATATCACACCGGCATAGAGCATGTATGTAAATGTATATCACACTGGCACAGGACACTGTATATCACACTGACACATGTCAGTGTGTCCAACTGTATATCACACTCACATAGGACATTGTGTCTCACTGTATATCACATTCACAGATGACACTGTATCTAAGTGTATATCACACTGACACAGGACACTGTATCTACATGTATATCACACTGACACAGGTCACTGTGTCCAACTGTATATCACACTCACATAGGACATTGTGTCTCACTGTATATCACATTCACAGATGACACTGTATCTAAGTGTATATCACACTGATACAGGACACTGTATATCACACTGGCATAGAACATGTATGTAAATGTATATCACACTGACACAGGACACTGTATATCACACTGACAGAGGACACTGTATCTAACTGTGTATCACACTGATACAGGACACTGTGTCTCACTATACTTTTTGTCATTTACATAAATGATTTGGATGCGAGCATAAGAGGTACAATTAGTAAGTTTGCAGATGACACCAAAATTGGAGGTGTAGTGGACAGCAAAGAGGGTTACCTCAGATTACAACAGGATCTGGACCAGATGGGCCAATGGGCTGAGAAGTGGCAGATGGAGTTTAATTCAGATAAATGTGAGGTGCTGCATTTTGGGAAAGCAAATCTTAGCAGGACTTATACACTTAATGGTAAGGT
>NC_057736.1:42390496-42393559 GCF_004010195.1 Chiloscyllium plagiosum | reverse complement strand
GGTGAGAGGGGAAAGATATAAAAGAGACCTAAGGGGCAATCTTTTCACACAGAGGGTGGTACGTGTATGGAATGAGCTGCTAGAGGAAGTGGTGGAGGCTGGTACAATTGCAACATTTAAGAGGCATTTGGATGGGTATAGGAATAGAAAGGGTTTGACGGGATATGGGCTGGGTGCTGGCAGGTGGGATAGATCGGGTTGGGATATCTGGTCGGCATGGACGGGTTGGACTGAAGGGTCTGTTTCCATGCTGTACATCTCTATGACTCTATATATCACACTGACACAGGAAACTGTGTCCAACTGTATATCACACTGACACAGGAAACTGTGTCCAACTGTATATCACACTCACACAGGACATTGAATATAACTGTATATCACACTCACACAGGGCACTGTATCTAACTGTATATCACACTCACAGGGGACACTATATCTAACTGTATATCACACTGACACAGGACATTGAATATAACTGTAAATCACACCCATACAGGCCACTGTGTTTGACTATATATCACACTCACACAGACACAGGATACTGTATCTAGCTGTATATCACACTCACACAAGACACTGTGTCTCACTGTATATCACACTGACACAGGCCACTGTCTTACTGTATTTCACACTCACACAGGACACTGTGTCTAACTGTATATCACACTGACATAGGACACTGTATCTAACTGTATTTCAGACTCATACAGGACACTGTGTCTAACTGTATATCACACTCACAGAGGATACCGTGTCTCAGTGTATATCACACTCGCAGAGGACACTGTATCTAACTGTATTTCACACACAGGACACTGTGTCTAACTGTATATCACTCTGACATAGGACACTGTATCTCACTGTATATCACACTGACGCAGGACACTGTGTCTCACTGTATATCACACTCGCAGATGACACTGTATCTAACTGTATTTCACACTCACACAGGGCACTGTGTCTAACTGTATATCACGCTGATGCAGGACACTATCTCACTGTATATCACACTGACGCAGAACACTGTCTCAGTGTATATCACACTCACAGAGGACACTGTATCTAACTGTATATCACACTCACAGAGGACACTGTGTCTCAATGTATATCACACTCGCAGAGGACACTGTATCTAACTGTATTTCACACCCACACAGGACACTGTGTCTAACTGTAAATCACACTGACATAGGACACTATCCAACGGTATATCACCCTCACACAGGGCAGTGCATCTAATTGTATACCACACTGATACAGGACACTGTATCTAACTGTATACAGGACACTGTGTCTAATTGTATATCACACTGACATAGGACAATGTATATCACATACTGGGCAGTGTATCTAACTGTACATCATACTCACACAGGACACTGAATAAACCTGTATATCACACACACAGGGCACTGCATCCAACGTATACTACACTCACAGTGGACACTGTATCTCACTGTATATCACACAGACACAGGACACTATCTAACTGTATATCACACTCACACAGGGCACTGTATCTAACTGTATATCACACTCATACAGGACACTGTATCTAACTGTATCTCACACTCACACTGGACACTAACTGTATATCACACTCACAGGGCATTGTGTCTCACTTATATTACACTGGCACAGGACACTGTTTCTCACTGTATATCACATTGATACAGGACACTGTATCTAACTGTATCTCACACACACAGGGCACTGTGTCTAATTGTATATCACACTGACAATGGACATTGTATCTAACTGTATATCACATACAGGGCAGTGTATCTAACTGTATATCATACTGACACAGGACACTGAATAAAACTGTATATCACACACATAGGACACTGCATCCAACTGTGTACTACACTCACAGAGGGCGCTGTATCTAACAGTATATCACACTGACACAGGGCACTGTATCTAAATGTATTTCACATTCATACAGGACACTATCTAACTCTATATCACACTGAAGCAGGACACTGTGTCTCACTGAATAATCACACTATTTTACTCAAGTTCTTCATCTATGATGTAATTAGCTTGCACATGGTTAGTAAATTTGCATGTCACCAAAATAAGTGAGGCAGTGGACAGTGAAGGAAACTGCCCCACAGTACAAGAGCTTGATCAGATAGGGCAATGATTCAAGGAGTGGCTGATGGAATTTCATTTCGATGAATGTGAAGTGTTGCATTTTGGTCAAGCAAGCCAGGCCAGGACTTAGACAAGCAGTCGGAGCAAATTACTGCGGATGCTGGAATCCAAACTGGAAACAACAAATGCTGGAGATCCCAGCGGGTCAGACAGCATCCAAGGAGAATGAGCAGACTAATATTTCGAGCCAAGCTAGCTGACTCTTCTGAATTAATGGTAGGGTCCTGGGGGTGTTGCCGAACGACGATACCAAGGAGTGGAGGTACACGGTTCCGTGAAAATGAAGTTGCGGGTTGGCAGGGTGGTGAAGGCGGCATTTGGCACACTTGCCTTCATTGGTGAGAACACTGAGTATGGGACTTCGGATGTCATGTTTTTTTTTGTGAGACACAGTGAACGACACAAGGTGTACGAATCTTTCTTCGATTTCCATCACCAGGATGATAGGAAAACACCCGAGTGGCCAGTGACAAGCACTGCCTTCACAAAAGGCAATGCTGTGTGATCAAACAGTGAAGGGGAGGGCAGGGATTAAATCAAAATAGAATTGGAGGGGGAAATACCACTCCCTGCGGCGCCCACCTCTCCCTGAATAACTCCAGGCTGTTGGTGGAGACCACATGCCCCTTCTCCAGGGATACCCGGGCCCTAACGTAACCGTGGAAGAGGGGCAGGCAGTCGGCCCTAACGACCCCCTCCACGGCCCACTGCCTGGACCTGTTGATGGCCAGTTTGGCCAGGCCCAGGAGCAGACCCATGAGGAGGTCTTCAGACCTGCCCTCCCTCCTCCGTACTGGGTGCCCAAAGATCAGGAGCGTGGGACTGAAGTGCAACCAAAAGCAGAGGAGGAGGTTTTTAAGAAAATCAAAAAAGGGAGTGCAAACGCCCACACCCAATATA
>NC_057736.1:42386243-42388911 GCF_004010195.1 Chiloscyllium plagiosum | reverse complement strand
CTGGTTTATGAGCAGCACTCGACTCCTGTAAGATAGCACTCGGAGCAGTCCTGTCCAGCGGCCTAGGCGAGCCGAGACTTTGGCCTCCAGCTCCTGCCAGTTGGCCGGCCAGGATTCCTCAGCCGGGCTGGGGTAGACCCCCAGGTAGAGGAGATGGGTGGTACTCCAGCTGAACCCCCGTAACTCCTCCGGCAGAGAGTCCACCCGCCACGGGCTGACCAGTAGTCCGGAACATTTGGCCCAGTTGATCCTGGCGGAAGACGCCGCCGAGTACACGGCCTGGCACTCGCGCATCCTCCCCAGGTCAGCCGGGTCGGTGAAAGTGAGGGGCACGTCGTCGGCGTAGGCCGAGAGGACCACCCCCGTGCCCGCGCCGCGCAGAACCAGCCCCGACAACCTCCTCCGCAAGAGGCGCAGGAAAGGCTCCACGCACAGGGAATACAGCTGGCCGGACAGGGGGCAGCCTTGATGCACTCCTCTCCCGAAGCGAAGGGGAGCCGTCAGGGACCCGTTAACTTTAACCAGACACTCTGCGGCGGCGTACAAAAGTCGGATCCGGGCGACGAACCGTGTCCCGAACCCGAACGCCCGCAGAGTCCCGAGCAGGTACTCGTGATCGACCCTGTCGAACGCCTTCCCCTGGTCGAGAGACAGGAAGGCGCTCGGCAGACCAGCCCGTCGACAGAAATGGATCAGGTCCCGGACCAGGTGGACGTTGTCGTGTATCCTCCGGCCCGGGACTGATGAGATGTTTTAGCTGTACAGGACATTAGTGGGGCCACGATTAGAATGATTTGGAGATGCCGGTGTTGGACTAGGTGGGGTGGGGTGGGGTGGGGGGGGCATCTTTAGAACTCTGTCTACAATTCTATAGGAAAGATGTTGTTCAACTTGAGAGGTTGCACAAAAGATTTACAAGGATGTTGCTGGGACTGGATACTTTGAGCTGTAGGGAGAGATTGAATAGGCTGGGAGTTTTTTCCCTGGAGGGTTGGAGGCTGAGGGGTGACCTTGGAGAGGTTTATAACATCATGAGGGGCATGGATAGGTCAAATCGACAAGGCTTTTTTTTTTTTACCGAGAGTGGGGAAGTCCAAAACTAGAGGGCATAGGTTTAAGGTGAGAGGGAAAAGATTTAAAAAGGACCTGAGGGGTAACTTTTCCATGCAGAGGGTGCTGCATGTATGGAGCCAGCTGTCAGAGGAGGGGGGTACACTTTAACATTTAAAAGGCATCTGATGGGTGTATGAATAGAGGGATATGGGCCAAATACTGGTAAATTAGACTTGATCAGATTGGGATGTCTGGTCAGTCAAGACCAACGGGAGGTCTGTTTCTGTGCTGAATAACTCTATGACTCTAATTCCGCTCCGTGTTTCACATACACTGACAGTATTTCATCCTGGAGAAAGTGAGGACTGCAGATGCTGGAGATCAGAGTCAACAGTGTGTTGCCGGAAAAGCACAGCCGGTCAGGCAGCATCTGAGGGGCAGGAGAATCGACGTTTTGGGCATAAGCCCTTCATCACGAATGAGGCTTGTGGGCCATGGGGCTGAGAATAAATGGGAGGGAGATGGGGTTGGGGTTGGGGTGAGGTAGCTGGGAAAGTGATAGGTGGTTGAAGGTGAGGGTGAAGTTGATAGGTCAGAGGAGGCAGGGTCTGGAGGGCAGCGCTAAGTTGGAGGCTTGGGACTGGGATAATGTGGGGGAAGGGAAATGAGGAAGCTATTGAAATCCACATTGAACCCCTGTGGTTGCAGAGTCCCTGGGTGGAATATGAGGCATTCCTCCTCCAGGCATCAGGTGGTAACAGTTGGGGGTGGAAGAGGCCCAGGACCTGCATATCCTTGATGGAGTGGGAAGGGGAGTTGAAGTGTTCAGCCACAGGGCGGTGGGGTTGGTGGGTGCGGCTGTCCCAGAGATGTTCTCTGAAACGATCTGCAAGAAGGCGTCCTGTCTCCCCGATTTATAGGAGATCACACCGGGTGCAACGAATGCAGGAGATGACATTGGTAGAGATACAGGTGAATTTCTGACAGATGTGGAAGGATCCCTTGGGGCCTTGGACGAAGGTGGGGAGTTCCTGGACTAAGGGAGACAGGATGATGTTGAGGTTGGAAGAGATGAGCTCGGTGGGTCAGGTGCAGGCTGAGACAATGGGTTGACAAGGGCAGTCAGGTTTGTGAACCTTAGGAAGTAGGTAGGATTGGGCAGTGCGGGGTTCACGGACAATGAGGTTGGACGCTGTGGGTGGGAGAACCCCAGAGGTGATGAGGCGTGGATTGTTTGGGAGATGATGGTTGGTGATCAAGGGGGCAGTGGGAGGAGGTGTCTGCGAATTGGTGCCTGGCTTCAGCAGGGTACAGGTCGGTGCGCCAAACTATTATTGCGCCCCCCCCCCCTCCCTTGTCTGCGGGTTTGATGGTGAGGTTGGGGCTGGAGCAGAGAAGTGGATGGCTGTGTGTTGTGAGGACGGGAGGTTGGAGTGGGGGAGGGGTTGAGGTGGTCGATGTCATGGTGGCAGTTGGAAATAAAGGGGTCAAGGGCGGGTAACAGGCCAGCACAGAGTGTCCAGGTGGATGGATGGACGGTGATGGCGGAGGTTGTTGGGTGGAGGGTGATGGGTGGGGTGGATGGGTGGAGGGTGATGGTGGAGATGGTTGGGTG
>NC_057736.1:42384503-42385754 GCF_004010195.1 Chiloscyllium plagiosum | reverse complement strand
CGGAGGTGGTTGGGTGGAGGGTGATGGCGGGGGCGGTTGGGTGGACAGTGATGGCAGGGATGGTGTGATCGTCAGTGGCTGCGGCCATGGGGGGTATCAGGGTGAAGTGACATCAATGATTGCCTCTGCGTCTGGGTGTATCCAGACGCCAGGAGACGGTTCTGGAAAGTTTGAGGAAACCTGTTTCTGGAAGGAAGTATGTGAAAGTTTGTTTAACTTACGTTCTTTTATGTCCGATGCAGTAGAGAAATACCGTTTGTTGAGCGCATACATCCTCTTGAGGATGTAGTAATACGGAGGGCAGCTACAGGTCTGGGAAAGTGTGGCTCTGAGCTTTCACCCTCCCGGCTTATTTTTCCAAAGTCCAACAAACTTTTACTTTCATCAAAAACTATGAACAATGAACAGGATTATACAAAAATTAAGAGTACAAAGCATAATCGTGAGTACATAAATCTGTTTCTATGAATCAATATCAAATATGGAATGACATACAAATGGCAATTATGGGATGGCATGGTGGCTATCGCTGTTGCCTCATAGCACCCGGGTCCTAGGTTCGATTCCACTCTCGGGCAACTGTCCATGTGGAGTTTGCACATTCTCCCTGTATCTGCCCGGGTTTCCTCCGGGTTTCCCCCCCCCCCCCAGTCCACTGATGTGCAGGTCAGGTGAATTGGCCGTGCTAAATTGTCAATAGTGCTGGGTGCGTTAGTCAGAGGGGAATGGTTTTGGGTGGGTTACTCTTCGGAGGGTTGGTGTGGACATGTTGGGTCCAAGGGCCTGTTTCCACACTTTAGGGAATCTAATCTAAAAATGCTTTCAGACAAGATCTTCGCAAAAAGAAAATGAAATACTTTGATGCCATAATAGAATGTGTTGAGTTCTAGAAAAAAAAATGGTAATTAGAAGTTCCTCCCTGGGCAGATCTAACCAATACGTGCCAGCGAATTTGATATTCGGCAATCTAACTAATTAATTCCAACTATTGTCAAAACTAGTTGATGTAGAATGCTTAACAATAAACAGCATTTCTGGTGCATCCGGTGGGTATAACTGTTTCAGAAGGCATTCCCTTATTTTTTGGTTAGTTTCGTTTACCACAGATTTGTGTAAATGCAGAAGTGTGGACGTCGGGCTGAGCCTGGGATGGGGGAACATGGGCGGTGTCAAAACTCCGGGGAAGTGGCCTCGGGAATGAGGGTGTGGAGTGAGCCGAGCCCTACAGCGGCCGGAGAGAGAGGGAGAGCG
>NC_057736.1:42381302-42384158 GCF_004010195.1 Chiloscyllium plagiosum | reverse complement strand
CCAGTCTCTGATTAAAACCCTGTCACCAGTTTCCACTCCTTCTCAGTCACTATCACAATGGGAGAGGAGGGGGAGAGGAGAGAGAGGGGGAGGGGGAGGAGAGCGAGGGAGAGGGTAGATGAGAGAGAGAGAGTGAGAGGGAGACAGTAGGAGAGGGGCTGTGAACAAGAGTCAGTCTGACTCTTCACTGTCTGTGTACCCAGGGTGATTCATCCAATATTTTTAAATTTCAAAAATATATCTTATTCATTAAAAAAACGCTTTGTATTTATATACACATTCTCAAACGCTGTTCCGTACAGTTACATATCAAAGAAACAAACAAAACATTGGAATTTGACTTTTAATCAAATACAAACCCTGTATTGACATGGATTTCAGGCACTGGGGAGGTCCCAGGCTCCGAAACGGAAATCCTTCCTCGCTGAGTCCAAAAGAATTTCACACCCAAACCCCCTGAAATGTGAGGCCAGGACCAGAATGACCCAATCACCCAGGGCTAGGGGGGGTGAGGAGAGGGTCTGGCTCACTCACAAGGCGGTGTGGGTGGGGGGGAATCAGAGAGATGTCCCTCCCTACCCCCCTCCTCAGGGGCAGAGCTGCGGTATGCAGATGGACAGAGGAGGAGGGAGGGCTCACACAAATGCAGAGAGTGATTGATGAATGCTCCTGTCGTGCAGCCGCTGTCTGACTGGCTCAGTCTCGCTCTGTGTTGGTTTAAATAAAAAAAGGCGAAGGGGGTGGGTGCTGGGGGGGAGAGATCCATTATCTAGTGCCCTGGCCAAGTTTTTTTCTCTCTCCCCTTTCGCTTCTGCTGCGGTTGGATTGGAGACCGATGCAGTCCCTGCAGCATTACACACAGGCAGGGGGAGGAGAAAGTTGAGTTGCAAAATCTTTTGACATCCCACACTTTTTATTTGGCTCTTGTCGGAGGGGGAGTGGAGACTGACTGAGAGGTGTGGGTCCCTCTCTCAAGATCGATCGGATTCTCGGGTGGGGATTTTTGTTTTAAAAAATGATCCAGGCTCCGAGCGGGACTGTGTGAAGACTCTTGTAGCCGACCAGCCATGGAAAGCCAGCAGCCTGCTTGCAGCCCGCCTCAGTGTAAGTCTCTGATCAGATCCAACCCCTCAGCCTCTTGCAATCTTCCCGTCTCTATGTGGCGTGAACAGAAACTGTTTTCTATTTTAATTGCTAGCGGATCCCGGGGCGGAAACATTTCCTTTGACATAATCCAGAGAGAGAGGGACTCAGAGCTGGGTTGAATTCAGCCTCTCTCTCTCTCTCTCTGGGAGAGGGACGTGCGCATTTGCAGATGCATTGTACTGAGATTGCGATGAGAGTTGCAGTGATTTTCTGAGCTCGGCGCTGCCTCTCTCTCTCTCTCTCTCTCTCACTGAATGGTTCTCATTCCCATTGCTCTCCCAGTCTGGCTCCCAGTGCCGCCCCACCCTCCCCCTGTCTGCTCACACTTCACAGGTCACCGCATCGGAATCTGCCCGGCTCCCGGCCCCGGGCTGGGGGAGGGAGGTCTTATTCTGAGGGACAGAGACCCCCCACTGCCTTCAGTGTCTTTGTGGTGGGGGTGAATGGGGGTTAATCCTCTGCTGTGCTGCAGAGCCCTCACTGTGTGTTTCTGCCTGTGTGTGTCACTCTCCCTGTGTTTGTGCCTGTGTGTCTGCATCTGTGCCTCTATCTCTGTGTGTTTGTGTCTCTGTGTGTGTGTCTGTGAGTGTGTGTGTCTCTATGTCTGTGAGACTGTGTCTCTGTGTATATGTCTGTGTGTGACTCTGTGAGTCTGTACATGAGTCTGTGTGTGTGTGTTTGATGGGGATAAGGGCCCAGTCTACTCCTGCACCGTGAGGCCACATGGTGAGCTATTCCCAGTTGACACCACCATCTGTACCAGAGAGAAGGGGAGACGCAGAGGGTCTCATTATTACCCTGCCCAGTTAAATAGTTCACACCTTTCATATTCCCTGTCTGTGTATCTGGAATCTCAAACAGAGAGGTTCCAGCCTCTTGCGGCTCTCCACTTCATTTTCGGAAGATCTGGGTGATTTAATCTCAGTCACCAGCGCAGGGAAACCAACAAAGGTTGATTGTTTCTCCTCTTGCTCTCTCCTGCCCTCCCCTCAGTCCTTCCTATCTTCCCCCTGTGCCCCCACAACCTCCCCTTTCTCCCACTTTTCCTCCCCTCCCCTCACCTTTTCTCACTCCCCCTCCCCTCCTCCCTTTTCCCCTCCCTTCCGTCCATGTCCACTGTGGTGTCTGTGCAGACCCTTCCCCTTTGACAATCTCCTCATCCCATTCTCGGAGTTTGTTTGGATAACGATTGTGGGATCATTGATGTTTTCAAGAGGAGGGAAAACATTTTCCCAAAATAAATCCCCCATTCATTGCTATGGGTTATCCAGTGTGTGACCTGGAACTATAATGTCAATTTTTCTTTGGGTTCAGTGTGACCTCAAGGTCAACAGGGATTCTGGGTCATTACAGCTGGCCTGCACTGGCTGTCAGGGACCTGCATCACTAACTGATGCTGTAGTATGGTGATGTGGATTGAGTATAAATGAAGAGCACTGTTCGCTCTAGAATAACAGAAACGAAATAAGTTAGAATTACCAACCAGAACATGTTAGAGATATCCTGTAGACCAGGCTCTGATGAAAGGAAATTGGTCTAAAATGTGAACTCTTATTTCCCTCTCCATCAATCATATTGAAATTTTCCAGCAATTTCTGGGTTTAGTTCAGATTTCCCGTATCTGCAGTTTCTTATTTGTGAGCTTAGGATCAGTTCTGGTCACGGTGGTTAGCACTGCTGCCTCACAGCACCAGAGACCCGGGTTCAATT
>NC_057736.1:42367515-42380802 GCF_004010195.1 Chiloscyllium plagiosum | reverse complement strand
ATTACTGTGGTGTGCAGATCCGTCACTAACACTGCAGAATCTTACTCTGGGGCACAGATCTGTCACTAATACTGCCGTATGTTACTGTGGAGCTCAGGTTTGTCACTAACACTGCAGTATATTACTGTGGGGCACAGGTATGTCACTAACACTGCAGTATATTACTGTTGGGCACAGGTCTGTCACTAACACTGCTGTATGTTACTGTGGGGCACAGGTCTGTCACTAACACTGCAGTATGTTACTGTGAGGCACAGGTCTGTCACTAACACTGCAGTATGTTACTGTGGGGCACAGATCTGTCACTAACACTGCAGTATATTACTATGGGGCACAGGTCTGTCACTAATACTGCAGTATATTACTGTGGAGTGCAGGTCTGTCACTAACACTGCAGTATGTTACTGTGGGGCACAGATCTGTCACTAACACTGCAGTGTATTACTATGGGGCACAGGTCTGTCACTAACACTGCAGTATATTACTTTGAGGCACAGGTCTGTCACGAACACTGCAGTACGTTACGGCGGGGCTCAGGTCTTTCACTAACACTGCAGTATGTTACTGTGGAGCACAGCTCTGTCACTAACACTGCAGTATGTTACTCTGCGGCACAGGTCTGTCACTAACACTGCAGTATATAACTTTGGTGCACAGGTCTGTCAGTAACACTGCAGTATATTACTTTGGGGCACAGGTCTGTCACTAAGACTGCAGTATGTTACTGTGGGGCACAGGTCTGTCACTAACACTGCCGTATATTACTGTGGTGTGCAGATCCGTCACTAACACTGCAGAATCTTACTCTGGGGCAACGATCTGTCACTAACACTGCAGTATGTTACTGTGGGGCACTGGTCTGTCACTAACACTGCAGTATGTTACTGTAGAGGTCAGGTCTGTCACTAACACTGCAGTATGTTACTGTGAGGCACAAGTCTGTCACTAACACTGCATTATGTTACTGTGGGGCACAGATCTGTCACTAACACTGCAGTATATTACTATGGGGCACAGGTCTGTCACTAACACTGCAGTATATTACTGTGGAGTGCAGGTCTGTCACTAACTCTGCAGTATGTTACTGTGGGGCATACGTCTGTCACTAAAACTGCAGTGTATTACTGTGGGGTGCAGGTCTGTCCCTAATACTGCAGTATGTTTCTGTGGGGCACAGGTCTGTCTCTAACACTGCAGTATATTACTGTGGGGCTCAGATCTGTCACTAACACTGCAGTATATTACTGTTGGGCACAGGTTTGTCACTAACACTGCAGTATGTTACTATGGAGCACAGGTCTGTCACTAACACTGCAGTGTATTACTATGGGGCACAGGTCTGTCACCAACACTGCAGTATATTACTGTGGGGCGCAGGTCTGTCACTAATACTGCAGTATGTTAGTGTGGAGCTCACGTCTGTCACTATCATTGCAGTACATTACTGTGGGGCACTGGTCTGTCACTAACACTGCAGTGTGTTACTGTGGGGCACAGGTCTGTCACTAACACTGCAGTATGTTACTGTGGGGCACAGGTCTGTCACTAACACTGCAGTACATTACTGTGGGGCACTGGTCTGTCACTAACACTGCAGTATGTTTCTGTGGGGCACACGTCTGTCACTAGCACTGCAGTATGTTACTGTGGGGCACAGGTCTGTCACTAACACTGCAGTATATTACTGTGGGGCGCAGGTCTGTCACTAACACTGCAGTACGTTACTGTGGAGCACAGGTCTGTCACTAACACTGCAGTATATTACTGTGGGGCACAGGTCTGTCACTAACACTGCAGTATATTACTTTGGTGCAGAGGTCTGTCACTAACACTGCGGTATGACATTGTGGGGCACAGGTCTGTCAGTAACACTGCAGTATATTACTTTGGGGCACAGGTCTGTCAGTAACACTGCAGTATATTACTTTGGGGCACAGGTCTGTCACTAATACTGCCGTATATTACTGTGGTGTGCAGTACGTTACGGCGGGGCACAGGTCTGTCACTAACACTGCAGTATATTACTGTGGGGCACAGGTCTGTCACTAACACTGCAGTACGTTACGGTGGGGCACAGGTCTGTCACTAACACTGTAGTATGTTTCTGTGGAGCACAGTTCTGTTACTAACACTGCAGAATGTTACTGTGAGGCACAGGTCTGTCACTAACACTGCAGTATGTTCCTGTGGGGCACAGATCTATCACTAACACTGCAGTATATTACTGTGGGGCACAGATCTTTCACTAACACTGCAGTATGTTCCTGTGGGGCACAGGTCTGTCACTAACATTGCAGTATATTACTTTGGGGCACAGGTCTGTCACTAACAGTGCAGTACGTTACGGCGGGGCACAGGTCTGTCACTAACACTGCAGTATGTTACTGTGGGGCACAGATCTGTCACTAACACTGCAGTACGTTACGGCGGGGCACAGGTCTGTCACCAGCACTGCGGTTTGATATTTGGGGCACAGGACTGTCACTAACACTGCAGTATGTTACTGTGGGACACAGATCTGTCACTAACTCAGCAGTATATTACTGTGGGGCACAGGTTTGTTACTAACACTGCAGTATATTACTATGGGGCACAGATCTGTCACTAACACTGCAGTATATTACTGTGGGGCACAGGTCTGTCACTAACACTGCAGTATATTACTGTTGGGCACATGTTTGTCCCATTCCTGAAGAAGGGCTCATGCCCGAAACGTCGATTCTCCTGTTCCCTAGAAGCTGCCTGACCTGCTGCGCTTTTCCAGCAACACATTTCCAGCACATGTTTGTCCCTAACACTGCAGTATGTTACTGTGGGCACAGGTCTGTAAGTAACACTGCAGTATGTTACTGTGGAGCACAGGTCTGACACTAACACTGCAGTATATTACTGTGGGGCACAGGTTTGTCACTAACACTGCAGTATATTACTGTGGGGCACAGGTCTGTCACTAACACTGCAGTATATTACTGCAGGCTACATGATGCTGTGTTACTGTATGTTATTGTGGTGCTGTGCTGGGATATATCGATCTGTGTATATTACTAGTTTCAATAGTGGAGATTACATAGATTTTCTAAAGTGCAGTACTTGGGTGCTGTACCAATGTGTAGAAATCTGTTAGTGTCATGTTACTGGGTTGCAATGCTGGTGTGTACAGGTCTGTCAGTGTATTTTACTGGTATTATTACTGGAGGATAGTGATTTGTCCCTGGATCTTACTGGAGCGCAATACTAGAGCATAAGTATTGGCCATTATATTTTTAGGTGCTCTATTGGTGTGTACAGATGTGTCAGTGCATATTACTAGGATGCAGTACTGAGTGTGAGGATCTGTCACTATGTAAATGAATATAAGTACAGGAGAAGGGAATTCAGCCTGTCAAACCTGCTGTGCCATTGAATAACATCATAGTTTCCCAAAGTGGCATCACGTCCCTAAAGGAGACCATGATTTAAAATGTTGGGATTCTGGCTCTGAGGCAGTAATAGCTGACCCACCATTCCCTTTCTGTAATAGGTCTCCTCCTCCCTCCTCCCCCCCCCACCCCCATCACTTGTTAACCTGTGGTGACACTTTTCAAGTGTCAGAATGTGGTCACATGGGAAAATGTCTGGGAAGCATTGATTTAGATTGGCCAATCATCTTCTTAATTTTCCACCTTCCTGCACTATCTCCATAACCTTTGATGACTGTAGTCTCAAGAAGATTTATGAATCTCTGTCTTGAAACTGCTCAATGACTGGTCTCAGTTTCTATGGAGGGAGTGTTAACATTTCAAGTCCAGTATGACTCTTCTTCAGAGCTGACAAGTTGCTGAAAATCATGTCTTAATGCTGGTGACAAAGGTGGAGGAGCACTGAGTTGAATAGATACTAACATATTTGTCTCATCCCATGAGATCTCATTTTGTTTACTGATATGTGTGGGACTTTATCAAAGGCCTTCTGGGAATACAAACACCCCTCATCCACTGGGTTTCCTTCACCACTGCTGTAAGTTATATCTGCAAACAAAATCTCCGACAGACTTGTCAAATCTGATTTTCCTTTAATAAAACCATGATGACTGTGCCCAATTTTGCTACTATTACCACGTTCAATTATCACATCCTTTCAAACAAATTCCACCAATTATCCACTGACATCAAACTACTAACTTTGTAGTTCTCTATTTTCCCAACTCTTTTCTGAAATAGTGAAGTTACATTTGCTACTTTCCAGTCCACAGGAGTTTTTCCAGACTGGATAGAATTTTGAAAGATAACCAGCAATCTTTTATACCTTGCCTTTCTAGCCAGATCCTTCATTGAGATGAAGCTCTAGTCCAGAGAATTTATCAGCCTTCCGTTCAGTGAACCTTTCAACTATTACCTCTTTAGTAACAGTAATTTCTGTTTGTTCTCAGTTTCACTTGTCCCATGGCCATCTAGCATTATGTGACTGGTGTACAGATCTGTCAAAGTACATAACTGGGATGCAGACTGCAGTGTACTGATCTGTCAGTGTATATTACAGGTATCGGCTCTTGTGATGTATTAGTAGTGTCCTTACCTCTGAGCCAAGGAGACTGGGTTCAAGGCTCACTTTGTCTCGAGATGTGTAATATCACCTCTGAACAGATAGACTTGAAAATATCTATATTGCTGGCATGCAGTGTGAAATTGTACTGATCTATCAATGTACATTAGTCTGGTGCAGTATTGAAGTGTACAGACCTGGCATGGTATATTACTGTGATGCAGTACCGCAGTGAACAGATCTGACACAGTATATTGTTAGAGTGCAGTGTTGAAATGTATGGATCTGTCAGTGTACACAATTGAATTGCAATGCAGGAATATACCAATCTGTGAGTGTATATCACTGCCCAGTGTAAGAGTATGTGGATCTGTCAATGTATATTACTGCCGTGCAGTAGAAGAATATGTGGATTTGTCAGTGTGTATATTACTGCAGTGTACAGACCTGTCAATGTTATTACTAGATTGCAGCACTTCTGTGTGCAGAGCTGCCACACTAGATAACTGGGTGCTGTAGTAGAGTTTACAATGCTATGTATTACTGGGGAGAAGTATTGAGTAAACTGATCTGCCAATGTATGTTACTGGATTGCAGCAGTGAAGTGTACCAATTTGTTACTGTGTTACGGGGTGTAGTATTGAAATACACAGATTTATCAATGTACGTTATTGGGGCTCAGTACTGGAGTGTACTGGTCTATCACTGTATACTGTACTGGCGTGTTAATGTCATTGGCTAGAGTCTGAGATGAGTTGGGTCTTTGCACTGACTCTATTCCTATGATAATGAAATTGTTTTTTTGAGTGTGTGGGCTCCCATTTCGGCGCGGTCCTATTTTGCTGAATGAACGTTTTAATCAAACTTGTTTTTTCTAGCTTCCTGTTAGTTATGTGACAGTATAACTCTGTGACATCCCAGCAACCTCTCTGTTTCACTGTCATCTCTGTCCTGGTTTCAACATTTCATTATAAATAAGGAGAACTTTGTATGCTGCCAAGGGAGTTTCTGTGCGTATTTTAAGTTTCGCTTTGTCTCCTGTGGTCTGCACTGTCAGCACAACTGCCAACCTCCACTAAAAACAGCTGGAGTAAAGAGTACCCTTCATATTCACCACCATCTGTAATTCAATGCTTAAATATGCATTAAACAAAGCCAAAGGAGAGAGATTTTTTAAAGGGGGTAGTTTGTGAATGCAATGACCTCTTCTCTTGTCTGCTGTGGACACGATTTGTTTTGACATCCAAATGGTGACTGGGAACTCGAAGGCACTGAGCAGGACTGTGGATTGTCAGTGATTAGTCTGGATGAGAAAGAGCTGGTTGTCCAATGGGGTGCGTGTTGCCGTGATGATTTAGCCGGTCAGAACTTGCTTCTTGCCATCGGAAGCATGTGCAGTTGTTGGCACAAGAAAAACCTCAGGCCTTCCATTTTGCTTTGATGATTGTTGAGCCTCTCATTTACTCTGAAGGAAAGACCAAAGACTGGAGGCATTCCATTGCAAATACAATCCGATACGATCTTTCTAATAGAGAGGCTGGTCCTGATTGGCTGGACTGTCCTACTACATTTGTATGTGCAAATGGTTGATGAGCGAAACTTTCCAATCAGTCTACCTGTTTCTACAAGTTGGTTCTGTATTGTACTGAGGGGTAAATGCTTTAATTTGTTCTGCTCACTGCTATACACACAGTCAATCTCCTCCAATTGGTAATCAGTAGAACACGTCATCAGCTTTTAATGATCTCCTTTGAGGTGGGCTTTATCTCTGAAGAGCTGAAACTTTATTGCTGGAACAGCACAGCAGGTCAGGCAGCATCTAGGGAACAGAAGATTCGACGTTTCGGGCACATGCCCTTCAGGAATTTATCTCTGAAGAGGGCTGTGGTGCTAACTTCCTGACTAAAATAACCAGGTCACAGAGAAGCAACCAGATGTAAAAATGCACTAGAGCAGCTCAGCAAATAGAGTCATAGAGGTTTACAGCATGGAAACAGGCCCTTCGGCCCAACTTATCCCATGCTGCCTGCTTGTTATATTGTTGTGGTTCTGTTCGCCGAGCTGGGAATTTGTGTTGCAGACGTTTCGTCCCCTGGTGTTGTCCCAGTCGAATTCATGTTGCTTGTCATCTGCGTGTGTGGCTACTAAGGATAGCCTAAGGTGTACACCAACTAGCCACGAAACGACATGACCAGCTATCCTTAGTAGCCATACACGCAGATGACAAGCAACATGAATTCGACTGGGACAACACTACCATTATAGGACAACCCAAACAGAGAACAGCCAGGAAATTCGTAGAGGCATGGCACTCATCCACAGATTCAATCAATAAGCACATCAACCTGGACCCAATATACCAGCCACTGCAACGGACAGCTGGAACTGACAACCGGAAGCGACAGATTCAAACCACTACAAATGCCGGAGGAAAGATCACAGAAGCGCTTCACAGGAGGGTCCCAAGCACTAAGGATGTCACCCAGACAGGGGACGAAACGCCTGCAACACAAATTCCCAGCTCGGCGAACAGAACCACAACAACGAGCACCCGAGCTACAAACCTTCTCACAAACTTTGAGCTTGTTATATTCCCTTTGAAGTGAAGGCCAAATTGCCTTCTCGATTATCTATTAGCTTTTTGAGATTCTTGCATGAGGACTCCCAAATCGCTCTTTGCTGTAGCCTTGTGCCATCTTACGTCATCAGAGTTTCCCCCCCAATCCCTAGCAGTGACTGTTCCCTCCAAGGGCAGCAATGCTCTGAGGACGCGCCCGTGTCTGAGTCACGTACCACCCGACATGGACCCTTCACTGGCATTTCCTTTATGCCCCCATTCCTACTGTTTCCGAGCTAGGAGTCTCTTCCTCTGTGTTAATTAATAACTAATTGACTCATTAAATAAAGAAGGTTAGACAGCCGTGACAGAGATGGTAATGTGCCCAGATGGCAGCATGTGAGAATCTTTAGAATGTATTACAAAGACAAGGAAGAGTACGGCATTTTAAGTTTGGCTGACGATACAAAGTTAAGTGAGGTTGAAAGAAGCAGCAGAGATATAGATGAGTGTGTACAGCGTCATACCAATTGGAGTATAATGTGGAGAACTGAGGGGTTATTCACTTTGTAAGAGCAGAAAGGAAACATTTTTTTAAAATGATGTGAAACACGTAAACATACAAATGTATAATTTGATCATTTTAATAATTTTTACTAACGTCAATGATTACACCTTGCTGTCCCCATTGGTGCCAGATACTCTCTGGAAGTGGTGCTGGAAAAACACAGCAGGCCAGGCATCTGACGAGATGGAGAATTGACGTTTCGGGCAAAAGCCCTTCATCAGGAATGAGGCTGGGAGCCTTGGGGGTGGAGAGATAAATGGGAGAGGGGTGGGGCTCGGGGGAAGGTAGCTGAGAGTGCAATTGGTGGAGGGAGGTGGGGGTGTAGGTGATAGGTCGGAGATGAGGGTGGAGCGGATAGGTAGGAAGGAAGATGGACAGGTCATGAGGGCTGTGCTGAGCTGGAAGATTGGATCTGGGATAAGGTGGGGGATGGGAAAATGAGGAAACTGAAGTCAAAATGGATGCTGTGTGGTTGGAGGGTCCCAAGGCAGAAGATGAGGCGTTCTTCCTCCAGGCATCGGGTGGTTAGGGTATGGCGATGGAGGAGGCCCAGGACCTGCATGTCCTTGGTGGAGTGGGAGAAGGAGTTGAAGTGTTTGGCCACGGACCCACCACCAACCCACCTTCCCCTCCCGGCACTTTCCCCCCCACCACAGGAATTGCAAAACCTGCGCCCTCAAATCTCCCCTCACCTCCATCCAAGGCCCCAAAGGAGCTTTCCACATCCATCACAGTTTCACCTGCACTTCCACACATGTCATTTACTGTATCCATTGCTCCAAGAGCGGTCTCCTCTACACTGGGGAGACAGGATGCCTACTTGCAGAGCACTTTAGGGAACATCTCCGGGACACCCGCACCAACCAACCCCATTGCCCTGTGGACCTTTGCACTCTCGCTGTCAGCATGGGTGGAGGAGGTGGAGAATGTCTTCCTGCATCAGTTACAGCTGACTGATGTCACTTTTTCTGGAGATATGACTGAAGGTGTGAAATTTTCCATGAGCAACACTCCGCTTGTAGTACTGGGGCCTTCCAGTAGGGTTTTTGATGCGAGGAGATTCAAAGAAAGTGCAGGAGGACAAACGTTGCTTATTCTGATGAAGGGTCACTGGACCTGAGACGGTAACTCTGCTTTCTCTCCACAGATGCTGCCAGACCTGCTGAGTTTTCCCAGCAATTTCTGTTTTTGCTTCCACCATCTGCAGTTGTTTGTTTTATTTTAGATAAACATATAAAATCTTTCACTGTATTTTTCACACAATAGTACACGGGGCAATAAATTTCTATTCTAATCTATATAGACAAATGATCCTGGTTTCACTTGTGGCTTGATGCTTTCCTTGTGCTTGCTTTAAAAACAGCCTTTCATTCACTCGCTCTCCCCACTGGTGCGGTTTCCCAGTATTTTTAAAATGAACAACAAAAAATGGCTCCATGAGGATTTGCCTCCCAGGTTGATGGCCGTGCCGAGGAGATGAATCTTTGACTCCTGGTGATTGACAGATGATGCTGAGGGATTGGTGACCCTCCTGAGGCCCATGGGTTTGACCTGCTGTCACTCCAGTCCAGAGAGTGTGGTACACTTAACAAACAAAAATCAGAACTGCAGATGCTGGAAATTGGAAACAACAACAGAAACTGCTGCAAAAACTCAGCAGGTTTGGCAAAATCTGTGGAGAGAAAGCAGAGTTTACATTTCGAGTGCAGGGACCTTTCTTTAGAGTCATAGAGTCACACAGCACGGAAACAGATTCTTCAGTCCAATTCTCCATACCAACCAGATAACCTAAATTAATCAAGTCCCATTCACCAGCATTTGGTCCATATCCCTCTAAACTCTTTCTATTCATATACCCATCCAGATGCCTTTTAAATGCAGTAATTGTACCAGCCTCCCCCACTTCCTCTGGCAACTCATTCCATACACGCACCACTCTCTACGTGAAAGAGTTGCCCCTCAGTTCCCGTTTAAATTTTTTCCCTCTCACCTTAAGCGTATGCCCTCTAATTTTGAACTCCCCTGCCCTGCCTATTTACCTTATCCATGCCTCTCATTACTTTATAAACCTCTATAAAGTCACCCCCCAGTCTCTGACACTCCAGGGAAAATAGCCCTAGCCTATTCAGCCTCTCTCTGTAACTCAAACTCTCCAGTCCAGGCAATATCCTTGTAAATCTTTTCTGAACCCTTTCAAGTATCACAACATCTTTCCTACAGCAGGGAGACCAGAACTGAACATAGTATTTTCTCTCCACACATGCTGCCAGACCTGCTGCGTCTCTCCAGCACTTTCTGATTTTTGTCTCTGTCAGGTCTGCAACATTTGCATTCCCTTGTTTTTATTGTATAATCGGGGTTTGGTACTGAGCCACAGTGAGGGTGGGGTATGAGTGGAGGAGAGCTGGGGTGAGGGCACATTAGAGAAGCTGTAACCAGCCAGAGCTTCCCTGCTGTTTGTTATCACAGTTACAGCAAAATGAAAGCATATTTATCATCCACAAAATTCAATTGGCCCTAAGTGTACCAGTTGTATTCCCACATCCTGTTGTGTCCCAATCCTAAATATTAAACAACAAAGCTTTGTAAAGGAAGCTGGTTTTGGTTCAAGGGGAGTGGGTCGAATTGTATGATTCCTCCAAGTAGCCTGTAAGACTGGCCTCCTCCAGTGTTTTATCACACTGTGATAATTCGTATGCCCCGTTCCCACTTTGAAACTCAAAAATGCTGAAAACAATTATCTTAATGTCAGTCACTCAACTGGGACCAAGTGGAGAATGGCATTTAGGGCATTCGCAAACTCCTCAGATACTGTAAGAGTCCATGTTCGAATGCAGCAAGATCTGGACAATATCCAGGCTTGGGCTGATAAGTAACATTTGTGCCACACAAATGCCAAGACAATGACCCATCTCCAATAAGAGACAATCTAACCATTGCCCAGTGACAATTCAATGGTGTTATCCCACTGAATCTCCCCACTATCAACATTCTGGGAGTTACCATTGACCAGAAGCTCAACTGAACTCGCCACATCAACACAGTGGTTACAAGAGCAGGTCAGGAGCGAGCAATACTGTGGTGAGTAACTGATCTTCTGACTCCCCCGAGCTCCTCCACCATCTACAAGGCACTAGTCAGGAGTGTGTTGGAATAGTTCCCACTTCCCTGGGATGGGTACGGCTCCAACAACATTCAAGAAGCTTGATACCATCCAGGATAAAGGAGGCCGCTGGATTGACACCACATCCACAAGCATCTATTCCCTCCACCACAGATGTTCAGTAGCAGCAGTGTGTACTATCCACAAGATCACTGCAGGAATTCACCAAAGATCTTTAGACAGCACCTTCCAAACCCATGACCATTTCCATGGAGAAGAATGGGGGCAGCAGATACATGGGAACACTACCATCCACAAGTTCTCCTTCAACCCGTTCAACATCCTGACTCGGCTGTTCCATCACTGTCACTGGGTCAAAATCCTGGAATTCCCTCCCTAATGGCATTGTGGGTCAACTTCCAGCACATGGACTGCAGCGGTTCAAGAAGGCAGCTCACCATCACCTTCTCAAGGGGCAACTAGGGACGGGCAATACATGCTGGTCCAGCCAGTGACACCCACATCCCATGAATGGATTAAAAGAAATTTCAGGTGCTGATGGCTCGGTGGGACCTGGGACCTCGCATTGACCCCCTTGAACCGGAGCTACAGGAGAACAGTTGCAAGTTTCAAAGGTTGATTGGAGTAGGCTGTGGGCAGGTAAAGGGGCAACTGGCAAGTGGGAGGCTTTCATAAATGTAATGATGAGAGTTCAGAGGCTTTATGTTCATCATCTCAGCCCAATCTGAGCCCACATCCTCAAACTGTGGTCCTCAAACTCCCCAGTCATCACGAACAGCCTTCCTGCTTTTACCCTGTCTAGTCTCATTAAAATTTCAGGAGAAATTGAGGTCTGCAGATGCTGGAGATCAGAGCTGAAAATGTGTTGCTGGAAAAGCACAGCAGGTCAGGCAGCATCCAAGGAGCAGGTTGACGTTCCCTGGATGCTGCCTGACCTGCTGCGCTTTTCCATCAACACATTTTCAGCTCATTAGAATTTCAACCAGGCTTCTATGAGATCCCCCTTTAGTTTCCTGAACTCCAGTGAATATAGTCCTAATCAATGCAGTGTCTCTTCATAAGTCAGTCCTGCCATCCCAGGAATCAGTGTTGGTAAACTACTGTTATACGCCCCTTCATTGCCAGAACATCCTTGCTCAGATAAGACCAAAACTGCACCCAATACTCCAGGTGTGGTCTCATCAAGGCCAGATATGATTGCAGCAAGGCATTCCTGCTCCTGTACTTGAACCCTTTTGCTATTAAGATTAACATATCTTTCGCCGTCTTCACTGCCTGCGGCACCTACAATGCTTACTTTCAATGCCTGGTGAATAAGGACACTTTCCCAATCTTATCACATTCAGATAATAATCTGCCTTCCTGTTTTTGCTACCAAAGGGGATAACCTCATATTTCTCCACATTATACTGCATCTGCTCTGTATGTGCCCACTCAGTCAGCTGTCCAAATCGCACTGCGATATCCCTGCATTCTCGTCACAGCTCATCCTCCCACCCAGCTATGTGTCGCCTGCAAACTTGGTGTGTTACATTTAGTTCGCAAAAGTCTGTTGCATTTCTTTCATTACTAAAATGGCAGCTCTTCAAAAATACTCCATTGGCAGTAAAATGCTTTGAGTCACCCTGAGGTCAAAAAAAAGATTGCTACATGAATATACTTTATTATTTGGCTAGCTCCTCTGCTAGTGATGATCTGTTTGCCATATTTCTGCAGCACAGCAGAGAGACACTCAAGGTCCATTGTCTGGTCTGTATCTAACACTGGAAGTGTTATCAGCTCCTTGGTGTAGGCTGAGCCAGGACATTGTGATTGCAGAGTACAGACAGTGAGTCCAGCCAGAATTTACATGCTTTTACATAACTTCAGGGAGCACAAGGTTAGGGAGTTGATCTCATGTGCTGGCATTGTGTCCTCTGTTTGTATTTTCATCCTGTCGCTGCTTAGTGTCGAGTTGCAATTATAAATCATACTTTGGGATTAGAAGGTGCAATGCTTTTATATTCATTCATGGGATGTGGGCTGGGTCAGCACTTATTTCCTCTGAAGAAGGCTTTGGTGAGCTGTCTTCTTGATTGGCATGATGTGGAGGTGCCAGTATTAGACTGGGGTGGACAAAGTTAAAAAATCACACAGCACCAAGTTATTGTCCAACAGGTTTATTTGGAAGCACTAGCTTTCAGATCGCTGCTCCTTCATCAGGTAGCTTCTTGATTGGCTGTAGTCCATGTCATGAAGGGATATCCGTGGAAAATGCCTAGATTTTGACTCAACAGTGAAATAATTTAGTAATAATGAGGAGTCACAGTGATTCAGTGGTAAGCACTGCTGCCCCACAGCACCTGGGACACTGGTTCAGTTCCAGCCTCGGGTGACTGTCTGTGTGGAGTTTGCACACTCTCCCCTTGTCTACGTGGGTTTTCTCCGGGTAATCCTTTCCTCCCACAATCCAAAGATGTGCTATGGGCCGGGTGCTGGCAGGTGGGACTAGATTGGGTTGGGATATCTGGTCGGCAT
>NC_057736.1:42352444-42367368 GCF_004010195.1 Chiloscyllium plagiosum | reverse complement strand
GCTCCTTGGAGTGTTTGTGTGGACTTGTTGAGCTGAATAGCCTGTTTGCACATTGTAGGGATTCTATGGAAGACCTGAGGATAATGCAATGTACATCGACTTTTGATACAGTGCCACAGAATGGAATTGTGAGGAAAGTTATACCTCGTGGAACACATGAGGTAATTGCCATGTGGTACAAACATCAGAAAACAATAATTGACCGACTTATCGGCTGGAGAATGGTTTGTCATGAAATTCCCCAGGGGCCAGTATTGGGACCCTTGCTTTTCCTGATATGTGTAAGCAATGTAGATCTTGGTGTGCAGAGGGCAATTTATAAATTTGCAGATTGATACAAAACGTGGAAGACTTGTAAACTGTAAGGAGGACAGTGTGGAACTCCGACCATTTGGGGAAGTGGGTGAATAAGTGGCAGATGAAGTTCAATGTAGAAAAACGGGAGGTATTGCACTTTGGTAAAAAGAATATGGAGAGACAAAGTGAAATAAAATACTGCAAAGTGTGCAGAAACAGAGAGAATTGGATGTGTCAGGCAGCGTGAGATGTTAATGACACATACAGTATCTGGGCTTTGTTAATTCAGGCAGAGGATACAGGAGCCAAGAGGTGATGTTGAAGTTGTATAAGACATTATTTAGACTTGAGCTGGAGTACTATGTACAGTTCTGGTCACTGCACTTTAGGAAGGATATGAAAGTATTGGAGAGAGTACAGAAGATGGTTACAAGGATGGTTTCTGAGATGAGAAACTTAAGTTGTGAAGATAAACTGGAGAAGTTGTGGCTGTTTTTCTGAGAGAGGAGAAGGCCAAAAGCAGATCTAATAACAGTTTTCATTCGAGGACTGGTCAGAGCTGATAGGGAGAAACTCTTCCCAGTTATAAAAGGATTCAAAATGAGATGGCTCAGAGATAAAGTAATTCGCAAAAGAAGCAAATGTGATATTAGATTGTCTCTTGTTGGAATGGTCATTGCCTGTCACTTGCATGATGTAACTGTTACTTGTTATTTACCAGTACAGCCTGGGATACTGCCCGGGCCTTGTTGCAAATAGACACTTACTGCTTCAGTGCTGAAAGTGAGGACTGCAGATGCTGGAGATTAGAGTCGAGAGTGTGGTGCTGGAAAAGAACAGCAGGTCAGGCAGCATCTGAAAATTGACGTTTCGAGCAAAAGCCCTTCATCACCCCTTCCTGATCGATTTTCCTGCTCTTCGGATGCTGCCTGACCTGCTGTGCCTTTCCAGTACCACATTCTCGACACATACTGCTTCAGTACCTGAGAAGTTGCGAATGCTGCTGAACATTGTGCAATTATTGGTCAACATCCCCACTTCTGATATCATGGGGGAGGAAAGGTCATGGATGAAGCAGCTCAAGATGGTTGGGCCTAGGACACTCTCCTGAGGAACTCCTGCAGAGATGTCCTGGGACTGAGATGACTGACTTCTAATTGTCACTTTACATTTCTTAATTCTTAATTCACTCATCGCTGGCTAGGCCAGCATTTATTACCCATCCTTAATTGCACAGAGGATAGTTAAGAGTCAACCACACTGCAAAGGGTGTGGAGTCAGTAGGTCAGACCAGGTAAGGGTAATCCTTCTCTAAAGGACATTAGGGAACCAGATGGGTTTTTTTGACTTTCAGCACAGGTTTCATGGTCATCATTAGTCTCTCAATTCCAGAACCTGGGTCCCTCGAACATTAGCTGGGTCTCTGGATTAACAGTCCAATGGTAATACCACTGGGCCATTGCCTTCCCGTTGGTCAAACTCCAACCAGTGGACTTATAGAGGTTTATAAATTCATGAGGGGCATGGATAAGGCGAAAGGCAGGTGTCTTTTCTCCAAGGTGGGGAATTTCAAGACTCTGGTGAGAAGGAAAAGATTTCCCTGATTCCCATTGATTCCACTTTTGCCAAGGCTCCTAGGATCTGTATTCAGTCTAATACTGCCTCAGTGTCAAAGGCTGTTCAGCTCTTTGTTTGAACCCAGGCTATAATGAGGTCAGGAGTAAGACGGAACCCAGGCTGGGCACCACTGAGCAGGTTAAAAGGGGAAACTTGTTCAAGCAGAGGGTGGTGCATGAAAGCTGCCAGAGGAAGTGGCGGAGGCTGGTACAGTTACAACGTGTAAAAGGTATCTGAGTGGATATGTGATTAGGAAGAGTTTACAGGGATATGGGCCAAATGCTGGCAAATGCCACTTGGTCAGATTGGGATGTCAGGTCGGCATGGACGAGTTGGACCGAAGGGTATGATGCTGTCTGACTGTATGACTGTAAGTGGATAAGTTGTGCTGGTTGACAGTTGTTGACTAGGAATCTCCCTTGTTCGTCTTCATGTAATGTCACAGGGATCGTTACATCCATTAGCGAGGCAGACCAAGCCTTGGTTGACCGTCTCATCCAACAGACAGCACCATTGAGTGTGCAGCACTCCCCTGGCCCTGCACTGTCAGCTCAGCTTAGATACTGAAATCACTGGAAAGAGATTTATTTCAGGTTTGGTTTACTCTGCATAGTTGAAAGCAGAAAATCAGTAGAGTTGTCACCCCTTATTTTATAGAGTGTTGCAGAGGGGGTTCTGGGCAAGAGAAATTGTTTTTGAGCAACAACTCCCTCTCATTGGTTGAGTGACCTCCCCCAGCTTCACAGAAACCAGATGGGTGACAACCTTTGCATCGATCCTGCATCTGAATCAGAACATTGTCTTGTTCATGTCCCACATGGCAATAGGAGTCCATTCAGTAGGCTGATCCCCCAGGAAAGAACATAAGACGTAGAAACAGAAATTAGGCCATTCGGCCCATCAGTTCTGCTCCACCGTTCAGTCATGGCTGATACTTTTCTCACCCCCATTCTCCTGTTTTTCTCTCCGTAACCCTTGATCCCTTGACAATCAAGAACCTATCCATCTCTGAAAGAGGAGAAGAAATGACATATTGTGAGGGAAGCAGCCCTTCCGATGAGACAGATATGCTCGGTCTGATTTAGGTTGGTGGGAGATGTGTGTATTAGCACCATAGAGTCATACAGCATAGAAACAGACCCTTCGGTCCAACCAGTCCATGTCGATCATAATCCCAAACTGAACTAGTCCCACCCGCCTGCGCTTGGCCCATATCCCTCCAAACATTTCTTATTCATGTACTTACCCAAATGTCTTTTAAGTAACTATACCATGGCTTCCTCTAGAAGTTCATTCCACACGCAAACCACTCTTTGTGTAAAAATGTTGCCTCTCATGTCTTTTTTAAATCTTTCCCTTCACACCAGAGTCTTGAAATCCCCCACCTTGGAGAAAAGACACCTGCCTTTTGCCTTATCCATCCCCCTCATGAATTTATAAACCTCTATAAGGACACCCCTCAACCTCCTATGCTCCAGTGAAAAAAGTCTCAGCCTATCCAGCCTCTACTTATAACTCAGCTCCTTCGCCAATTGTGGTTCACGAGATCTTGTTGTGAACAAACTAGCTGATGGGTGTTTTCTGTTCTTTTTTTTGTATCTGAAGCACTCTGATTTAATTTTGAGCCTTAAGCAGCTGTACAAAAGTCAAACTTTAACTGCTGATTCTTTCATCCACTGTTGTCCATGTGATAGAATCTACTTTCCGTCGTTAACTGGCAACCAATCTCCAGGAACTTGGTAGGGTCGGAATCTTTTTTTTTATCTGAAGCACCTTTTTCAAAAAGTTGGTGAAAATAAAAACCACTGGAAAAGCAAGATGAAAAGTTTTAGCTAAATGCTTAAGAAATCGCCATGGTAGATGCATCCTTTACACACACAGTAAATAAAATACACTTACTAAATTTATGATTCAAAAAAATCAGAATTAAAATGGACCTACATCTGAATTATCATGCTTTGTTTTCCTAAAGCTTTGACAGTAATGTCACCTTTTAAACAAATTTTAATTTGAGATCAGTAAATTGCGAATCTGTTTGGCTATTGATTCTTGTGACTTTACAAAGGCCTGTAGTAGCACTTTGAGAATAATTTAACAGTCTCTGCTGTGCCAGAAATCAGTGACGGTCACAGGCATAAAGCCTCCTCAAACACAAGGCCTGACCTCTGACCCTGGTGTCGTTATACCCCTCAGACAGCTCCATTTTGAACACGATGGTAGTTTTTTTTAATGTTAAAGTAATCATTTGAAACCGTAAAGTGCAGCTTAGCTTCCTACCCCCACAATAATTTTAAAAAAGAGCCTTTTATTTATCTGGCTTTTCCTCTCTGTAGGCCTCTTTTCAAATTGATGCTATTCATTTGGAAAAGATTGGGAGTCACAGATGACATATCAAAGAGCTGTGCATGGTTCTAGATCCACAGGTGGCAGATCTCTGAGCCGGGGCACTGCCGGGTATAACTGCTTTCCCCCTTTTGTAGAGTGACAGATTGTCAGCATCAGGATCATTGCTCCCGATCAATTCTCCATTCATCTCTCTCTCTCTTTTTATGTAATAGAATGGTACAACCCAGAGGGAGGCTGCTGTTCTTTAATTTCTCAGCTTATCTATCAATGATATAATCTCTTTATAAGGCTTTCAGACAATTTCGACTCTTGCTTTTACTTTTTGCTGGTAGCAGTGATTTTAATGTATGGAGATTGGGTTGAAGAGGGGGAATGAACAGGGATCTCTCTCTCTTTGTCTGTCTATTTCGTCCTCCAGCCCTGATGTTTATCGATTAACATCAGTGTTAGTAAAAGCCAGAGTGAGACAGGAACTAGCATTTTGATGAAAGCCAGTGAAATCTGTAGTGTGTGAAACATAGTGAGATTGAGGACATAATCTCTTTGAGTTAGAAACAGACCAGGTTTATCTTTACTGCTGTTGATGTGCAGGCTGCGTGGAGATTGATCTTGTTATACAATAATACAATTCAATACAGCACAGGAACAGGCCCTTTGGCCCACCGAGCCTGTGCTGATTGTAACCCTTATTTAGACCTACTAATTATTGCCCATGCACGTTTTCTATTCCTCTGTGAGCCATTGGAAATGGTGGGTTGTGGGGCCCAATGAGAGAATGGAAAGGATCCAGAAAAGATTTGCAAGGATGTTACCGAGACTGGAGGGTTTGAGCTGGAGGGAGAGGGGGTTAGGCTGCGACTTTATCCCTGCAGCATAGGAGGCTGAGGGGTGACCTTATAGAGGTTTATAAAATTATGAGGGGCTTGGATACGGTGAATAGCCAAGGTCTTTTCCCCAGGGTAAAGGAGTCATAAACTAGAGGGCATAGGTTTACAGTGAGAGGGGAAAGATTTAAAAGGGATCTGAGGGACAACGCTTTCAAGCACAGGGTGGTGTGTGTATGGAACGACCTGCCAGAAGAAGTGGTAGAGTTGGGAAAAAGATATTTGGACAGTATATAATTTAGAATGATATGGGACAAATGCAGACAAACAGGACTAGATCAGTTTAGGATCAATTTGGTCAGCATGGATGAGTTTGGCTGAAGGGCCTGTTTCTGTGCTGTATGATTCTAAGATAGGCAAACCTTCGCTTTTTGCTACTGGAAGCATTCCCCCCATCCTCACTTTGTCGGTGGCACTGTCTTGGGTATTTGGCATTCCACCCTATGCCCAGGAGGACAGCTAATTGGCCTGCCAACTGAGGCAGGCCTTCTGTAAGTGAGCTGGACCCTGCAACCGATAACCAAGACCCGCGCTGCCTCCATCATCCAGTGCCTGACGTGTTGTACAGCAGAGGCAGACCTTTTGTTCAGTCTTACAGCCTGAATGAAGCAGCAGCCCTGGCTGCAGTGTGCTTCAGGTACAGGCTAGCTTTCCTTCCGCAGCTCCACTGTCATGCAAGACCCTCTGTATTGCAGCTAGGCCCCACAGCAGGCCACAAGTTGTCCTGTGGATAAATCTAGGCTCTTTGTTCCCTTTGTGCTGCTTCCACAGTGAAAACATCTTCCTGAATTATAAGCCATGATTCATGACCAGCACCCTGTACTCATGATATCATCATCACATCTTGCAGTCTCAGTCATTTTCCTTCATTTGACTGTGTCACCATCACAAACAGGGGGGGACTTCCATTTACCTAGTGCCTGTCACTGAGTGGAGCCTCACTGAGGTGTTGCCAGGCAAACTGGCGAGTACCAAATGAGCCATCCTAAGACAGATGATTGAAAGCTTGGTCAGGTTTGAAGGAGGCAGGGGCCGAGAAACATCGACAGAAATTCCAGAACTTTCTGCTCTGAGAGATGAAGGTACAACAAACAATGGTGAAGCAAAAGAAATCAGAGCTTCTCTGGAGATCAGAATGGATGGACTGAGGGAGGGTCATCTGAGTGTAAAGACATCAGGGTTGGGGGGATGTGCAGTTTTTGCAAGGAGTTAAAAGCAAAAAGGTTTAAACTGGAAATTGATGGTGATTAGGAGGCTAATGCTGAGCATGACTGTTCTCACTTCCCCCGAAACCAAAGCTGATTTGGCTTCCCTTGTTGAGATCCCTATTTACTGACTTTGAGACAGGCTCCCAAACGGCAAGCTTTACCCTGATGTTCCAAGGCCCAGGGACCAGCTACAGAACAGGAAATTGTTCGCAGTCTGACAGTGTTCTGAAAGAACAGAGCGGGGTGGAGTTGGCAACGCTTTGTCAGGAGTGGGGGAGGTGGAGGAGAAGTGGGGCAGAGGCATGGAACAAGTCAACTGCAAGAAATGTCTGATGGTGTGTGACCCATTTTGTTTTAGCCAAATTAGTGCTAGGAGTTTGCTTTGTTAGACAGAGGTGTGTGTGTGTGCTTCCTAGCATCAGCTCTGCGACTTGCTGCCTTCAGTCATGAACAGCTGACTGAAGGAGGAGGCTCCACAAATATCCCCACCCTCCATGATGGAAGAGCCCAGCATGTTATTGCAACATTTAAGGCTGAAGCATTCAGAGCAATCTTCAGCCAGATTGACTTCATAGAGGTTTATAAAATCATGAGAGGCATGATTAGACAAAGTCTTTTCACTGCGTTGGGGGAGTATCGAACTAGAGGGCATATTCAGCCTGTATTCCTGATGAAGGGCTTTTGCCTGAAACGTCGATTTTCCTGTTTCACGGATGCTGCCTGAACTGCTGTGCTTTTCCAGCACCACTCTACTCCAGAATCTGGTTTCCGGCATCTGCAGTCATTGTTTTTACCTAGAGGGCAAAGGTTTAAGGTGAGAGGGGAAAGATATAAAAGGGACTAAGGGGCAACTTTTTCACACAGAGGGTGGTACGTGTATGGAATGAGCTGCCAGAGGAAGTGATGAGGTTGGTACAATTACAGCATTTAAAAAGCGTCTGGATGGGTATATGAATAGGAGGGGTTTAGAGGGATATGGGCCAAATGCTGGCAAATGGGCATAGATTAATTTAGGTTATCTGGTCGGCATGGATGAGTTGGACCGTGCTGTACATCTGTATGACTCTAAGTGACGATCCATCTTGGCTTCCTACAGTGGTGCCCTTTATCACCAGTCTTCAACCAATTCCATTCACTCCATGTGATATCAAGTAACTGTTGGAGTCACTGGATACTGCAAAGGCAACGGGCTCTGACAATTCCAGCAACAGTACTGAAAATGCACTGCAGAACTGGCTGCTCCCCTAGCCAAGCTGTTCCAGTCCAGCTACAGCACTGACATCTACCCAACAATGTGGAAAATTGCCCAAGTATGTCCTGCACACAGAAAGCAGGACAAATCCAACCTGGCCAATTACTGCCCCATCAGTCACCTCTCGACCTTCAGTAAACTGATGGAAGGTGTCACCTGCTCAGTGTCGACCAGTTTGGGTTCCACCAGGGCCACTCAGCTCCTGACCTCATTACAGCCTTGGTTCAAACATGGACAAAAGAGCTGAATTCCAGAGGGGATATGAGAATGACAGTCCTTGACATCAAGGCTGCGCTTAGCCAATTGTGGATTCGAGGAGCCCTGGCAAAACTGGAATTAGTGGGTATTGGGAGCAAACTCTATGCTGGTTGAATCATACTTGGCTTGTAGGAAGGTGGTTAGTGGGTGTTGGGTATCAGTCATCTCAGCTCCGGAACATCTCTGCAAGACTTCTGCAGGATAGTGTCCCAGGCCCAACCATCTTCAGCTGCATCATAAATGACTGTTCATCAGGTTAGAAGTGGGGATGTTCGCCAAACATAGCACAATGTTCAGCACCATTCACAACTCCTCAGATACTGAAGCCAATCATGTTGGAATGCAACAAGACCTAGACAATATCCACGTTTGGGCTGACAAGTGACAATTAACATTTGCACCACACAAATGTCAGGTTATGACCATCTCCGACAAGAGAGAATCTGACCATCACCATTTAACATTTAATGGCTTTATCATTGCTGAATCCCCCATTAACAACATCCTGATGGGGATTACTCTTGGCCAGAAATTGAACTGGACTAGCCTCATGAATACTGTGGTTACAAAATCAGGTCAAAGGCTAAACCTCCTGCAGTAACTTACCTCCGGACTTCCAAACCCAAACCACCATTCACAAAACACACCTCAGGGTTTTGATGAAATACTCCTCACTTGCAGCTCCAACAACACTCAAGAGTCTCAACATCATCCAGGAGAAAGCAGCCACTTGATTGACACCTTATCCACCACATTCACTTCATCCATCTCCAGCACATAGTTGCAACAGTGTGTACCATCTATGAGGCGCACTGTACCAACTCACCAAGGCTCCTTCAGCAGCACATTCCAAGCCTGGGACCTCTATCACCCAGAAGGACATGGCCAGCAGATCATTGGGAAGACTACTTATCTGTAGGTTCCCCTTGAAGCCACACACCATCCTGACTGGGAAATGTAGTGCCATTTCTTCACTGTCACTGGATCAGGATCCTGGAATTGCCTTCAGAACTACTGTGGATAGCCCTCTATGCCAAGGACTACTGTGGTTCAAGGTGGTAGCTCACCCCACCTTTACCAGGGCAAATAGGGATGGGTAATAAATGCAGGCTCAGCCAGTGATGCCCACATTTCATGAACAAATAAGAAGAGGATTCCTTAGCATTGTTTAGGCACCAAGGTCTTGGCTCACTCTGAATGATCAGCTGACTCACAAACTGAGTTTAAGATGGATAACTGATTAGCAAAAAGCATCTCTCCATTGATGTTTTGTGAAGTTGGTGTAACTTATGCACCGCAATCAGGCCCCTGGTTTGTTCATAGAGTACGCTCCCTGTATAACCTCTAAAGGCCTCTCCCATTCCCACCGTGTGCCTCTTGTGTCATCATTACCCTGATTCATGTGGTAAGTCAGAACCACTGAATTTGGGTGTCCTGCTCAAATTGGTAATGTTCTAAAACAGGCATTGCCTTCCTGTTGAAGACTGGTAGGTGCTGAAAATGTGTTGCTGGAAAAGTGCAGCAGGTCAGGCAGCATCCAAGGAACAGGAGAATCGACGTTTCGGACATAAGCCCTTCTTCAGGAATGGAGAAGGGCTGAAGAAGGGCTTATGCCCGAAACGTCGATTCTCCTGTTCCTTGGATGCTGCCTGACCTGCTGCGCTTTTCCAGCAACACATTTTCAGCTCTGATCTCCAGCATCTGCAGCCCTCACTTTCTCCTTGAAGACTGGTAGGTGACAACTGATTTATAACTTTGCAGAGGCAGAGATGTTGAGGCCTTCTTCATGGGGGCCAGCTGGTGTAGTTATCTGATCTGGGTCAGTGCACCATTCTCACCAACAGCTAGCTCCTTGGAAAGTACCAGCACTGCGTTTGGCACAACTTTCCCGCTGTATCCTGTTAACTCCAGCTGACAGGATAGAATTGGATCTAAAATAGAGCTTCGTCTGCACTGTCCTCTCCGCCCACCTTCTCAAACAGAAACCATTCCAATTACAAAGGAGAGAAACCGTCCATATCTTTTAAAAGTTTCAGACATTGAAGGTCAGGAGCCTGCCGAATGTGTCACAGTGAGTGCTTACTCAGAAACCACTCCAGCCTCCCTCCTGACTCAGCATCACTCCTCCCAGTGACTGCTAGGACTGCTGCCCCTAATTGGCCAAAACCCACCTGTATTACACTGGGAAACAGTTATTTTTGAGTCTAATGCCACACTGTATCAGGAATGGATTGTAACTGGAGTGCGTTGTGCCTGTGGGGATGAACACACTGACTTGGGCACGGCAGAACCTCTGTAAAATTGGAAGCCTGAAGAAGGCAGTTGATATTTGTCATGAAACACATTGAATGACTCTTGGTCTCGCTGTACTGTGGGGAGATTCAGCACCATGGTACCTGAAAGAAGCAGCCGATACGACTGGGAGCAGGAATGCATTATGTCAGCAAGGGTGTAGGCCCAGTTTCTTGTCTCACCTGGGGAGGATGCAGGTTACTAGCCCTGAGGCTCGTCACCTGCCTCCTCCCCAGTGCAGAAAGCAAAAGTCATCGGGTGAGTCAGGAATGATTGTCCTATCTGGAGGTTAACCAGCTAAGCAGGAGCCTTTCACCACTGTGCATCATGGGTAAAACATTCCAGGAATGGCCAAGAGAGAGGCAGCTCTGTTGGTGCACGCCCAGCAAACTGATCTTGACCTGCCTCCTGTGACTCTGCCAGATATTGGGTAAACTTTGAGTCATTGGGAGGGCCCGGACTAGTTCCAGCTCGCTACATAGGCCACAGTTTTTTAAAAGGACCGACTTTGGAAGTTCTGTGAAGGCCTCCCCACCCTGTCTGTGGTGAACACGTGTGTGCCGGCTTGCTGGTGTGATGTCAGCACAATAACATCTGATTGTCACTCTCTTTCTGGGAATGCTGCCTGATGTAGACAGAAACCTGCTTCATTGTAACCATTTTCCTCATCTCTGTTTGAATTAACCATGCACTGACGCTCTCTGATGTGTAATGTTTGCTCACGGCTCCCAGAGCCAGCCCTGTCTATGGAGATATTTGTTGCTAAACAGCTTTATCATTGGAAACCACCAATGGATCCCGGTTGTGGGTTTGAAAGTGTTAAGCAGGATCACTCTCACTCATTAGTGCAATAAACAGTGTCTGAAATGTCTTTTAGGGTGTCACAAAGACCATTACTGAAGCTCAGAGTCTCATTTTTAAAGTGATTTTGGGAGAGTGATAAATATTGGCTGGGAGATGGGGAGAACCCACATTGACTTAAAGACATTTGGAGAAGTACATAAATAGGAAAGATTTGGAGGGATATGGGCCAGAATATGGGACTAGTTGTTTGGGAACATTGTCAGTATGGACTAGTTGGATCGAAGGGCCTGTTTCCATGTTGCTTGACTATCACTGTAATGCCATGGGATCCCATGATGGCCATTTGGGAAGGTAGACGGTTCCTCGATTTAACTGGTTATTTGAAGGTCGCCAGGTCTGTCTCCTTCAACAACACATCGCACTGTGTGTTCACGTCCCAAAATAAGACTTGTACCCACAGCCTTCTGGGTTCAGAGGTGAGAGTACTAACCACTGAGCAGGGGCATATATAACCCTGCCCTTAACTTGCCATGCTGCCACTGAGGAGAGGATCTAGTTGTGGAGGTGAGAAGGAATTGTTCTACAGTGCTGCTGATCTGGAAGACTCCTGAATGCTATTGAAGGCGGTCATCTTTTTTGCTCTCCAAGGGTCCGAATGGATCCAGTCTGTAGAGTCTGGCCAAGGGGCTTGTCACCCGCTGACCTGTGTATGTAAGTCTCACCATGGGCCTGGGTGGGAAGAGCCGGAATCCAGTTTGGGATTCCGCTTAATTGTGTTGCAACTGCGGGATTCACTATCCCTTGGGACTGCCTTGTTTAGACAGGACGTCTGCACTTTAGGGTGGGGGTGGAGGTAGCAGTCATTAATGTTCTCAAAGTGACCCAATGCCACTGGCAAGTAGGCCTGCCCACGGGCAGGGGGACAGTGGACAAAGCCAAGTTTCAAAATCAACCACCAACGCATCTCATTGAAGGGTAAGGAAGGCTCCTGGGGCTAAATGGCCACAAGACTCGGGTTCGATTCTAGCCTCAGGCAACTGTCTGTGTGGAGTTTGCACATTCACCCCGTGTCTGCATGGCTTTCCCCTGGGTGCTCCAGTTTCCTCCCATAGTCCAAAAATGTACAGGTTAAATGGATCGGCCATGCTAAATTGTTCTGTTGTGTCCAGACTGGGTGGGTTAATTATGGTAAAAGTGGGGTTATGGGAATAGGATGGGATGCTCTTTGGTGTATCAGTGCAGATTTGATTGCCTCTATCTGCACTGTACCAGATTCTGGGATTCTAAATAGATGACTCTTACTCTGGTGTTCCTCACAGCAATGTCTCTGAGCCCAGTGACTGGCGGTCTCGCACTGACAGTGGGAGTTGAGACGATACAGGAAAAGCTGCAGTCACGTCTCTCCTAACTGCATCTGTAGTGCATGTGGTCTGTAACTTCGAGAGAATAGCCATTTCCCTGGTGACTAGCTGCAAGTTTGCCATCTGGGTGGGACCGAAGCCACAAACATCCTGTTGACACAGTTTGTGGACTTTAGCACCCGGGCACAATGGAGCATCAAGAAACTCCAATCTTTCAGAATATGTTTCGAAAGGAGAGATGTAGAAAAATAATTTCTCCCTGGGTGGGACGTGGCGGGGGCAGCCCAGAAATTGTTGGTATAACCTTGCAATCAGAGCCAGGCCAAACAGTGAGGTGTTTCTTCAGACTGAGGAGAATAGACATTTTGGAGCCATCTCCTTTTGGGAAAGGAGACTAGGCCTCATTTGGGGCAAGAAGACAGAGAGGGGTGGATTTATCTTCAGCGAGTGTGTACGGGAATTGAAGCCACTGTGATAAACAGAGTTTGAGGGTAGTTATAATCCCATTGAATGGACAAGCAGGCCTGTGGGGCTGAGTGGCCTCTGACTGGTGTTGTGTCTCTGTCAAATAGAAGGCACAAAGTACCTGCTTACAAATCTGGTGAAGCATGATAACTGGTGTCTCCACACCAATGGGGAAATGGACTCAGTGCAGAGGGAGGCCATTTGGCCCATCTAGTCTGCACTGACCCTCCAAAGAGCAAACCATCCAAAACCAGTGCCCCGCCTTATCCCCATAACCTGCTTTGCCCATGGCATTGTGTCATCAGATCAGGAATGTTGGTGGCCTGTCTGAACTGGGATATTCTCGGCAGCAGCACTAACCATTGGAAGGCAGCAGCAGTGATCTGTCTGAATGAAGGTCCTTCGTTCCTTTCTCCACTCCTTGCAGTCCTGAGCACTCCTCTCAGTCACTTGTTGGAGATTTCATCTTCCTCATCCCAGTGAGCAACTTAATGAGGGAACAGAATTTATGGTGTGCTTGCCTGTTGCCTCTTTCTAAAACATCCACAAGCTTTTGATGGAGATGTGAAACAAATAAGTCTCTGAGAGGGTTGTTGAATTCCCTTCCTCAAAAGGCCATGGATGCATTATCTTTAAATATTTTTAAGGCTGATGGAGATTGATTACTGAAGGAGGAAGGGTTATCGGGGATGTGCAGGAATGTAGAGTCAAGGTTAAAATCAGACCAGCCACGATCCTAAGGAATGGCAGGGCAAGTTCAAAAGGCCTACTCTTGGAAACAAAGGGAGAGGAGCCTGCATTCCTCACTGTGCTCCTGATCAAATCTGGTCTCGACTATATGGGGTGAATTTCATTCTGTGGTGACCTTCAATTTCCGAAACTGCTGATGTGTGAGCGGTTAATGCTACCCCCTCCCCATCCCTACATGCCTCTCCTGTCGCCACCTCATTTTGATCATGGCTACGGCTCTGACCACAATGACCTGCAGCTTCCTCACATGAAAGGATGAGCATTCCTGTTTGTCAGAAACAGGAACTGAGGTAATGTTCTGAGGCTCTTTGGCTGTTAATTTTTAATCACATGTTGTGGGCTTGTGCTCCTTAATCCCTTCTCTCTGGTCAGGGAGTGAGTTAACAAGGGAAGGGAAAGACAGAATGAAAATGATCCCAAGTAACCAGCTTACTCTGCTAAACTCCGGAGGTGCCTTGCGTGGTATTCAGTACAATAGTGTGGTATTAGTGTGACAGAGCGTGCTGTTCATTCCGCTGCTTTGTCTGACTGAGTACTGTGGTGTGACATTTAGTCGAATTCTATTGTACATCTTAATCTCTGAGCTCCCCATCTCCCTGAACCAATGGTTTAGGGTGAGAATTTGAATCTTCCCAGGGAGCATTGGTGCTTTTACTCAAAGAATTATTTTTAAAAGGGAACTCTTTTCGGGAAGGCAAGCTATTCAATGTTTGTTGGAAACATGGTAAGAATGCTAATGCTACTCGATTACATCATTGGCTGGGATTCTGTTGTGCCCAGCCTTTGGAGAACTAGCTAGAGACCCCTGTTGGTACTGGGAGGGAAGCTTGAGAGAATCAAAGTGCTCTTTGGGTACCCAAGGGGTCGCCATTGTACCCTCTTCAGGGTTAATACATGTCTGCTGACAGTGCTGACCAGTCAGAGGCATGCACCTCCTCATGCCATCAGTGTACTGGTAGGAGGTGCTCAGTGAGCTGGGGCTGGCTGTGAAGGGGGAATCGGGGAGGGAGGGGGGTGGATGGTGCTCGGGTGATCTGGGAAAGGTGCCTGAAGAACAGAGTGGGCATGGTAGAGTAGGGATTGTGGTAAAGAGAGGCTCAGACATGGTAGCTGTCAGCGTTACCCTCTTCCTGAGCTCGCATCCCTTGATCGGGTACAGAGCACATGCATGTACACACACACACAGTTTCTCACTCACACACTCTCTCTCTCACACACACTCTCTCTCTCACACACACACACATTCACACACTTTCTGTTACATGCACACAGACACCCTTACGCTGTCTGTCACACACACACAGTCTCTGACATTCACACACACACTCGCACACATAAATGCATTTCCCCCCAACACACACACACAGTCTCTCAAGCACACAGAGATTCA